>NC_068279.1:16348691-16661191 GCF_025860055.1 Xyrauchen texanus
GGAAACAGAAGCATACATTCAATACACAACAAAGACAAAGGCACACATCAGTGCTATATACACTATATACAGGGGTAAACAATGGTAAAAGGGTAATTAAAGTTAATATGTGCAAAGTTAATGTGAGAATGTAAGCCAAGAATAAGCTATGAGATTCTTAGAGCTTAAGAGTTCATATGAAATGGAAAAGGTGTGTTTTATGACATATGCCTGAAACCCATTTCTGCAATGTTATCTACTTTTTAAATAAATCCATTGTTTAGACAGGGCTTAGAAATTATTGCAACATATTTGAAGCACTTTAACCATGAAAATCAAAATGTACAAATAAAATGTAATGTTTGTTTAAAAAAGCAAGATAGAAGCACACATACAAGTCACATGTGTGAAACTGCCCTTACAGTATCACTGGCTCTGCCTTGGGCCCAGTAATACAGATGGCAACATTACAGAAAATGGCTCAACTGATTTAAAGGTTAATTAACCTTTGAGTTCTTTCAGTAGCTAATTCATGTAAGTGTAATTACTGAAGAGAGCCCATTAACTATCAAAAGCTTCTGAAAACAGGAGTCAGAAAAGGGGTAGAACAAGATGTGAACATGCATAGGTTTAAAATTCGACGTGATTGTTCCTCTGTGATATCATTTGCATGTGAACTAAGGCGAGTGGGAGACAACAAGAGAGAAAAAGAGATAGAGAGAGAGAGATAAGGGAAGGTTAAAGTACAGGTCAATGTTCAGTGGTGTCTGTTATGTTTGTTGACTGGCAGCTTGCAGTCTCTCAACATGACCATAAAGCAAGATATCTTACAAGGAGCAAACAGCTGAGCCCTGAGCATCCAGGGATCATTCTGAGCATGTATGCTGGAGGCAAACTGCAACTCCATCAGTGCCAAGCAATTTCATATTTGTTATTTAACTTCTCCAATTTTCACATTTTCACTTTTTACTTGAGAATATACACACACACACACAGATCAGAATTAAAAGTGAAACTAAAAACATGGGAGAATTAGACACTGTCAAGAATGTAATTATTAAATGTAGAATACTTTGGGTTAACTATTGACAAGGTCTGAGGCATGCTCTCAATATCCACATAAAATTACTTCTTCCCCTTGGTTAGTAAAAACAAAGGAATAACATGTGTAAATTAAAGCTCTTCATTGGAAGCCTATGGGGAAAGTGTTTTTGTAACTAATGCTTGATATCCACGCAAGGATACCAGGAGGGGACTAATGTAACTATCCGTAAAACAGTTTTTTATTTTTTTATTGGAGTAAACTCCACCTACAGGAATTACATTGAAAAGGTTAATACAGAAGTGCTTCCTCCAAGAAAACTAGTCTCCCTGCTAAAAAAAGACAATTTAGATATCTTTACAGATCAAAATACCAAGCATTTTTTCTGATTAGTTAATGTGCTTTAAAGTTTTTCAAAATGCTTTAACACAAATACAACCCTTACATTTCTGCTTATAAATTCTTCTTAATGCCTTGCCCCATAGACTCCCATTCTAAGCACTTAAATCATTTTTACAATCAGAGGGATGAGTTTAAATTATTTTCTGTGATAATCTGGTGGTAAAAATAGAGCAGTATTTTCTCCAGAATATTCCATTAAAATCACTCATACTTACAGTACAATCACACATCTCTAGTTTGAGAGATGGTATCAGACAGAGACACACAAAAGAATGGAGGAGACTGTGGCAGCGGGGGCGTGGTCAAGCACCCGTCCGGGGAGAGAAAGCGGTAAGGGTGCTTGCACCTGAGCTAAATTATGTCTAACACCTGTCTCTAATTTCAGTGAGCATGGGGAGAGCGGCATTAAAACGGCCACAGAACGTAGCGCACACAAGGGCGGACGAGCCCTCTTCTCCTCTCTCTCTCTCTCTACCCCTGTGTGTTCCCCCTTCCCTCACACTCTGCTCTCTCCCCAGTTCCTGCCCCGCGGAGGCGCAGAGCTCCACCACCATGGCCCGTTCCCTGTGCGAGGGGGTGGACACCACCCCCTCCTCCTCTACAGTGCCCCGCCGCTCTCCCACTCAGGTGGAAGTGTCCGCCGACACAGTTCCTGGGGCTGGCTGGCTATTATAGGAGGTTTGTGCCTAATTATTCAGACGTCACCATCCCACTGACTGACCTCACTAAACAGGGTGCTCCAGAGCCGGTCCAGTGGTCGGAGCAGTGCCAACAGGTGTTCACGCAGGTTAAAGCCACACTTTGTGGGGGGCCACTTTTACGGAAGCTTCAGACAGAGGGCTGGGAGCCGTGCTCTCGCAGGTGGTGGAGGGAGAAGAGCACCCGGTGCTGTACATCAGCCGTAAGCTCTCCTTGAGGGAAACCAAGTACAGCACAGTGGAGAAGGAGTGTCTGGCCATCAAGTGGGCGGTCTTCACTCTCTGATACTACCTGCTGGGGCAGGCCTTCACTCTCTGCTCGGATCACGCCCCACTCCAATGGCTCCACCGCACGAAGGATACTAACACCCGGATCACCCAGTGGTATCTGGCCCTCCAGCCTTTTAAGTTCAAGGTGGTCCACAGACCGGGGGTGCAGATGGCTGTCGCTGACTTCCTTTCCAGAAATGGGGGGGAGTGGTAGGCAGGCCGGATGGCGCCCCGGTCTGAGTTGGGCGGTGGGGGTATGTGGCAGTGGGGGCGTGGTCAAGGTCAAGCGCCCGTCCGGGGAGAGAAATCGGTAAGGGTGCTTGCATCTGAGCTAAATTATGTCTAACACCTGTCTCTAATTTCAGTGAGAATGAGGACAGCGGCATAAAAACGGCCACAGAACCTCCAGACGGGGAGAGAGTCAGAGACTGGGAAAGCCCAGCTGTTGTGAAGCCAAGTATAATTGTGAAGCTGAAAAGATCTGTGTTAAGTTGTGAAGCTGTAAAGTGCTGAGTTGACGAATTAAAGAGTGTTACCTTTGTTTGGAGCAACCTGCCTCCCGTGTCCTTACTACGTAATTCTCTACAGAGACCAAATGGAATAAAGTACATACAGTTTCTTACTTACGCAAGTGTAAGGTTGAGAAAGGGCACATTTTCTAGAAAGGAGAAAATGGAACCCGACTGTGCCACTTCCATTAAGGGAGAGTGCGATAAGGGGTGAAGGACAGCATGTCAATCCCGCCATGAATTATGCACGGCCAGGAGAGGATAAATAGACTGCAATGCTTACCTGAGCTTACCTGCAGCTTAACAGCAACCCTTATCAACCTGACTGAGAATCAACCTCATAAACTAAATACACAGTACAGTCATTTATTGGAAGAGACGCACACTCGTCACTTCCTTGGTTTGCGTTGTTTATAGCAGTAGTCAAGAAAGAGGATGAGAGCAAAGAAGGAGCTAAACAAATACTGATAGTAAAGGGAAAGTTGGCAGAAAAAGGTCATTTAAAAGACCAGGAAGTAAGTGAAAGATATGGTGGAATAAATTAAACGAGAGCAGAGAACAGGTATTCGAACAGAAAAAAAGGGTTTGCTTTTGCTTTCACAAGGCAATACTACAAAACGGATAAAAATGTCTTGAGATTTTGCTTCAATATATCCCCATAATTTTCTTTCCTCGTGACGCCATCTATTTTGTAATGTGCACCAGTCCCTCCTGCAGCAAAACACCCAGACAACATGATGCTGCCACCCCGATGCTTCACGGTTGGGATGGTGTTCTTTGGCTTGCAAGCCTTACCCTTTATCCTCCAAACATAATTATGGCAAAACAGTTAAATATTTGTTTCATCAGACCAGAGGACATTTCTCCAAAAAGCAAGATTTTGTCCCCATGTGCACTTGCAGACTGTAGTCTGTTTTATTATGGTGGTTTTGGAGCAGTGGTTTCTTCCTTGCTGAGCAGCCTTTCAGGTTATGTCGATACAGGGCTCATTTTTACTGTGGATATAGATACTTGTCAACCTGTTTCCTCCAGCATCTTCACAAGGTCCTTTGGTGTTGTTCTGGGATTGATTTGCACTTTTCACTCCAAATTACGTTCATCTCTTGGACACAGAATGCATCTCATTCCTGAGCGGTATGATGGATGCATGGTCCCATGGTGTTTATACTTGCGTACTTGTTGTATAGATGAACAGGGTACCTTCAGGCATTTGGAAATTGCTCCCAAGGATGAACTTGACTTGAGGAGGTCCACAAGTTTTTGATTTTCACATGATGTCAAGCAAAGAGGCACTGAGTTGGAAGGTAGGCCTTAAAATACATCCACAGGTACACTTCCAGTTGACTCCAATTAGCCAATCAGAAACTGATTTACTAATTGTCTAAAGGCTTGATATACATTTCTGGAATTTTCCAAGCTGCATAAAGGCACAGATAACTTAAACTTACGACCCACTGGAATTGTGATATAGTCAATTACAAGTGGAAAAAATCTGTCTATAAACAATTGTTGGAAAAGTTACTTGTGTCATGTATAAAGTATATGTCCTTTACTACTTGCCAAAACTATAGTTTGCTAATAGCAAATCTATGGAGTGGTTAAAAATTAGTTTTAATGACTTCAACCTAAGTGTATGTAAACTTCTGACTTCAACTGTACACACTTATTCCAGTGTGATTAGCTTGCATGGTATTGCACCTGATGGAGTGTTGGACTTTGAACTCGAAACGAAAGCAAAAGTAAAATTAAAGTGCCATAGAAGCATCACGAAATTACGTAGTTGCTTCGGAAATATTTGGTTTTCATATAATATTTGCTTTTAAAATACTATCAGCTTGATTTAGGTGTTGGTTATTGTAAGGATGTCTGTTGTTAATCTCACATTTATATTTAAGGACACTATAGGTTAGGTTAGGCTAAAGTTTTAGGTTAGGCAAGTACATTTGTTTTGCTCATTAAATCATTCATCTAAAATTAACCTTACAAATTTCATCTGACTAAAACATTTAACTTGTTATTGGCACCCCCTGCTGTACATTTCAGTAAGAAACTGCAGCTTTACGTGTAATTCAGCATGTACTGTCATTTTGTTTTGCAACATGTTGCCATGGTCATGTCAATTTCATGAGATCAGACTGTCTCCATGAAACAAGAGAGATTTAATTTATGCGTAAATTGTTCATAGTTCTGACATACACCTCAAGATGCATCTGGACACATCATTAGTGATGTAATCAGACATTGGTGATGTAATAACATCCCTTGCCCATGCGACCCAGCCAGGGGTGATCATGCCCCAGCCTGTGTCCAAGAAGCTTTTGTCATCCACGGATCGCCTTGCTTGATCCATAGCCATCTTGATGCCCTCTTCGCTGCATCCATGATGTTCTTGATGGCCTTTCTCCTGTGCAGCCCTGTGATGCCAAGGAGCTTGAGAAGAGATCTTCCAATCCAGTGTTTGCTCCCATCTTGTCCACGCGCCCTGCTTCAGCATCCCCACCATCCTACTCAAGCAAACTTCCTCCACTACTGCTTGCACCTCCTCCTGCACCAACTAACACCTTGCTTTCCCCCAGGCTTTACTGAGTAAGGTCTGGTAAAGCCAACCAGCCCGGCTCGTTCCACTGCCACAGATCCCACCAGGTCTGCATGCCTCAACTGTGCTTCAGCCTGGTTGACCGCCTGCTGTGCCTTCCACTTCCTCCCGGTCCTCACCTCAATGCCTTCCCTGGAGACCTTGGTGTTGCTAGAGTCTCTGCATAGCAGCACCTCTCTTGCATGGGTGACCATGATTTCCTCTGTCAGACTGCTGAAGGGGAGTTGGAGTTTGTTCTTCCTCCCATAAAGGGCAATGCTGGATAGGCTTAAAGGTAGGCCTAGCCAACCTACATAGGAAGCTGCTTATCTTCTCTTGAAGTTCATAAATCTGAACTTGCATAAATTGTTGCATTGATTTGAATGCTTTGCGAGCAATATACACAGCAATTAGTTATGCTCATGTTTCATGAATAAGATCAAGTGGATTCAAAGCATTCTCTGATGCAGCATTAACTTTAGTGCTATTCACTTTATGCGCCAGAGAAACTAGCATGCAGCCATCTTGAAAATGCTGTCTTGGAACTTCCGTTCTAGCGGTCGCTATATAGATATCTATGGTGTTGATATCAAAGTGTAATTAGCAAGTGAAGTGGATTTACAGGTTACAGAGTTGTCAAAAGTTATCATGAGTATTTTAAAGAGTATTGTCATACCAACTGGAAGTAGAGTGGGGAGACTTTAAAACAAGAGTACTTCATTCATAAATGCCCAAGATCCTACCTTCACGCTGTGGACGTACTGACATGCCTCTGTGCTCATGAAACTCCAAGAGACAATACAAAGTAATTTAAAATATCTCTATGCGACATCTCTAGCTGGCCATATTTTTGTGTCATTCACCTATTATGTTATTATTAAGGTGAGTAGATTATTTGAGTAGATTACATTTCATGTCAACTACACATTTTAACACAAATTATTAAGCTAAAACCAAAACATTTTGCAGAATTACACATATAATATTAAAACGCTTGTATTATGAAAAAGTACAGTGTGTTAAAGCAGTCTGAATGTGATATGCCAGGTCCAATTTTCCTTTGCGGATGTCGAATAAACAAACATTTAGAGTGACAGATAAAATGCCTCATGGGCATTTTCACGTAGTAAAGGGGTGCTGTAAACTCACCCATCAACCCTTGGTGAAAAATACTTTCTGTGCTCCCACATGTAATCCATTTTGGCCAAGTTTTCTCAGTAGCTTTAATACAAACAGGAAGTTAGATGACAAAATTCGGAAGAGCAGAATGCAGAAAAGGGGCAGGCAGAATAAGGTGAATACAATAGCAATATTTCAAACTTACTTTATTAATTTTCAGTAGCATGACAATTAGTTCAGCTAATAGTGTATATCTTCTAAAGGAACAAGCAAATTGTTTTTCCAACATGTAGTGTAGAATGGCCAAAAATTATGTTTGTGTTTTTGTTTTACATTCTATTTTGCAATAATCTGAGGCAATAATCAAACACACTCTCCCAGAATGACCTGGCTCTTGCTGAAGAGCTGTAAAGTTACAGTAATTTCTGCATACCAGGTCTTTGTTATGTTCTTTTGGAACTGTTGTCTTTAATGGGGAAATGATGAACCAATAATTTTAAAAACTGTTACCAATGCAGTTTTTAACTTTTTTTTTTTTGTAGCGAAATAAGTATTCAAGGAAACATTGCTGTTTTTGTTTGTAACTCAAACTGTAGTGTGGCTAATTACTTTTTCAAAGAGTGTAACTGAATTGTAGTTTAACTACTTTAAATTATGATTAGCTCAAAGCATTTTAAGCTACAGTGTCAAGTAGCTACAATAGCTTTCCCAACACTTGTAATCACTGTTCTAAAAGAAAGTGATGTGGGAAATTCCTTGTATATATCCTAGTGGAGAAAAAAAACTTCTTAAATTAGTTAAAGCTTGTTTACTCATCTTAGCTGGATGAAGATAGTCTCCCAGCTCCCACCTAAAAAGTGCCCCAAACCCCTCTAAAACCAACTAACTAAACAGGCTGGGTGACCAGCTAAGGACGGCCAGCTTTCACTGGTTTTCACCGGGATTATTTTTACAGCAAGATTAAGAGCTCTCCGTTTCAATCCCTCATCCTTTTTCTGTCACCCTTCATCTGTATGATTATCAGTTTCCTTCTATTCTCCAATTCAAGCTCTCATTTCTGTTTAAGACACGCAGAAACCCACAAACAAAAATCTGCCCCAGTCTCTCCCACATGGCATTCTTGAGACTGCAGACTGTTTCTGTCTCTCACTGTCCCCAGTCACATCCCTCTCTTTCTTCGTCCTTCACAGCCACTGTGGGACACAAATAATCCCTCTATCAAACAGAACTGAAGACCATCTTAGTCAGCATGGGATTCACTTGGAGGGCATATGAGATTCTCAAACTCCCTTCACATTCGTCAATGGAGCAGAGGCTTTTATATGGTAATGGCTCCATGCTCCATTGAGCATAGGCCATACTGTAATACTGAGAGCGATCATACCATCTCTACTCCCAAAATTAATTTACAATGAGAAAATGATTTCAGGCATGAGCGAAATTGACAATCATCTTCTATGTAGAAGCAGCTAAATTTAAAACGCGAAGTGAAGAAAGATTACATACAACCCTTCTTTGAAAGTCCTTTTCAGCTCACACATTTTAAAAGGGGTCACAGATATTACAAATTCTAAACACCAGATGAACCAGAGATAATATGTGGAATAGTTTGCCAAACCTTGTGAGCAGGTACTAAACACTATTGCTGATTTCACATGCAAAGGAGCCATTGCAAAGTCACAGCCGCAAAAAGCAGAATGATTCATTCTAAGGTGGCGTTCACTCTAAACTTGTTTTTGTGTGCATTTGCACTGTTTTTCACATTTATTTTTCTATGTAAACATTCACTAGATAGATGTATTTGACCACTGCACTGGGTCTCACTGTTGTTTCAGAATCTCGTGCAGGAACACCGCCTTTTTTGCCATGTCAAGTTAAATAGAACTTAAAACATGTCTCAAGAAATCGGGATTCTGTGCAATTCGTTGCTCTGCATATAGCTTTTGTAACACAAGAAAATGTTTTAGTCAAAACAACTCCTAAGGCATTCCCTCACCACCCATGTGGCCCATTCAGTTTCAGAATCAATCCATGATTGACAATTCTCTTTTGTACAAATATACAACCATGATCTCTCAATGAGATAACAGCATCTATCACAAAAATGTATAATGTGCAGGCCATCTCTGATGCAGGCAACATCAGAAAACAGACCTAAACGCATTAAGGCCACATTGTTGCCAGTTTAAGGGCTCTAAACTTTAGACAGTTTCTCAAGGCTGTTTCACACTCTCTGTATGTGTATGAAGAGGACAGTGAAGACAGAACCTGTCGTCAACACAAATTGGTCTTCGGGCTAATGAAAGGTAAGCCTAATCTGAGCAGTTTCTCAGTTTCAACATCATTAAAATGGTGGCTTGAAACAGAGATACTCAATCAGGCTCCTGAGAAACATTTAATCTTACTACCAAAATGTTGAGTCTGAATTCAAGATAGCAGGATCGGTTACAACCAAACCAAAGTAGACGGTCATCTAGGGCTGGTTCAGGGGTGTCCCGAAAGAAAATTTATAAAACGTTTTTTTAAATGTTTTAAAAACATTTGTATATTTTCATTAAAGTAAGAGACTAGTCTACCAACTAGTAATTTGAGTCTTTCCTTATCCATTCCAGACATCTAATTCATTTTCACAAAATTAGAACAGAAATAAATAAAAGGGAAAAACGGTATGGTCTAAAAGGTGCTTTGAAACCACGTTAACTCATGCGGCGCTTCATGTCTTCACATATGCAGGGAAAAGAGGCAATGCGTGTGGAGCAGGACAGGGCAAAAATTATGCATGTTTTTTGCTAGAGAACAATATTCAAGATTACAGCTCAGAAAGATCAGAGCTGTTGTCCACATCACTGTTGTTCTGTTGCGCTCTTCACTAGAGAAGATGAGAGGGCGCAACCGTTGTCATGAAGTCTTGCGGTGCGGATGGAATCAATCTGGCGTCTGACATAACCTAATCTTTAGCAAGGCAGCTAGCATTAGCAAGTTCATCCAGTCTGACCCTACGTTACCACTGGCGCGTTGTTAGCGAAGCTGAGAGCGTTTTCAATACATTTCGTATGAAAGCCGAGCGTCATGCTCACAAGGTGGATCGTAGGATTGGCAGCGGTGCGGTGCAAGCTCTCTCCTAGCGCTGTGAGCGCCTTTCGTCCGGCCCCAGTGGAAACGCAGGCTGAGAAAGCCGAACTGCTTGTGTTTTAACGACACGCAGTAAATATAGAAAATTCCTAAAAAGCTTATCGAGATATATATCGATATCGTTTTATCGCCCAGCCCTAGATCACATTAAACGCATGAGAGCATCACTGCAGTTCACGACTTGCTGAGGAGAGGAGGAATTACACAGCTCACAGTCCAGATGCATTTCAAACGTTCCAAACAGCCTCAGGTGATGTAGATCAAAGTATTATGGAATTATAATGCAAAAATACATAATAAGTAAATACAGAAGCTCTCTCTTTGTGGTATAAGTGGAGCTGGAGCTGCCGATCCGCTGAAGCAAAACTTGCTTGATTTGTTTTCGTTTTGGCTTGTTTTCCAATATAAATATCTAAAACTGTTTTAAAACTATGTACATTTTGATTGATTGATTGATTGATTGATTAGCCTTTATTGTCTCCTGACGGAGAAATTCATCTTGGGCATTCGAGATTTTCTTTAGCAGCTATACTGCAGAAGAAAAATGTTATCTGAAAATGTTGAATATATTATTACAAATTATATTTATATTTAAATTAAATTAAATATTAAAGACAAAAACACTTGATAGCAATAGTATTTTTTTCAGTGAATTTCTTTACTGAATTAAACAAAGTATTTTTTCCCTTTAATTCAGTGAATGTCATTTAGAGGTATTTTTAAAGGATGATTTTGTCCTCTTTATTGTTAGTAAGCACATTTAATACAACCTTTTAAGTCGGGGTACAAGATGAATAATCATTTAATAGCTAATGATTAATCATTGCAATAATATCCGAATAGTCAAATAATTGTTCTAATAATCATTAGATTAATCCATTATCAAAATAATCGTTAGCTGCAGCCTTACTGTCCTCCATATAACATTTCTCCCTCTCTTTTTCCTTGTCTTCTCCCTAATTATCTTGCTTGTTTCCACTCAGTGTATTCGCTTTACTTTGTTTTGGACATGATTAAAGGGAAACTGCAGTCTGCTTTTTCTCTGTTCTCTCTATCTAAGTGCTGGGCTGTGAAAGGGGAGTATCTTGGCACATAAACACCCTCTGCAGAGAAAAGCAGAGAAAAAAGGAGATGCTTAAGGAGCCAGTGGAGTGTGAGCAAGCCAGTACTATCATGAGTCATTATCTCACTTTTTGACGAGTGTCTTTGATGTGTGACGTCTGTGAAAGAAAATGCCAACCATCCAATGACTGAGGCCTTCTAGCAACACCTTAGCATTCTCATAGCTATGGGATCTGTGAGCATTTGTGATGGTTTATGATATTCATAAAAACACTCTGACACAGCAAAGCATAACAGGGACAAATATATTGGCTTGACAGCTTAATCAGCTGTTTTTTGGCCACATGACAGCCCTACAAAGAATCTGCAGCTGCAGAAGTCCATAGAAAGGTCTGCAGATTTCTGCAAAATTATAATGCAGCTCAATCAAAAAAATGGGCTAATTTAATTATGCTTTCAGCTACCGATAAGAGTGTAGGAATCTCAGCTACAGTTAACGTATTTTGCATGTTTAAATCCATTCTGCAGACTGCTCCCCAAAATCAGTTCAGAAAATTCAGAAAAAAAGTTAGCAGATTCTCTCTGGACATGATTATTGGCCGTCTGTCAGTTCTAAAATGTACAACCAGTGTATTATGTACATTTTCTGTTTTTCAAATATTTTTTATTGAATTTGGAGTGTATAATAGAATATTTTCAGCATCATTTGATTTCAGCAATGTTTATATACTGTTCATCTTGTTTAATGTTATAATGTATTTTTTTAATGCATTTTGGCAGTATATCAGCCATCAGCCACCCTACTTTCTAGATTTAAGCATTTCATTTTTGGTTTTTGAAATACCTGTTTCAGTGTTACACTAGTATAAACAATCAAAAGAGGTGAGAATATCTCTGAAGGTATAAGAATACTTTGGGTGTCTGCGTTGGTGATCACTGCAGTATGCAAGACACAAATTTCATCATCAGTAGTCCACACGGACTGTCCACCTGCAGCCCCGATAATCTTTAATGCACGTATTCATTCTCAGTCAGAAAAGTAAACTTTGAAATCGATCAGGAATGTATCCAAACATATTATGGACCCTTTTCACAGACGTGTTATGACGTAAATGTAGCACACTTTTTTATATTTCCAATTTTAAAAATATTTGGTATACATTTATAGCATTGAACTTTGTGTTATATTACCCTGGAGTAATTGAGTTACCACAGCTGCAACTAGGCTTCAAACACAGCTACTGAGGGAGTGACAGAAAATGTAGCCTATTTCTCTCTTCTTACTGCCATTCTCCAGTGCTATATATTTTGATCTTCCTTTGAAGAGCCATGAAAGTGGAATCGTTGTTATTTCTTTTCAGATTTTTTGCTGTTGGAGCAAACGGGTGAGCAAAATGTACATTTGTTGTGGTTTCCCATTAACCGGCATTCAAGTTTACCAACTTATGATTCCACTTCTGCACTGCAAACCCGAATATGTGAAAAGAGTTCATACCCGGACAATGAGACATCAATTTAATTTTTAAAGACTGAGAGAAGTACAATTTTGAGTCCTACAATGGATGTCTTTCTATTAGTATTCCCTTATTATCTCACAAATCCTTGCATGACAAAATTACAAAATTAAGGTGAGCAGGAACATTCATGACAGATGAATATTTCATGTTCATCAAAGTGGTAAATAATTTATAACATACTTTTTACATGAGAACAAAATTAGCTCAGGGTGAGAGCAATTTCACTTCACTTCAATAAGCCCCATTATTTCTCTGGAGAAGAAAGAGGAGGAGAAAGACAAAATTCAAGAGCAGGAGGAGGAAAGAAAGCAAGAAAAGCAAAGACAGTTGAAAGAGCAGTTGACTTGAAGCTGTGTAACAGAGAGTTCTGTTTTAGAGGGAGTCACAGAGTTCACATTCCCCATGGTAGATAAACAAACATATGATTATAGGGAATAATGTGAATGGAATATTCTCATTTATATTAATGCAGACTATATACAAATTAAATAAAAAAATTATTAAAATCTTATAAAGAATGTTTGCTTAGTTCCTATAATGTTTTAATTATTTTATACACTACCAGTAAAATTTGGACACACCTAACTGAATTTATGATTCTCTCAAAAATGTTTGGAACCTCTAAGTTCTGAAAGACTTATGCTTAAATGCTTAACATTAAAGGTGCTTTAAAAGGAATACATAAAACAACACAAACATTACTTAACGCTGGTGAAAAAGATGTCCACTGGACGTGGTCAGATTCTTTGTTTAGCTAATCAGAAGTCTTTCTGCAAGTCAATCTTTGTATATGTGCATGTACAATGTCCTGCTCTCGCAAAAAGCTCATGGTCGGACAGAGGACACCCCCAATCTAGGGATGGGTATTTTTGAATCATTCTGTAGTGGAGAACTCTAACCCACAAAAAAAGAATACTCGATTACTTGTAAATTAAAATGCAAATTAAAAATAACTAATATGATACATGCGTGAATCTTATATTTTGTTTAATTCACAAACATTACCAAGAACGGTTTCAAAATAAGATAACTTCTACAAACTATGCTTTTCTTTTGGGAAAAAATTAAATGAGCAATATTAATTCAAATGGAAAACAAAAAGATTTAAAATACAGTAAAATACATTCACATTCATCCAAAGCTTTACTGTATATTCAAGGATACAACATCCAATGAATGTAAATTTTCTCATATATGTTCAAGCTAAGATCCATTATTTCAGTTACAAAACTCTAGAATGTGATCTTGAAAGCAGTTCTACTTCCTTATTGTGTAACCATTAGCCCAACAAGAATGAGGAACTGTCAACATAAAGCAAGGAGTAAGTGGAAGATTGAGGTCATGTGACATGCAAATATTCTGTTTATTACTTTTTATTAGTAGTGTTGACCAAGGCCACTATTACAATAACTCATACTAAGTTTTATGGGTTTGTTCAAATTCCTGATCTCGGTGGATAACTTATCCCTCAACAATTGTGCTACTACAGACATTAATGATACTTCAAATTGTGCTGCTTGTTGAGGAGATTTCTGCCAGTACTGTAAAGTGACTAGACCGTTGATTTACTCATGGTAAGTGATAAAATAGGCAAAAAGGTACTTTAAATGGGGGACCTGAGCCATATCTAGGAACCAGAATACTACATTGCCCTTTTCCACCAACATGGTTCGGTGGAGGGTTCCTGGGCTGGTGCAAATTCTCAAAATGTTTCAAGAATTTACACCACAGAAAAAGTTGTTCAGGTGTGGGAAAAGCTGGTTCTGCACCAGACCCAAAAGCTTGCTGGAACCAATTCTGTCAGGGGGCAGAGGGCTGGATAATGTTTCGTCACCAGGTAAAGTTTTCCCAAACAATAACAGTACCATCTGCAGCAAGGTGTATTTTTTTCCACTCTATAACAATAAAAAATGCACAAAAATCATCAAAAGCTTTCAGGAAAGTGGAGGAAATGAGCGCTCTACTTGTGATACGGTCATCTATGGAGATACAAGATAAACTAGAGAGGTTGCAAAGTGGGACAAAAAAAAAAAAAATCGAAGAGCACAAAAGGCAAGAAATGATGCACGCCAGCTTCAATGGGAAGATTGACCAAATCACAAACAAATTGAAAACTTAAGAGAGTGCAGTGAGCATAGAGACACAAGCAAAAGCGGCAGTGGATGGAGCAACAATTGGAAACGGACACAGACTGTCCAGCTAACTAACTGGGGCATTGAATTCAGTCAGTCACACTTGAGATGAACATTGAATCGCTGGTATCCTCTGTATCTGATCTCGGTAAGTAATTCTATTTGACAACTTTGTTAGCTGTCCTTAAACTGTTCTCATCTTATTTTGTGCATTGTTTTGTTCAGTAAGAGGATTTCTGACCAGCTACTCACTTAGATTGCACTTCTCTGCATGTAAGCAATATGTCCTCATAAAAAAGGAGTAAAAGCTGTACGAAAATACAGGTTCACAAACACTGTAATGCTCCATGTTTGTTTATGGACAGGCGAGGTAATCACACAAAGCTACCACATATCCATGTAACCCATTACGTCACTGTTTGCCTCTCAAGTCAATTAAAAAGCATGGCCAGTTTATGATGGGCTGCAGATTAACCTGGCCTTGAACCAGCAGAGCACAGGCTTGTCAAGAAAACCATCGCAGTTTCAGTGGAAAAGGTCTAATAGACACTTTTGACTAGAGCAAGTAAGCATTTAACCAGTAGCAACAACCTGGAACACTCTACCAACTGCAAAGCAATGTGCTAACAACCACCCAGAATCCATAAGCACAAATAAAGCCTAAATAAACTCTACAGTTTTACTCCAGTAAATACGCCAAGTTCCTTGATGAATTACACTGAGAAAGTGTTAGTGGAGTCGAGTAACTGTACATATAACTGTCTCCATGTTCCAGAGCTATCCCTGTTCTTTCAATATTCCCTCTCTGCCCCAATTTATGGCTCCAGCTGAGCTTGGTTTTATAAGTTGAAGGTTGCTGCATTAATTATCATTTAAGAGGGACCATCACTGACTCTGGACACACATTGCCATTTAATAAATGCAAGCACACTGTGGGGCTTAAGGGGTCAGATTTTTATAGGTGATCTTGTGGCCAAATTAAGGGATAACTCTTTGGCTCTGGAGTTCTTTACACCACAATTCCTCTTTCCTGTCTCAGTTCATTTCTGTCTAGTCCATCGTCTCTCATGTATTTCTATCTTCTTCTACATAACACAGTTTCTCACTGAATTCCTTACACATTTAACACACTGCCTAAGCTGTGCTCATTACAGTAGCCTAGCTTCCATCCACTTGGGAAAGTTTGGGAAATTTGCTGTCTTCTGCCTCTTTACATTCAAATGGCCTTTTATCGATAAAAATCGTGTGATTGATGACGTCATGCCTACAAAAACACTTTGTTGCATAAGTTTTGGTTTATCGCAAAAGAAATCTGCCCTTAAGCCGCTTCCATACAGAAATGTGTGTTTATCGCTAATTGTGGACCTTTTGCCACCCAGCTGTCCCTAATTTTTTTCCTCTGAAGTTTTGGTAAAATGGGGAGATTCATAATTTCAAGTCATTGAAATTAGACCGCTTACTGTCAGTTTAATTTCACAAATAAAAGCAATCAGAAGAGGAGGAATTGTAACCAAAAGGGAGCTGTAGCCCTTCTGTTAGGACTGTAATATTGGTTGCCACTGGTTCCGACCCGAAAGCGAATCGTCATGGCCCTGCTCAAGTTGGCAACCTGCACCAAGTAGTGGGGGAAACTTTCGGACTTAGTAAAAAGACCATCCATTGATGTGCATATGCTGTGTGCACAGCTATTAAAGAAAAATGCAGTGTAATATTAGGATTTTGATACATTCCTGATATTCAATAGGCTATTTTGAACAATCATCTAATCTAAAGCATTGCCATCACAAATGCATTATGTTCTGCATATTTGTACAGCAACTTTTAATGACCAACGGAACCTGATTGTCATCTAAAATTAATTTTAGCGTCATAATGCAATTTACATTTCCTGAAGAATCTCAGCAAATGCGATCAGAGGTAAAGAGGGTTATATTTTAAATATTTGAAAGTTATAAAATGTTCAAAAGCTTGTTTTCTGAAAGTGAACTCGGCAATGGAAAAATAGTTCTATAGTTTATAGACTTAAAAATTTGTTGAACATTCTGAGAATCATTCAGCTGACTTTTTTTTCATCTACAGAACAGGGTAAGGCTAATTTAAGTTTGTGTAAAGAAAAGGCATATATAGGTCTAAAAATATGTATTATTTTAGTTTGGTAATTAATTATTTTATTTAATGCTTTATTAATTTGATCATTTATTTAGCCTAAGTTAACACAGGTAATTTTGCCGGCATTTTTTCAAAAGTATAAACAATAACTTCATAGATTTAGGCTATATGTTCATGTTCCAAAAAAGCACACTGAAGCTTTTCTCCTAGTATTATGTATTTATTTTCAATTTAAAACATCTTTTCACACAGAAATTCTATGTTTTTTGTATTGTGGGCTAATTCCATGACTGCTATTATTCTGAATGGTGAGGAAAAGAAACTTTAATAAATAAACGGATGCTACCACGATTAAATTAATCCCAAACAGTGGCCATTAATTTTTTCTCCGTGCACTTGTCGATGTGCATGATATGGATATTTGTGTTGGCATTCCTGGAAGTCATGTTTGCAGCATCGGATCTATATGCCGTTAAGATCAATCCATAATCACGTACAATAAATTGGCTTTCAAGGATGTGTACCGTTGTCATGATTAACACAGGCTAACGATTGGGGTAAATCCTGTCATGTGACACAAACTTTTTGCATTAATGCCAATTTTCTCGACAAAAAGTGTTTCCAAACCAGTTTTTGTGACATTTGAAGTATCAACATAGTGTTTATGCACTAGAGTTAAATGGAAAAATATTATGTGAAATTATGTGACACTTGTGAAATTTTAGTGATAATTTGCCTTTCCATCATCTCTTCTTTCTAACATCTAATCCATGTTTCTCCTGAATGGTTGACCACTATAGTGCTTTCCTCCTGACACTCTCTCCCTTGTTCCTCTTCTGCTCCATCTCATGTTTATTTCATTCAATCTTCCTCCAGTGCTGTACTTCTCCCAGGAGTATTGAGAGATCTCAATAATTCAGCAGGCTGTCTGAGCAACGCTGGGCTAGCAGAGCACCCATCACTGGGCATAGGGAAACTTTCAGCATGAGAACTTGCCCCAATTACTCCCTTTAAGCAGACTCATAATCAGGAATATTACTGTAAACAGTCATTTCCATGAAGTGCCGTTCAGTGCTGAGAATTCTATGATCTATATCAAGGGTGTCAAACACTGACTGCAGGCCAAATGCCGCAAATCCAGCCCGCAGCATGATTTAAGAAGAATTTTTTTTTAATTCAGCCTAAATTATGCCAACAATTTATTATATCTGTCTCACATATTCATTATTCTCTTTTTGGAATAGTGTTGCATGTCATATTCACATCTCATTTCGGTAGACTCTTTCTTTTAATTACACACAAATTCACGCTTCTCAGCTGAAACTGGATCTCTGGGTGACAAATGTTCCAGGGCTACACTCCCACACTGCATTTGCACAAGTCACTTATAGCAACAATGACAACTGACAAATGGACAGGGAATATATTAGGTCTAAAAGGTCTAAAAGCTAAATTATTCGAATATATGCACTGAATTATTATTTTATAATACATTCAATGCAATGCTCCATTCAGTACAAATGTTTTGACTGCCTGTAAATTTACATTAGTTGGAAAGTTTCTTTTTAGGCCTAACTTTGTGTTCATGTTTGGTTTCAGAGGGCTCATTAAAGTTAAAGTTATTCAACGATGAGCAGTATTTACTTTTTTTATTTTTTTGTGTGTAAAAAAATTATTCTTTTTCATTGTTGTTGTTGTTGGATTAGAATCCCCTAACCAATTTCGTAAGTATAACCTATGTTTTCTCAAGGCTTCTGATGAATGAAATTCAATTCCATGTGCCCACTTTAGGTTTACATGGGTATACCAAGTTAACAAATAAAAAAAAAAAGGTATAATGTGACACCCAATCCGACCCTCGACCGAAAATGAGTTTGACACCCCTGATCTACGTTGCCAAAGCCAGCCAAACTAACATCTTCAAACCATTTTTAATCATACAGTACATCTTAATCAACCAGTGGGTGAGTCACAGTGTTCCATAATCATGCAAATGTTAATAAATTAATGCCACACAATCGTTCTGCTGTAGTAAGTGTTAAAGTGTTACAGCACACATCAGTGCCAATGTGCCATCACTCTCACACACAGCATTTACCATCAATACACAATGTCTGATACTACATATTTCATATATGTACAGTATGTACATTTATAATTAATCATTCTGCTGCCAAGATGCCATATCATTTTAAAATGTCACAGTCCATAACAATCCAATTGATCTCAAATTCATATTGGTTCTCAATTAAATTCCTTTTAAATTAATAGACTTTTCTGTGCATATACATAATGTGTATGATTAGTTTTCAACTGACGCAGATTCGCTCTCAAAAGGGGCTCTGCAGAACGCAGCATAACTTTCTTTATTGCTTGCTGAATCAACAGTCTTTGAACACTGAATATTTCTCATAAATCTTGCAATTTAATTTTCATCGCAAATATGGAGCCCTGCAGTTTGCCAAACTCAGTTTACATTTCTGCCAAAATAGTATGGAAGGCAAATGGCATACTGTTATATTTATCTTAACACTATCAGGCAGCTAATGCAACCAGTGTAAAAGGAACAGGGGTTTTCTGCAATGTGATTCTGTAAATGGCATACACATATTGTCTTAGAAAGCTGATGTTCATATTCTTGCCGTGTATAGGCTGAATGGTCACATTTTATTATAATATAAAATATAATGTCATCTTAGAAAAAAATCTGAGCCCACATTTTAAGCAAACAACATTTTTGTTTTTAGTAGAAAGAAATGTGCAATTACATCATTTCCATTCATACACACACTACATTTTTAATAATGGTAGAGTATCTGCATTTCTGTACTGAGGTCACTGCATTAAACAAGCTCACAGTATACACACAGTGATTCCATTAATGTACAGCCTGCATGTATAATTCAGAGACAGTTGGCATTACACTCACTTGCTCTTTGTTAATGACTGTTCAGTTATCTGACTGCTGTCTGTGCCTTGACTCTTTCTTGTTTTATCCATCTATCTTTCTCCCTCTCTCTCATATTATATTTGTCTCCATAGATACACAGACAGCTATGCCTGTCCCTGATTCAGCCAATTGTTCAGGGATAGAAGCTTGCAGGAAGTAGGTCAGCCCATGTTGCACTTGGCATAAGGTAACAGCCGGAGCATTAAAACAGTAATTTTGGGTTAAATTTAGCTAACCTCAAAGCATGCACCATAATACATCCTATAAGAAGTGTGTGGGTTTTGTTCAGGGAGGATGGAGGTGAATGTAGCGCTTTATTAACAAGGTAAAACAGTCAGTCAGGCTTGTGAGCGGATTAGCGTAAAGGTAAAGAAAGGGGCCTAGGCTTTATATTCACACTACACCCAAATTCTTTAAGACTGACTTCCGCACTTACAAATAATCTTAGACTGATCGTCCAAAATTAGACGGATTTCTAAACATCTGATTTTAATCCGATTTCAAACCACAGACAAATGTGGTTTGGTTATAGTTAATAAAAATCAGATTATGTGTTTTATATTTATTTAATTTGTTTTGCTTTTAATTGCTTTTCTTTCGCTGAAATCAGTCTTCGCTTACCGAAATTGGAAACACTGCCCCAGTGGCCAAAGTGGTAAGTGTTATTGGACGTATGGGTACGTGTGAGCTCCGTTTTCCAGGCGTAATTTCCACAGAAGGGTGCCAAACGGGAGTTGTTTTCAGCTGTACAGAATGTAATACAGTGAAGAGGAATGCATATTTTATAAACGGAACCCAAGCAACCCAAACCCCAAACCTGAACCTAACCATCAGTAGAGTAAAAATGTTATTTTAGAGGGAAAAATGCAACCCCTGAATCGTACTCATCACTGATTATGAGAATGCTTTTTAATTCCAGATTTCAACATGGGATCCGAACCTGGGTCTTCCACATTGCTGATGCAATGTGCTTCTGGTTGCACTACAAGTGAAGGCAAAAACACTGCAGCCGATGCAAAAGTGGCGATTGAACGCGAGTTGGCATTATGAGGCCGAAGCTAGGGTACTGTAACTCTCAGAAACAACATGCTGACTGGCTGTGATCATGTTGATGAATACAAGGTGTCAGAAAGTTTTAAAATTTGTAAAAAAATTAACATTTGAACAAAGCCTAATTATTTCTTTCACATGATGGCTCCATTAAATTCATCCTTAATCAAATATTGTGATTTGATTAGAGAAATATCTGTGGGATTCTGTCAGCTGAGGCACACAAGACAGAGCTGTCATTCAGGTATTTAATGCCAGTACTTCTAGAACATTATGATAAATAACTCATCCTCATTGTCAAATAAACAAAATATGAGTCATACATTGCAGTAATAAAATGAACATTAACGTAATTGCCCTACATAAAGCTGTTATCTGCCAACTGCATCCCCAACTACAGTTCTTGTTTGTGTAATCCAAACAGACAGTACGGCAATTCATTACCTCAACCTTAAATCATAAAACCACATCATCCCTACCGAACATCTCTCAACAACATACAAGGGCTGAGACGATTAGTCAACATTATTGACAATGTTGACAATAACAAAAATTGGCAACAAAAATATTAATTGTCGAATAGTCGTTTGAGCTCATTTAACGTAACATGAGATCACATTAAATTCTAATGATGACGTGCGAGAGCAGCACTGGAGATCGCGCCTGACAGATTTACACAGCTCACAGTCCAGATGCACTCCAAACTTTCCAAACAGCTTCAGGTGATGTAGATCAAAGTATGATGGGATTATATGTCCATGAGTTGCACAAATGTCCCGATCTAGGGGGGAGAGATTAAAACTGCACCCGGCTGAGGCACACTCTGTTGCGGGGACACTCGTCCCTCGAGCGCACACTTGCTGCAGCTAGATCATATCGTGATGGCTCGTGACTTATTGAATCATAACATATGTCATTGTGCATTTCTTATCGTGAAGAAAATTGACAATATGCAGCTTCATTTAAATTAGAAAGTTCAGGTTTTTTTGTGAGTTAAAGATGGATTGAAGTGAACAGAAAAGTGAGAGAGGGTAGTCTTCACCCCATTATACATGGCAACAAAATACGTTTTTGATTTGTTTTCGTTTTGGCTTGTTTTCCAATATAAATATCTAAAACTGCTTTAAAACAATGTACATTTTCTTTAGCACCTATACTGCAGAAGAAAAAATTGTTATCTGAGGATGTTGAATATAATAGTTAGTTATATAATGTTACATTAATCAATTATAAAAAATAATCATATGTTGCAGCCCTACAATGCATTGTTTTTGACAAACATCTGAAGACATCTGCACTGCACCACCACCAAACCACAAACACTCTTGACAAAGAGCTGACAGCATTCACTTCTAACATGTTTGCAGTGTGTAACCAATAAATACAGGGAGTCAGGGGATAGCTCAACTCTCTGGACCTCATTCATTTAACAGAGCACACTGAAGTACTCACATTTGCTGACTCGCCACTTCCCAGGGTCCATCAATCTGCAACGCGTTCAACCCACCCTAAAGTGGGCCTTTGTGATCAAACCACCAGCTCACTGACGTGACTGTTACTATTCTTACCTGGGTGATCCTTACCTCCAGGGAGCCTGACTTTGCTGCAAACGTGAGCTATTGTAAATGGTTACTGCTGCTATAAATAGAACATATTGGAGCACCAATTTTCAAACAGACTGAGGAACAAGGCTTAGTAATTGAGCATTTCAGGTCAAAACGTTCTCCAATCAAAGCAGTGCATCTTTTTTCTTAATTGAGTGTTAGGGCAGGGCTCTTGAGAGTCCACTTTTGTTAAATACTAGATTGGGTTACACAGTAATAGAAAACTGATATGATAAAAATAATGATTAAATCGTAAGGTTAAAATACTTCCTCTAATTCCTAAAATGTTATGTAGTTTATACAAATATTTAAACAGTGAGTGTTGTTACACTCAGAAGCTCCTATTTACAGGCCAACTTGCTCCTAGATAGCACTCAGAGTTGAACTACAATTAAAATTTAATTTGAAAGATTCAATAGTAGCTGACATTCAAATCTTTGAGGAAGTTTTTTTTATGCATGCAGCTTTTATGACCTCATATTAATTAAGAGTGTATATGGAATATTTTTACTTTTATACATTCATTGGTCACACCGCAGGACCATTTAAAATGAACTTGTGAAAGCAAAAATGTGCTAAAAATGAAACACTTGATGACCGGTTACAGGGCCAAAGATATAGCTTTCCTATAGATATTTCCCTATATAGCTGTTAACCTATAGTCCATGGACATGTTATGAGTTAACTATTTAAATGTTGTGATGTCTAAAATTACTGTAGTAATTTGCCTATGCCATTTTGTATATTGCATATAATTCTGAAAATTATATTTGTTTTGCACTGTATATTCTGTGTACATTGTAAATTTCTCATTGCTTAATTAAATGTTTTGCTGAGCAACACTGTAATTTCCACTCCCATGGGGATAAATAAAGGTTACTCTACTCTAACAAATGTAGCCTACCAAAAATAGCCTTGTAGAGAAAGCTCAAAATAATTAATACTACAACATAACATTCATGCTTCCATACATTACAGCTTTACTGATGCAAATAGTGACTGCAGCAATTTATTCAGCAATAACATGCCAATCTTTCCTAGCTGAGAATAAATGTTTAAGCCAAATACAAAGCAAAAAGTGAATCCTCATTCCTAAACCTAAGACCTTCCATTGTGTCCATCATAGGAAGGTTTTGATATTGAACTACTACAATAGTCCTTTTTCACACTCCGGAAACTTCAACAACTGTGAACGGGAGTTCGCAGCACATATTATTTTCACCTACCCATTCGCTCCAAGAGCAAAATAAAAAATTACATTTGAATGACTTTCCAGAAAAGGAAAATTCTTCGCTCTCTAAAAAAATAGAGAGCGAAGAATTAAACAAATTTACTGTCACTCTCTGTCACGCTGTAATAGAAACCCCTCACAGCTGTGGTAAATCATTTTTACTAACTAATACCAGGTAATATAACACAAAGTCTAATGTTGTGAATTTACACTCAATATTTTAAATATGTAAAATATAAAAAAAATACAAAATAGATTTATGCTGATAAACACGTCATCACAGTGAAAAAGGGCTTCTATGATTTTGCTTTCTTCTCCCTAATATTCACATTCAGAACCAAATGCTTAAAACCACGGTCCCTTGCCACAGAGCAAAAGGATCATGTTTCCTGATTGCCATGTCATATACCAGAGGTTTTGCATTAGCAATCCTTGTTTAAGTGCATTTGTGCTTTAGGAGAGGCTAAACGTAAGCTGATTCAAAGCACAGGAAGAGCACTCTGGTGAACATCAGGGATAAAAAGGTTACTACTCTCATCACCAGCAGGCTCAGCTCTCATCTAAAGCAAGTTCTGGAGACAATCAATCACCCTACAAACAGGTTGTTTAGACACACCTCTCAACCTCAACTTGCTTGAGATGATTGGTCTCTCACACACGACCACAGTCGAACAATCAGTTTGTTAAAGGAAAAACAACCTGTTATGTGTCCTAAACACCTGTTACTAGGAGATCGACTGATAGTGATGAATTTGTAAAATGGAAGGCACCTGAGCTGCAATAATTTCGTATATGCTGCATCTTTTTTAATGGCACAATCCGTGACTGACGCCCATCTGCTCTCGTGCATCTCTCGTTTCCGCGCGACGTGTACGAAACAAAAACACCCCAAGGCCTATAATAATTATTATAATAATAATATATATATATATATATATATATATATATATATATATATATATATATATATATATACACGACATTTTTTCATTCCAAACCTTTGTAAACAAAGACACTCTTACCGGTCCTCTTCGTTTTAAAGTCACGTTCTTCCACAGGAGAAGGTGCAGCTGATGAAGAAATCCCATTTCTGATTAGTTGGACAATCGCTCCGCTCACTGCTAAAGTCACAATTATAATCTATTCATCACAGTGTTGTTGTTGTTTTGATATCCCCATCTGTCCGCATTCTGTCCTCCCCGACGTGTGCCAAAGCCTAACATCTTGTCAGAAGAGGGCTGGGTTTGTGAAAAAAATGCTCTTTTGGTAGCAGCAGATATAAATATTATCATATCACTGAGCAGTGGGCGGAGAAACTATCTGTGTCAGCGTCAGCCAAACGTTGCGAGAAGACTACAAACGTTTCTTACTGCTATAGTAACTTAAGCGTGTTGAGCGCCGATGTCAAGTAGTTCAGATGTGATTTTTATGGTAATCTAGTGGCTGCCTCTGGTGGATTACTGATGCGCTGCTGAATACTCATCATTCTGCGACTCCTTGCTATTTATAGAACATCAATGTGAGAACATCTTTTAATCTCACCAGAATCTTTACTTCTGGGATTGTAGTAATCTCTACTGGCTGATGTTCAGAATACACAAACTTCACCAAGAACACATATGTGGCTGTTATGAATAGCATGGAGGCAGCTGGTGGTCTAGATCAGTGTTATTTATTATACCCGACAGAGTGACCCTTGAAAAGTGTTGAGAGTGAGACAAGCGAATAGCTCCCTCTGCAGCAAAGAACTGGGCGCAACAGTATTTTTTATTACGTTCTATATTACTTTATGACATTTAATTATGTTCACTGTGACACACAACCATTGGACACGCAATGCCAGATGTTCTGTGACACTGTGAGAGACCAACCGAGGCAACAGTGTTTGAGGCTCACTCGAGCTTAAAGGGATAGATACTCTCTCATCATTTACTCACCATCATACCACTGCCATCCCAGATTTGTATGACTTTCTTTTTAGAAGAATATTTCAGCTCTGTTGGTCGACAAGTCAAATCATTTTTATTTGTATAGCGCCTTTCACAATACACGTCGTTTCAAAGCAGCTTTACAGAAAATCATGCATTAACAGAAGTTAAAACTGTATTATCTATAAAATATTAGAGTCATCATTATGTAGTTTGATCAAATACGATTGTGAATTGGGTTTAAAAATATGTAATTAAATAATAATTGTATTTATAACCCCAGTGAGCAAGCCGAAGGCGACTGTGGCAAGGAACACAAAACTCCATAAGATGTTGGTTAGTGGAGAAAAATAACCTTGGGAGAAACCAGACTCACTGTGAGGGCCAGTTCCCCTCTGGCTAACATCATGAATATTATGCCAATATTAATTATGTATAGTGCAAGTCATGGTTTAAAATTATTAAACTAAGTAAGTGTTAAGGTTCGGATTAAGATTTTGTATGAACTGTAAGATTAATGGATAATGTCTTTGAAGTTCATCCTGGATTAACTTCAAAAGTGCAATTGTCCTTGTTAGTTGACTAATGAAGGGTTTGTTGGCAATTAATTGATAGCCTATGTTTTCCATTTCAAGAGTGTAGTCCATCATTAGACCGAGGTGATGCAGGCAGAGATCAGTGAGGTGCATCACAGTTCAACCTGGCCGGTAATTTCGGCGAGGTCTGTCCTAAATCCAAGGTTCAGGCAATGGCTTCAAAAAGGACATAAAGGCAGCATAAAATTAATCTACAAGATTTCAGTGCTTAAATGTATATCTTCAGAAACTATAGATGTGGGTGAAAAACAGATAAATATTTAAGTCCTTTTTTACTATAAATTCTCCTCCCTTTCCAGTAGGTGGCAGTTTGCATGAAGAATGCGAATCACCAAAAACAAAAGGAAAATGTGAATGTGAAAATGGAGATTGATAGTAAAAAAAGACTTCAATATTGATCTTGATCACCCACACCATCACATTGCTTCAGAAGATATAGATTTAACCACATCTTATGAGTCTTATGGGTTACTTTTATGCTGCCTTCAGATGCTTTTGGAGCTTCAAATTGTTGGTACCAATTCACTTGCATTGTGAGGACCAACATAGCTGAGATATTCTTAAAAAAAACATTGTTTGTGTTCAGCAGAAGAAAGAAAATCATCCACATATTGGATGGCACAAGGATGAGTAAAACATGAAATAATTTAATTTTAAATTTTTGCATTTAGCAGACGCTTTTATCCACAGCAACTTACAGAGTCCTTATTACAGGGACAATCCCCCTGGAGCAACCTGGAGTTAAGTGCCTTGCTCATGGACACAATGGTGGGCTGTGGGGCTTGAACCAGAATCCTTCTGATTACCAGTTATGTGCTTAGACCACTACACCACCACCAACAGCATTATTAGTTTATATTGTACTGGAGATGCATTTTATTGATTGATTGTATTGTCCAAATGTTTGCTCAACACCATCCTCTAGTGGTTCTAAGTATTACATGAATGCACAACTTGGCTCTCTCTGAATGTTCAAATTTCAAAATTAGGACTGTAAAATGTATAGTCTTTACACAGAACCTTTACGTGTGTTCTCACACTGGAAAAAGGGCTGTACATGTTTGTATTTCATACTGATTATTGACAGGTGAGAGAGCTTTGTGAAAGGCTACAGTGTTTTTCCTGTGATTAACAATTTATGTTAGTAGGCTACTTTAGTTTGAATGATGATAATCAATTCATGTAGAGAGATTATTTATTTATTCTTAACTGTCTTCTGAAGTGTTTAATGTGATGGGGGTTTTGGACACAGAAAGACTGATATGACAGAGAAACTAATTTAATTGGATGAGTGGCATTCATCAGATACTTTGTGTTGACAATTGTAATTATGTATAAACTAAATTTTAGAGGGAAAAGGGACTTTTTTTGGACTTAAGTGTATTTTTAAATTAAGATTAGTGCTAACATGCGGTCTTGGTGTGCTATAGGTCAACAACAGGAAAAAAAGAAAATGTGCAATTTCATCCGCCCACTCAGCTTTCACTATGAGACTAACATTTGAGAGGGGGTATTAACATTTAGTGGTATGGCATCTTACATTTTGGTGCCACTGGCACATGCTGTTCGAAGCTTGGTCACATCCTGTGGCATATCCGGTTGTTAGTGGCATGTGCTGCTGAAATTTGAGGCACATCTGGTGACATATCCGGTTGTTAGTGGCATGTGCTGCTGAAATTTGAGGCACATCTGGTTGTTAGTGGCATGTGCTGCTGAAATTTGAGGCACATCTGGTGGCATATCCGGTTGTTAATGGCATGTGCTGCTGAAATTTGAGGCACATCTGGTGACATATCCGGTTGTTAGTGGCATGTGCTGCTGAAATTTGAGGCACATCTGGTTGTTAGTGGCATGTGCTGCTGAAATTTGAGGCACATCTGGTGGCATATCCCGTTGTTAATGGCATGTGTTGCTGAAATTTGAGGCACATCTGGTGGCATATCCGGTTGTTAGTGGCATGTGCAACAGAAATTTTTGGCACATGTGATTGTGAGTGGCACATGCCAGTGATTTTGTGGCACTGACAATAATGCTGCCGATAATCCATTTTGGAATGCGTCCGGCGAGGAATCGGCAGAACTACAGTATACCGTTTAAATCTCCTGGCGGGTTTTAGGCGAAAAAATAATGTAAGTGGCTTTTTTGAAGTTGCTACTGTCGATGTTGTGTTAACTAATCGAGTTAGTTATTAGCTTACTCGCTAAATCTATCTTATTTGAAAGTGTATTGCTAAACACTTCTATTGAAATGATTTACCTCTTTTATTGAACTCTATACTTGAGTTACTTGAGTATAGAGCAATATATAGCTTAATTTAGCTATTATTCAATCAGGTACTTTTTTGTTTTATGTCCATGCATCAAAACTTATTTGACGGGGCTTTTAGAAAGACATACAAGAGTGGTTCATGGAATCACAGCCCCTAACCACATCATCTAACCACGAGCTGCGGACGGCGGGGCCGCGGCGGAGCCGCGGCGGAGCCCAAGAAGGCTCTGGAGTCTCTGGGGACAGAGCCGTAGGAGGCTCAGGAGGTGGAGCTCTGGGAAGCTCGAGAGGCGGAGCTCTGGGAGGCTCGGGAGGCTCAAGTGGAGGAGCCCCGGGAAACTCTGGAAGAGGAGTCCTAGAAGGCTCGGAGGCCTCGAGAGGCTGACGGCGTAGAAGGATGAGCCGCGGACGGTGGGGCCACGGCGAAGCCCAGGAAGGCTCTGGGTCGGTCGAGGCTACGGGCGCTGGCTCTGGGACGGTAGAGGCCGCGGGCGCTGGCTCTGGGACGGTAAAGGCCGCGGGCGCTGGCTCTGGGACGGTAGAGGCCGCGGGCGCTGGCTCTGGGACGGTAGAGGCCGCGGGAGCTGGCTCTGGGACGGTAGAGGCCGCGGGCGCTGGCTCTGGGACGGTAGAGGCCGCGGGCTCGCTCACCGTGACAGGCGCTGGCTCGCTCACCGTGACAGGCATAGTCACAGGCTCGCTGACCGTGGAAGGCGTGGGGACAGGCTCCTTACGGTAAGCCGCTAGATCCATATGTGGGTCTTTCGTTCTGTTGTGAACAGAAGGCAGCGAAGGCAGACGAGGAGACTGGATCTAAGCGCAAGCTTACTTTAATTAAAAAAAATCAAACAAACACAAAGGAAAACCCTCAATGGGGAAATAAACACAACACTGGGAAAACGGGCAGGGAAAACGGGCAGGGAAAACACACCGGTCTAACAACGTTTAACGAAAGACCAGGACTGAAACAAAAACCAGGATATAAATACATGAACACAGGAACAAGGGACCAATGAACAGACAGAACTCCAACAAGATGACGAGGGAATAAACAGAGGCAAAGGGCAAGTTTAACGAGGAACAGGTGAAAACAATGACAGAGAACACCAACGCTGACAAGGACACTATGGAACAAAACAAGGGACAAAAGTGAAAACTATGGAATGAAAAAAGGGACAAAAAAGGTAAACAAAGGGGCAACGGTAAAACAAGACAAGGTATATGTAACACCACGTGCTCCACAGTTTTAGCAATAAATGCGCTAATAGTTAATATGCATTATTAATAAAAATTGTATATTCTTTCTTATAAGCTAAAATGAGAATTTTCCTGACCCATGACTTATAAAAAAAAAAAACATAATTTATATGTTAAAAATATATTTATTTAAATGTTTTGTTAAATGTTAAACGTTTAAATGTCTTTTTTTTTTAATCATTTTTATTTATTTATTCCTTAACTTGTACTTGTCTTTATGATTGTATTCATAGATAGTTTGATAATATGTAACATACATGTTCTTATTGAACATTTATATAGAAAAAAAAACTCCATAGTTTTACCACCATTTGTGGACTTTTCAGATGGTCTCCAGTATTAGCACGTTTTAGCACAATGTGTGGACTTTTCAGACAGCCCCTGACCCACCATAAACAAATTTCCCAGCTTAAATATGGGATAAACCGTGTTCCGTATTGATTACACAACGCATCATTTTATATTTAAATACGGGACGATCACGTATTTTACGGTACGAGTGGCAACCCTAGCTGCAAGTTGGCCACAGGTATTATCAAATAGGCCTATTATACAATCAAATATTATACAATATTATCAAACAGTACCACGCAACAAAATCTGATTAAATGTGCTATATGTGTCGGTTATCAAATAGATTGCATTTTATTTATATGAAATGGAACTGTTATTTGTTACAGTTTCTGTAAGTTCATTAACTTTTAACATTTTACCTCACAGGACTTCATGAAAAAAACGTAAAAGTAAATATTCAGGTTCAAAACAAGTTAAGCTCATTCGACAGCATTTTTGACATAATACTGATTACCAGAAAGTATCACTCTCATCCTTTTCTTTAGAAAAAAGCTAAAAATCAAGGTTACAATAAATATGAGGGGGGCCAATTTTTTGAGAGTGTAAATGCAGAAATTAAAAGCTTATAATTTAATAAAAGCATGTACATTTATTTTTCTCTTCGAACCTTTGTATTATTTGAGCTGTGAAGTTAAAATCTTAAAACCATAATACAAATCACAGTTTTTATGGTCGTTTTAGTGTTTGTTGATATTACATTGTCATGGCAACACAGTTGTACAATTGGATGTATCTATTCACAGAAAAGTTTAGTAACCGATTTTACCTCACTAAAATCATGTTAATACACATATTATTTATGTTCTGTGGCTATACTTTTGAAACAGTGAGAATGTTTATGTATTGACCCCATTCACATCCATTGTAACCCGTATATTTAATGTTTTTAAAGAAAAGAAGGGGCTAATTTTTGTTGTAATCAAGATCAAGGCTGTCGTCTGTGGGGTTGAGGTCTTTCCACAAGTGCTCATGAATTAGGGTAAAGCTCGCCCCGGTGTCCACAGTGGCCTTGCCTACCCAATTACCAATACCAATTGGAACATCTCTGAACCTCTCCTAATAACCACATTGCATTTTGGTCAATGTAGTTCCTTACATTCGCCACAAGACCAATTGACTTTGTATCCCAGGAACTTAGAAAAGGAATTAATAATTCTATGGAGGCAAGGTATAGATCTAATGCCAGCCTCCTTACAGTCCTTAAAACAAAGCCAGTTGTAAGGACTGTAAGGAGATGGACTAATGAAGCAGAGCTGGAACTACAAGCCTGCTTTGACTGCACTGATTGGAGTGTTTTTGAAGCTGCAGCTACAGACCTGGACGAGCTCACAGATACTGTTACATCATACATCAGTTTCTGTGAGGATATGTGCATCCCTACTAGGACATTTTTATCATTCAACAATGATAAACCATGGTTCACAGGAAAACTCAGACAGCTTCGTCATGCCAAAGAGGAGGCTTACAGGGGTGGGGATAGAGTCTTGTATAATCAGGCCAGGAACACACTGAATAGGGAAATCAGAGTGGCTAAACGAAGCTACTCTGAGAAGCTGAAAAACAAGTTTTCAGCTAACGACCCTGCATCAGTGTGGAGTGGCCTGAAACAACTTACTAATTACAGGACTCCTACCCCAACCCTGTGGCGGAACAACGACTGGCTGACGACCTGAATGTGTTCTATTGCAGATTTGAAAGGCCCAGTTTCACACCCCACATGCACTCGGACCTTCATTTCACACAACCATTAACACCTCCTGCAACCCCCCTCCTGCTACGCTACCTGCACTCAAGATCTGTGAAGACGATGTGTGCCGTGTCTTTCGGAAGCAAAGGTCAAGGAAGGCTCCAGGCCCAGATGGCATCTCACCAGCGTGCCTTCGTTCCTGTGCTAACCAACTGGCCCCCATCTTCACTCAGATCTTCAATAGATCACTGGAGCAGTGTGAAGTCCCATGCTGCTTCAAATGCTCAGTTATTATCCCTGTCCATGAGAAACCTAAAATCACAGGACTTAATGACTACAGACCTGTCGCCCTGACATCTGTGGTCATGAAGTCATTTGAGAGACTGGTGTTGGCCCACCTGAGGGACATCACTGGACCCTTTCTGGACCCCCTTCAATTTGCTTATCGAGCAAACAGGTCTGTGGATGATGCAGTCAACATGGGTTTGCATCACGTCCTGCAACATCTGGACAGACCGGGGACATACATAAGGATCCTTTTTGTGGACTTCAGCTCGGCTTTCAACACAATCATCCCAGATATACTCCGGACTAAGTTAAACCAACTCCCTGTTCCCACCTCTACCTGTCAGTGGATTACCAGCTTTCTGACGGACAGGCAGCAGCTTGTGAGGCAGGGAAAATTCACTTCCACCACCTGTACCATCAGCACTGGTGCCCCCCAGGGATGTGTGCTCTCCCCACTAATCTTCTCCCTGTACACCAATGACTGCACCACCAAGGACCCCTCTGTCAAGCTCCTGAAGTTTGCAGACGACACCACTGTCATCGGCCTCATCCGAGATGATGATGAGTCTGCATATAGAAAGGAGGTTGAACGGCTGGCTGTCTGGTGCAGTCAAAACAACCTGGAGCTGAACACGCTCAAAACGGTGGAGATGATTGTGGACTTTAGGAGGAACACCCCAACATTGTCCCCCCTCACCATTCTAAACAGCACTGTGGCAGCAGTGGAGTCATTCAGGTTCCTGGGCACTACCATCTCACAGGACTTGAAGTGGGAGATACACATCGACTCCATTGTGAAAAAGGCCCAGCAGAGGTTGTACTTCCTTCGCCAGCTGAGGAAGTTCAACCTGCCACCAGTGCTGCTGAAACAGTTCTACTCAGCAGTCATTGAGTCTGTCCTCTGCACTTCTATAACTGTCTGGTTTGGTGCAGCTACGAAATCAGACATCAGAAGACTACAAAGGACAGTTCGGTCTGCTGAGAGGATTATTGGTTGCCCCCTGCCCCCCCTTCAAGAACTATACACTTCCAGAGTGAGGAAAAATGCTGGTAAAATCACTCTGGACCCCACTCACCCAGCCCACTACCTTTTTGAACTGTTGCCTGCTGGCCGGCGCTTCAGAGCTCTGAACACCAGAACAGTCAGACACAGGAACAGTTTTTTCCCTCAGGCCATCCATCTAATGAACAATTAAATTGCCCCATTGAGCAATAATTATGTGCAATATACAGTCTAATTCTATTTATATTATCCAACATATCCACTTCTGCCATTACTTACATTGCTCTGTACATAATATACTGTTTTTTTGTTCTTTATATAACAGATTGTAATAGATTTGCACTACGTGTGTGTATGTGGGTATGTATGAAGGTGAGTGTATGTACGTATATGTATAATTATTTATTTTGTATTCTTTTTTGTTTTAATTACCTATGTCTTGCTGCTGTTTTTGGTATTGTTTGTATTGTTGTACACTGGAAGCTCCTGTCACCAAGACAAATTCCTTGTATGTGTAAGCATACTTGGCAATAAAGCTGATTCTGATTCTAATGGGGTCAGAGACGAATAATAAAATATAATCTGCGTAAAGCAAAAGCTTATGTGCCCTACCTCCCGCCACCACCCCTGGAAAATCATCTTCCCTTCTTATCGCAGCTGCTAATGGTTCCAGGGCAAGACAGAACAATAATGGGGAAAGAGGGCAACCCTGCCAAGTGCCCCTATCCAGAGTCAAATAATCTGAAGTTAATCCATTTGTTTGTACCACCGCTACCGGGTGTTTATAAAGTAACTTAATTGCCGATACATTCAGCAATTCTTGCTGAATTTCTTTCACCTCTCTGGCCAAATGAACTCCCTGGCTCAAGGCCTCCGGAGGGGCGTCAGCTTAAGCACATAATTGTGTTTTAATGTCTCCAGAGCCCAGGATTTTCAATTATATGACATATTGTCTACCTAGAACAGCTATGGATCAGGGTGTATCGAAACTTACTGGTTTATGATTCAAAACTAGCAAAGTTTGCAGAGCTCACAGTTTACATGTCCGAACCTCGCATTGTTTCACGTGACTCCTACTCACTGTTCTTTTAAACTGTGTGCCATAAGAATTCACCAATAAACCATTCATTTAATATTTTTTTAAGTCTTCATTAGGTTTCCTGATTTATATCCTCCCAATATTTCCATAAATACTATTTGTGAAATAAAAGTTAGTGTCATGATACTAATAATTAGTATTTAATAGAAACCCTGTGAAAAGGTTGTGTGATTTTTTTTAATGTGTGGTTGCAACAGTTTGTGATGGGTATTAGGGTGGGGCAAGACAGGATACACTCTCTCAGAATATACACCCGCTAAGCAGTGGCAGTCTTTGATCTTTGATCATTAACTTCTTTCTTCATTTCATTGCTGGGTACCCTTTCTCAACCCTAGGCAAGTACATAACTTGAGTAGAATATGATCTCAGTAAATATTCATATAATGTTTAGATGCACATATAAAAATGGATAGATGTGAATTGTTTGCCTTTTTTGTGAATTGAAAAATATATTTGGCTATTAAAGTGGTATATTTAATTCATCCTGTTTTTTTTTGTGTTTTTATTTTTCAGAAAAATCCCATGCATAGCTGAAGTGTTGCTACATGTTCATGCCATAAGTTTCCTTGTTTCCCTCTCATATGACTGAAACTGTCATATGTTACTACACAACAGGAAAGTGTCTACCAGTGTTGGGTAAGTTACTCAAAAAAGTAATCCACTAAAAATGTTTAATCTTATTACTTTGGATATTAAATTTTGTGGCAGGGTGGAGGGCGGGCCGGGTCGTGATTCCGCACACTCGGCCTAGAGAGAGTCTCACTGCCATCTCCGGTCGGCCCTTATCCCTCTCTGAGGCTTGATTAGCCTGATTAGGTGCCGGGTGTGCGGAATCATGACCAGGCCCCGCCCTCAGCCCTGCCACACATTACTAATAACTTTACTTTTAAATTACTTTCTAAAAACGTTTTGTTTTTCCACTCTTTTTGAGTTCTCCTGTTCAGTGAAACATAAAATAAAATGTAAAGAAATTGAGAAAAGAAGTGCTGATCATTTTGTTTTTGAGACTTTTTCCTCTTTTTACAATAATTTTCTTCTACTTTTTGCACCTCACATTTCGTCAGCCTGATCTCATCCCTTATAATGACTTGTTAGGGGGTGCAGCTCTCAAAGAAATGCAAAAAGATTAATATAATTCACATTTTAAATGTGTTCTACATACGTAATATTATGTAACTGTGATTCATTATGTAACTGTGATTCATTAAATTAAAGTAATTACTTAAAAGTCAGTGACTGTAATCTAATTTCATGAATATAGAATGTAATGTGTTATACTACTTTTGATTAAAAATGTATTGTTAATCAGATTACACCTAACACTGATGATTACCCAATCGGCTACACAAATTTCTTGTTCACTCACGATGGTTCAGATTTAGTAATAAAACAAACCCTCATCACAGAAATATAGCTTGCAATTTTAGTCACTACTTTCAACACAAAGTGGATTCCAAATTTATTTTACGCTTTCTAACTTTTTGTCTTCACAGTCTTTGTACTATGGAATTAATGAAACATCATGGTAATGCCCTCTATTGTCTGTTTGCCTTTGTACTGTTCTACAATTTCTTATCCTGGAGTAAAAACCTGCTTCTCTTAAAACAAATTGGAACCAGCCAACCCCAATCTCTCCAGGAGAACATTACCATCCTTCTGTGGCACTGGCCTTTTGGAGTCCACCACAAACTAGATGAAAATGTGTGTTTGAACAAATATCGAATCCGTGGATGCCATCTGGAGGATAGCCAATCCATCTTTACTCAAGCAGATGTGGTGGTCTTCCATCACCATGAACTCTGGACCGGCCACTCCAAACTTCCTCTTCACCTCTCCCGTCAACCGATGCAGAAGTGGCTTTGGTTATCACTGGAGCCCCCCATGAACAACCACAACCTCAGCAACTACAATGGCTTGTTCAACTGGACAATGAGCTATCGACGTGATGCTGACATTTTCATGCCATATGGACAGCTTTTATCAAAAAATTTGACTAATGACACATATGTAATTCCAAAGAAAGGAGACTGCTTAATTTGCTGGGTGGTTAGTAAATACAAAGCCAATCAGAATCGCTCTCTAGTTTTCCAGCAGCTTAAGAAACACATTCCTTCTAAACTGATAGAAATATATGGTCACTGGCTTAAGCGTCCACTCTCAAACAATAAGCTGCTTTCCACTATATCTCGATGCTACTTCTACCTTGCCTTTGAAAACTCAATATCCACAGACTACATTACTGAGAAACTGTGGAGAAACTCCCTTCAGGCAGGGAGTGTACCAGTCGTGTTTGGCCCACCCAGGGAAATTTATGAGCTATCAATTCCACCAGAGTCATTCATCCATGTAAATGACTTCAGCAGCACAAAGGAACTGGCTTCCTTCTTAAACAACGTGGCCACCAATAGAACGCATTATGAATCTTATTTTAGGTGGCACCATTACTATAATGTAAGAACTTACACTGACTGGAGAGAGAGACTCTGTAATATCTGCATCCATTATCACCAGCTATCTAAGCATAAAAAAGTGTACAATGACCTTTATAGCTGGGTCAACATGTAACACTGCATCTGTAAACAGGGTGATGTGCCATTTTTGAGTGGAGTGTTTACAGTGTTCAAATAGATTGATATTGTAAAATATTTTTTTATTGAAAAATGTAGAATTTTTGCAGCAATATGTTTTTTCTTTCGTAAAATCCTTCATTCAAGGGGTAGTGATCTGCAAAATGTAGTGAGGAAGTATATAGAATATAAGGACCCACTTTATGCACGAGCGTGTCTTCCGTCAATGAGGGTGTGCGTGTGACCTTCATTCCAGTGCATTTCGTAAGGGTTAGCGCCATGCAATTTGATCATTTGCTTCATTTGCACTTGGGGGGCATAGGTATAATTTGGGGAGGCAAAGCCCATCCCAGCACCCTCCCCTGTTCCGGCTCCGATTTTAATGTTATCACTTAGTAGTTAAAGTAATATTTCACCCCAAAATGAAAATTATCTCATCATTTACTCACCCTTATGCCATCCCAGATGTATATGACTTTCTTTCATCTGCTGAACTCAAATGAAGATTTTTAGAAGAATTTCAGTATAAAAGTAATCTATATTACTCCAGTGGTTAAATCAATATCTTTAAAAGCGATATGATGGGTGTTGGTGAGAAACAGATCACTTTCACATTTTTCATCTTCATCTTGTTTTTGGTAACATTCTTTATGCATATCGCCCCTTAGTGGGCAGGGAGAAGAATTAAGCAAAAAAGGACTTAAACATTGATCTGTTTCTCCCCCACATCTATCATTTCACTTCTGAAAATATGGATTAAAACACTGGAGTCATATGGATTACGTTTATGATGCCTTTATGTGCTTTTTGGAGCACCCACATATTTTGGTGATCCCAAATCTGGGATGGCATGAAGGAGAGTAAATGATGAGAAAATTTAAATTTTTGGTGAACTATCCCTTTAAAGTAACCCAAGATAAACTAGGACCAATAGCAACAGTAAAATCAAGACTTCCAGAGCACAAATTCTTTTGTGGCAACATTTTTGTGTTAGAAATGAAGTAGAGTGATCCAGCAACACTTAAGGTTAAAAAAAGCTAACTTTTTTATTTTTATTATTATACCTTTATTTAACCAGGAGGTCCCATTGAGATTCAGAATCTCTTTTACAAGAGAGACCTGGCCAAGGTAACAGCCAAATCACAACAAATACATACATAACAAACACCAAATTACATTTTCATGATAAAAGACGTACACAAAGAACACAATGAGACTCCTAAGAAAAACAAGAACATGTCTCCATCACAACACTCTTTACAGTAGTTTTAAATTCATTTATGGACATAAGGGTTTCTAAACTTAGCTCTTTTTGTAGATTATTCCACCCCCAAGGTGCTAAATAAGAGAAAGCAGTAACTTAATAGTAACAACAGAAAACATTGTGTTTTAACATGAAGAACTTTATAAACATTTCTGTCTCAGCCATTCATACCTTAAATTACTTTTGAAAGTGCTGTAAAGTTCACTTGAAACCTACATTAGAATCTGCACACTACTACGTAATCAAGACTTGCATAAGCGCAATTTATTATAAAATTAATTGTAAAATATATTTAAGTTCTGCATTATTAATATGTAGCTATTTTAACCTAGCCATCAAGCCAGAATGCTCCATGTTATTGTGAATTTTTGTGTGCACTCATTACCCGTAAGGTGTCAGAACACCCTTCCGATATAAGCGTCCACAGTTTGCAAACCTCCAACATTTTACTTATCGAGTTCTCTTGACTTCCTCTTTTGCAAGGCTATCAATGCAAGATTACTCAAACTAATGTATTGGTAAGATTACATTGGTGCTGACTTTGTACAGCAAAATCAAGAAGTACCCATGTTACCATAGTAAGCAGTTTTTGAGACTGCCACGCCTGAAAACGATTAGATTATTTTGATCACAGAAAGCTAAAATGAGTCAGAATGAACCATGCCAGCTCACTCGTACATCCGTGGGGTGTTAGCTATGTGCATGCCAAGCAAAAAATCAAACAAACAATTAAGTAGTTGAAATCAGCTGCTTTATGGCCTTTTTTATTGTTACTGTTCTGTAGGTGGCATGCAGTGGTAGTAAGTGTTATAAGAGATAATGTATTTGTCCATTTGGTTTTTGTGAGTACCAAAGTGCAGTTTTTATGTACCACTCAATGACAAAGGTGGTTAGTTTCTTAATCTCTCATTCACATCTGTCAGTTGACAAAACTTTTACAGGGCCTTAAAAGAATAGATCACGCAAAACTGAAAATTTATATATAATTCACTCATCCTCATGCAACCCAGATGTGTATGACTTTATTTATTCTGCAAAACACAAACAAAGATTTTCAGAAGAATATCTCAGTTCTTTAGGTCCATACAATGCAAGTGAATGGTGAGCAGAACTTTTAAGCTCCAAAAAGCACAAAAGAAAAGAAAGTCATACACATCTAGGATGGCATGGGGTGAGTAAATGATGAGAGAATTTTCATTTTTGGGTGAACTATTCCTTTAAACAGTTTACATGAATCAAGGTGACCGCTTTCTCTGTTTTTTAAGGATGACCCAAGGAAAGTCTGATCATCCTAGACAATTGACATTGATTGAATATATATATTTGTAGATGTGTGATATGCATAAAGATTAGATGTAATACTCTGTCAGCACTCTGAATTTCTTCTCTCATTGAAATTGGTTGATTTATAAATTCTGATGATGAAACCAGCATTGCAGAGAACAAGCTTGATGTGACCAATGCAGCTTACAAGCAACATCTTAACATCAGAAAATAGGACAGAGGAAAAGTCTGTTTTTATGGTTTCCTATTGTGAACCTTGTAGAATCATTTAGGAAGGGGTTCTTTTTTTTATTGCATTTGAATCTGAAGCTTTTTGACAGGTAAGATTGCTTATGCCTCTTACACACTACACAACTTTCAAAGACGTCAGATTTTTGGTGCCGTTCATATTACAAAACTGTCTGTCTTGTCATGGAAGTTGTAGCATTTACACAACGAATTGGCGACAGGGGTGAACACATTACAAAACATTTCACTGTTGACGAATCCCCGATGACACTGTCTGGACTCAGTCAAAACATATTTCACATTGCACGGTTTGGAATCGCAGACAGGTCCAGATATTTAACATTCTAGATATTTCGCTGACATCGGCAATGCGTTGGCGCTTCTCTCAAATCGCGTCTTTGATAGTTCATTTATTGTGATTGTCGCTCATTGGAGCGAGTTCTGATTTGCCTACGATTTCATGCTTTTATTGGTGATCTCCACTAAACTGTCAGCGAGCGAAAATCGGGCTTAAAACCGTGTAGTGTAAACTCGGCATTAATTGTAGAAATTTTGAATTGAACATTTGAGATACGACTGGTTTATATTGAGTAGATTTTATCAGTTTTTCTGATGACAAAGCAAAGGACCTAAAAGATTTATTTTTACATGCAATGAAAAAAAAAAATTCAAACATCAGCACCTGAACCAGTTTAGACCAACTAATGACTATAGGGTTTCCTGCAACGTGCGCACTGCAGCCTGCATCTGGGGTCAACAGATCATACATGGGAGGCCAAAAGACACGTACACAGAGCAGAACAATATGTACAACAATACATTTCTCACATTGCCTGTGCTGCCTGAGGCTTTGCAGGCCCCTTGTATTCTGGCGAATTTCATTTCAGCAAAGCCTTTCATCAAATCAGAACCACAAGAGTGTGACATCTTGGCCTGCAGCTCCATCTTCCTCCCACCAGAGGTCGCCATCACCAAAATGAATCGGTTGATCACAAGCATCATCCATCTGCATCTGTGTAGCAGGATTGGCTCTATGCACATCGCAGTTCCGGGTTCGCGTGTAGTAGGCTATCAACTTCCGGTTCAACTTCCTGTTTATACACAGACAGATATGGCTCTCTTTTATAGTCGTTGTCTTCAGGACTTACCTCGTCTGACGGTAAATGATGTAGACCGACTCATAAAAAAATCATGTGCTGCTCCTAACAGGTTTCAAGTGGTGTGATTTTGTTGTATGTGCGCAGGAGGACATGCTTGTTGAGCGTATACAAAAATATTGATGTAATGAGCACCATTAGAGACCGAGCAGATCTGTTTTTTTTTTTACCACTACCTACTGAAGTGTTTGCATGTTTAGGTCATTTTTAGATAAGCAGTGAAGTATTTCTCAATTTCTACAATTGTACAAATGTTGCTTTATTTAATGACTGTGTGTTACAGTGTGGCCACATACCACTGGTGGTCCATTCAATTATAATATATAGCATTATATTTATTGTATTCTTATTTATTTACACTATAAACAATATTTACATATATACACAAAATACTCATATAATATACATATATATACACACACATACTATATTTATACAATATAATATATATATACACCTATCTATTATATTACATTAGACATGTATATGTACATATATATTTAGATTTGTATAGGCTAGTTAATAAATACATATGTTATGCATTATGAAATTATAATATATCATATATCTTCAGCCGCCTTCGAAAGCCTTCTGCTATGCCATCCGGCGCGCAACGCTATATCCTTTACTGCAAGCACTCGCCCCTGCGACGCTTTTGATTAGTAAAAGAGCAATTTTTCAAGGCGTTGTTGCAAATGCCTTCAGCCTGCGCCTCGTGCAGAGGCCCTCTTCCTGATGGGGATCGTCACATCATTTGCACTCGCTGCCTGGGACCAGATCACACAGAAGCTGCTCTCATTCAGGGCGGATGCCCCGAATGTGACTCCCTGGGCCTTGCCGAGCTGCGCGCTTGCTTTGCCGCTTTCGCCGCAATCGAGCCTGCTTCCACCATGCTGCCGCCCCCTCCTTTCGAGCCGCGCAAGAAAAAGCGCCGCTCACAGAGGCTGCCAGAGCACGCAGACTTCGGTGACGTCACGCCGGCCCAGTCCCCGCGTGCTTCACCGCTGCCTGAGATCTCCCCACCACCAGTCCATTTCATGAAGACGGACCAGCACCCCTCCAGCAGAGCGGTGGGTCTCGTCTCGTTCGGCGCGTCAGGGGACGACGATGAAAAGGATGACAGCCTCTCTATTGACGCTGCATCCGACGACTGGCCGGGCTCGAGTTTCGACCCCGTGCCATCGACATCAGCGGACACGAGCACGGGCACCAGCATGGACTCTGAGATCGTCCGCATCCTGTCCAAAGCCGTAGAAGACCTCGGGCTCGACTGGTCTTCTCCGGAAGAACCCGCCCGCAGCCGGCTGGACGAGTGGTTCCTGCAGGGGCGCCGGCAGGCCCCTCGACAGAGACCTTCTCCTTTCTTCCCCGAAGTGCACGACGAACTCACAAAGTCGTGGAAAGCCCCACACTCTGCTCGCCTGAAGCCTTCTTTTTCTTCCTCGCTCTCCTCAGTGGACGGCGCAAGAGAAAGAGGCTACGAGGGAACTCCGCCCCTCGAGGAGGCCGTGGCCAACCATCTGTGCCCACCCTCCACCGCCGGATGGAAAGCCAAAGCTTCTCATCCCTCGAAGCCCTGCAGATCCACCTCAGCTCTCGCCGGTCGCGCATACGCCGCCGCCGGCCAAGCTGCATCAGCGCTTCATTCAACGGCGGTTTTACAAGTTTACCAGGCCAAACTTCTCCGCACCATGGACGAGTCTGGACCTAAACCTGAAGCTTTCAAGGACCTGTGCAGCGCCACTGACGTAGCCCTGCGAGCCATGAAGGCCACCGCCCAATCCATCGGCCGGGCCATGGCTAATTTGACTGTCCTTGAGCGCCATCTGTGGCTGACGCTAACGGAGATGAAGCACGCAGATAAGGCGCCATTCCTTGATGCGCCTATCGCTCCAAGCGGCCTGTTCGGATCAGCGGTAAAAGAATTCGCTGAACGCTTCACTGAGGCCCGGAAGGATTCGCAAGCTATGCGTCACTTCCTGCCCAAGCGCTCCAGCTCGTCTCACCAGAGACCGCCTCAGCAGCAGCAGCGAGCCAGGGCGGCCCCTCCCGTCTCCCAAAAGCCGAAGAGCAGACCTGAAACGGACGCTCGACGCCGCTCGCGTTCCGCTGGCCGAAGAAAGCCACCTGAGCAACGAGGTCCTCGGCCAAAGATCGTGCTGAACCCGAAGCCTCGTAAGTCTTCCTAGCCATAGGAAGAAAAAGAGAGAGTACGTCGCAACGGCCGGACCACTCTTTCTAAAACATGTAAAACATTACCCAGTCCCCTTACAGGCGGTTGGAAATGTCTGTACAGCAGTCAATGGGCCAGTCACAGAACTCGCTCACCTGCAATCAAACGCTGTTTTAACGGTGACACACAGAAATCAAGAAAAGAGTCATTTTCTGCCTGTGTCACTAAGGGTTCACATGTCCACACTAAAGTGCGCATTCCCACATACCAATACTGTCCAAACAGTGCCAAATACTTCCCCAGCTCAGGCTGGACGTCCAATAAATGTAGATTGTGTGCCTATTGTCATGTATGCACCACTACACACAAGCACTGTTCCCACAGTTATAAACACTTACCCAGTAAAAGCGGGAAATACTATAAAGGTAGCGCGTGTGCCTGCTGTCCTGCATGCACCCCTACACACAAACACTGTATGCATAGCCAAAAAACCCCGCCACGAGCGGAAGACTTTATGAAAGTGGTGCGCGTGCCTACTACAGTATATGCACCCCCACCCATAAGTGCTGCCCATACAGTTTCAAACAGTTCTCTGTCTCATGCCGCAAACATCACAGATGCGATGGCGCGAGCCAAGAGACGCCCGCTAAAAGCGGGAAGCTTTATGAATGTGGCGCGCGTGCCTATTACGATGTATGCACCCCCACCCGAAAACTCTGTTCATACAGTTTCAAGCATTTCTCCGACTCATGCTGCAAGCATTTCGGACATAGCGCGCGTGCCTGTACTCTCACACGCACCTCTGCACTCGGCACTCAACACGGCTGCTCAGCGCACACCTGCGCCTCTGAGAGCTGTAAACTCAGTGTTAGCACAAGGCAATTTGCCAGTGGGGCCCATACGTCATAGCGACATGCCCCCAGTCAGCATTCAGCCCATATCTGTGCGAGCAAAAGCCTGGGAAAAAATCCCCGACATGCCGAAATGGGTTTTGAACATAATAAAACACGGTTACTCACTTCAATTCGCTCGCAGACCGCCCCGCTTTTCAGGTCGAGACGAAAGTGAGGAAAGATGTGTCACATGTTCTACGCACCGAGGTGCTCAAACTGATAGAGAAGGGCGCTATAGAAACTGTTCCTCCCTCTATGAGCGAGGCGGGTTTTTACAGCCGCTATTTTCTCGTCCGAAAAGGACGGTGGCCTCCGCCCCATCCTAGATCTCAGACATCTGAACAAAGCTTTAATGATTCGCTCGTTCAGAATGTTAACAACCAAACATATCCTCGCACAAGTTCGCCCCGGGGATTGGTTTCTATCAGTGGATTTGAAAGACGCTTACTTTCACATTCCGATAGCGCCTCATCACAGGCCTTTTCTGAGATTCGCTTTGAGGGACAGTCATACCAGTACACAGTACTACCATTCGACCTATCATTGGCCCCCGTACATTCACGAAATGTATGGACGCGGCACTTTCCCCTCTGAGACAGCGGGGAGTGCGAATACTGAATTACCTCGACGATTGGCTAATCATAGCACAATCAGAGGGTCAGTTAACGACGCACAGATCTTGGATTATCAGCCATCTAGAATGCCTGGGTCTGAGAATCAATTTTGCAAAGAGCGTGCTATCCCCCAGCCAGAATATCTCTTTTCTGGGAATAGTGCTAGACTCAGTGCAGATGACAGCGCGCCTCTCATCAGAGCGCGCGCTCTCTATTCGACACCTTGCAACATCATTCAGAATGGGCGCACACGCCCCCGTCAAACGTTTTCAAAGAATGCTCGGTCTCATGGCCTCGGCATCGGCGGTACTCCAGCTAGGATTGTTGCACATGCGTCCTCTCCAGCGCTGGCTCAAGAGCCGTGTCCCCACTCAGGCGTGGCGCTTGGGCCACTTTTTGATCAGAGCGAATCACGGCTGTATAAAAGCCCTGACGCCCTGGAAAGCCGTCAACTGGTGTCAAACCGGCGTGAGTCTGGGCGTAAATACGCAGAGAAAAATGATCACGACAGATGCCTCCAAAATAGGATGGGGGGCCCTTTACGAGGGCAGGCCTGTATCCGGCTTTTGGTCAAACCCGGAAAAGCGCCTACATATAAACTGTCTGGAAATGAAAGCGGTCGCCTTGGCTCTCAGAGCCCTGCTTCCGTACCTGAAAAGCGAACACGTCCTGGTCCGAACGGACAACATGACGGTAGTTTCAGTATATAAATCGCCAGGGTGGACTCAGGTCGAGCTCCCTGCACTCTATGGCCAGGGAGCTCATCTTATGGTCACAACACCACCTGCGCTCACTGAGAGCAGCGCATGTGCCAGGCTCCTGAACCAGGGAGCAGACATGCTGTCCAGAGACAAGGTTCTCCCAGGAGAATGGTCTCTCCACCCCCTGACGGTTCAGTGGTTATGGCAAAACTTTGGCGAGGCAGAGGTCGACCTCTTCGCCTCCAGGGAAAACGCGCAATGCCCCCTTTTCTTCTGAAAGAGCACGGACGCGCTCGCCCAAGTCTGGATGCTATAGCGCTAGCTTATGAAGCCAAGGGCCTTCAATGCCCCTTAGGCGTCAGAGCTCACTCTACGAGGAGCATGGCCTCCTCGTGGGCTTGGTTGAGTGGGATACCCATTGAAGATATTTGTGCGGCAGCGGGCTGGGCCTCGCCTTCAACATTTATCAGGTTTTATAACCTACAGGTCCCCTCATTACATTCCAACATTCTATCAGCCTGACTGTAGAATGGACTGGAGTATGTATATGCTGAGCATTATCTCCTCCCTTATAAGGTCCGTCTCTGACCGACTTAGAGGATTTTTTATGCACATCAGTACATTAAAAAAAAATGCATTCCAACATTCTATCAGCCTGACTGTAGAATGGACTGGAGTATGTATATGCTGAGCATTATCTCCTCCCTTATAAGGTCCGTCTCTGACCGACTTAGAGGATTTTTTATGCATATCAGTACATAGAAAGATGCATTCCAACATTCTATCAGCCTGACTGTAGAATGGACTGGAGAATGTATATGCTGAGCATTATCTCCTCCCTTACAAGGTCCGTCTCTGACCGACTTAAAGGATTTTTTATGCATATCAGTACATAGAAAACTCAGTACATAAGATATGTGCTTGTGTTTGTACAATGAGCGCCCCACCTTGGGGCAAAGGCGCTCTGTGTTATCCCGTTATATAGCTCGCCGTTGGCCGGCTCATGTAATAATCACTTTGCTTTAAGGCTCAGGCATCTGCCTCTGGCTTTATAGAGCGAAGTCAGCATGCACGGCATTTTGCAGGGTGTTCCCATAGCGTAAGCTACTTACGCAATAGGAGAGACCTCTCGATAGGGAACGACTCGGTTACTAATGTAACCTCGGTTCCCTGAGAGGAGGGAACGAGTATTGCGTAAGCTGCCGTGCTTGTGCTTGGTCAGTTCACTTCAGTCGATTGAACATAAAGGAACTCGCATGACGGGGTGCCCATGATATAGCCTGGCTATGCTAATTTCGGCGGGCTCTGAGCGCGCGAACGCGAGGCGCGCGCCCATTGGTTGCGCGTCAGAGTCGCCCCGTCATTGGTTCGTGCAGTTGCCGCAGCACAGCCAATGACCGAGCTGCCTCACTCATTACTGTCTGCTGTGCAGCTGCAATGCGTTTTACATAAAGACTTCAATATTTCTCGAGAAACGGAGTTTTCCCATAGCGTAAGCTACTTACGCAATACTCGTTCCCTCCTCTCAGGGAACCGAGGTTACGTTAGTAACCGAGTCGTTTTGTCTGTTGATCAGAGTTATGAACAGAGTGTGAAATCCATCGTTTTTACAAAAGTATATGTACAATATTTACATTTACCTTAGCACATTAACAAGGATGAGGGTTTTTAGACTCATTGGCTCCATGCCTTGACAAGTGGTCCACATTGGTAGTTCACAAGCAAACATGCCACTGTAAACAGTTGGTTTATGCTACCAGAAATGGACAAGGGGATGACTGTGTCAAACAACTTATGCTCCTTCACTCGACGGATAAGACGTTCAACATGTGTGTGTCACTTCATGAGGTAGCATTTGTTTTCCCTTGGTCTGGAAAACAGGCCGGTGAACTTTGCATGGCACTAGGCTGTCAATTAAGAAGCCCTTATCCACCATGATGGCCATGTCAGGAGTAAGAAGGTTAATGATCCCTGACTGTTTGAACAACTCCCTGTCACTTGTAAGGTATGGCGGAGGATCAGTGGCTTTAACAGATTCACGAACAAACAAGAACTTACTGTTTAAAAACTCCCCTAATTACTGAAATAGCGCCAACCAGTCTCCACAAGCACAATAAATGTATTGACAAAGAGACAATGAACTATTGACAGAGAATCGCATGTGACATCCGCATGCTCACCACGTGCTTATCGTGTGGACAGGAAGGGGGAAACTTTGAACGTAAAAATGTGTGTGTGTTTTTCAGTTAAACACAGAACTGCATATTGCTAATGAAATACTGTAATACTGTAATCCCTGTATGTTGTGTATTTCTGAGGTATATCAAACTCGTTAGAACTGTTTCGTTGTGTGTTTTAAACTCTGAGGCCTCATATTTAATAGCCTCAGTGTATATTCCCTTTCCAAATATACTTTTCTTGGTATCAAATTAAACCTTACAATTTGGCCTAGCTAAATTCGAATATAAGAATGATATTACGTTATGTTTTGCCATCTTTTGAGTCATTCAGCCCAAAATCTCTTACCGTCATAAACCCAGCCAGAAACATGCAAATGAGCCGTGACGTGAACAAAGGAATCATTCTCCTGTCCCAATGGAAGGAGAATTTTACGACCTCCAAAGGAATGTTCAGAGAAGTGCTGACCCTCACTTCATTCTCTTACTGAGAAAGAGAAATGAACCCTGTTAATCCTATATATATATTCTATATATCCATGTGATAAATATTGACATGTCTCTAAAGTGCCATCTCACATTTTCCCTTAAATGTGCTTGATCTATGTTTTCTTGCAAACTAATGGGTTAATGTTTCAGACTTTGCATACTATGGTTAACCAAAATCATATGTGTGGCATATTTGGTCTCTATAACTTGGTATTCTGAAGATTGAAATGACTGTGTACATGATATGTCGATAACAACAACATATTAGTATTACAAGTATGTTTCCTATTTTCTTTCTTGCACATGCAATGGGCAATTTTACAACAAAGAGCAATAAACCAAATTCCCGCCTAGAACTCAAACCCTTCTTATTGGTCGAGCCAATGAGAGGTGGGACCTGTTTCCTGAGGGTATAAAATTGCTGCGCCCACTTCCTCTCTCTCTCTTCCTCTCTCGCTCTTAGCCCTCTCTCTTGTCGCTTATTTTTGCCTCTCTGGTCCTCTGAGCCTTGTGCTCTCTCACTCTCTCGCTGAATGATGCCAAACTAGAAGGCCCCAAGGACTCCCAAGCGTGCGCCAGGCTACGTACGGCCTTGTCTTTCCATTCACCAAAGATATCAAGACAACATCATCAAAGATCAACTGGAGCCTCAACAAATTGCATCAGGACAGTTTAATTCAAATGGGACATGCAAGTATCAAACTTAGTCTCATTATTTGATACATTAAGTATCCTTACCCCTTTCTAAAAAGGGCGTGTCAGAACTAATATGATGGTTTGCTCAGGCTGTTGATCTGCTGAACTTCAAACAATGCTATAACTTCTTGCCTTCCTGTATTCTGCTTCAGCCCTCTTTCCCTTGGTAAACTGTATGAATGTATGTATATGAATGTTAGAGTAGTTGAAATGTTTAGTCTAGTTAATAAAGTCTTGTTCATGTCACATGTAAAGTTGTCTGTGTCTCAAGCTCATATCTTAAGTCACTAATCATAGATTTTGACTACTTGCTCTTAATACTTAGTAAGAAAGACATTTCCCATGCCCCGGAAATGTACCTTTCTATTAATTAATTAATTAATAACCAATATTGAGTGTTCACGGGATGAACCGAGTATTTGGTTGTAATGTTAATGTAGCTACATCAAGTTAACCCGATTAACTGATCCAAATATTCATAATCGATTATAACAAGTTATGATTGATTATTAATATTTCATAGAGCTGATTCGCTACCTAATGGTGGAAGAATATAGAGCTGATTCGCTACATAATGGTGGAGAATGCGGGCATGATTAAACAAAGGTTATGAGCTTGAACCACTGTCAACCTAAAAGTGTGCGTTGAATAATTCCGGTCAGAATAGGACATGACATGCGAAACGGCATTTGCTTCACTAGTTGCTGGCTTGTTTGGATGCGGATAAGGTGATGGCTTGAATTGACATCTCTACTGTAATTGAAAGAGTCTTAACACATTTAAGCATATTTTCAAAAGGTATCAGTGTACGAGTAATATGATTTTAGCGAAGAAACCCTAATTTCAGTATTAAAGTGTAAGTCTGTTTTGATGAAGGAATCTCAGCTCAGCGGCATGTAAACTGTACCAGAATTGATTGCTTAACCTGTTTCTGATGAAGAAATCTCAGTACAGTGTTATATAAATGTAGATTTGGGCGATGCTCCCCTTTTCACAGTATAAAGGCCTTACAAATTATAGTTAGATTGATGTCCTTCATCTAAACTTTATCTGTGCATCTAAAAGGCTTAGCTTCCTGGTGATCAAAACTGTGTTTCACTCACTGAAACTCTGAAGTGCATTGGTTCCCATGACAACGACTTGTCACAGGAAGTGCTCACTCCAGATAGCGCATGTGTTTCCTTCCGACGCCATTTTGTAAACAAACCAGCCTAGGTGGCTAAGCTAACCCAACTTAGCAGCCCCTTAGCTTAGGCTAAGCTAACTGATAGCTTCAACAGTTAGCTGCTAGCATAATTTACATGAAGCCTTTATCTACAGCTTGTGTGCATGCAGAGTGAAGTGATCTAAACCATTTTCCTTTAACCCCATTTCTGGTTTCTGAATTTTCACTTTCTCTTTCCTTAACTTTAATTCTTCTCATCTAACTTCACCTGTACCTTTCAGGTGCATCCCTTACTGAACGCTGTTCAGCTAAATTTGCAGTTACTTTGTTAATTAAATCTAAAAACTTAATTACATGTAAACTGTTTAGATAGAGAATAATTTTTATAGTTATTGGGAACTTTCAATGGCACGTTGACTAAACTTTATAGAGGGACAAACACATTGTGTGGTCTTGAACACGTAACAGCTGTGACCAACTATAGAATGATGTCCAAAGCAAATCTAATTGTTGATCATAAGTGCTATTGATTATTCCCAATACAAGGTTATTCTGCTATTTTAATCACTTCTTCAAGTCTTTTTATTATTTTTACTAATAATAGAAGTCAGCTATTCATTTTCCCATTTAACCCTCTTGGTCTAGTGTAGTTTATTTCCCCATAAAACTGCAAAAGTAACTAGACATACTTTTCTTCTCGATTTTGTGTTTATTTGCAACAAGTTGCTTAAATTTTATGAGCCAGCTACACTAGTAATCTAGACGATTTCTACGGCATAATTTTGAGCACCACTAATAGACACAATCTAATAGGAAAGCTCTTTTCTTCCTCTTTCTTTCTCTTCTTCATGTGTTCAAAGATCAAGCCTGTTGTATGCTATCAGTAAGTGCTGATGAATAATTTGACCCAAAGAAACTTCTTAAGTCATTTATTAAATCTAGGCTTACGCTCTTTTAGCAAAGCCACTCAGATCCACACAAATCTGAGCACCCTGCTATTTGCAGCTAAGATAGTAATAATCAGGAACACATTTCAATTGTTAACCACACCTAGCAAAACCTAGCTGTACATTATACACCTTGCTGTCTCACTTTGCCTTTAGCTCCAAATTCTGTTTGATCTTGCATTAGTCTCTTGCCCTTACTCTCACCAGAAGTGTGCCAAAATGTTGCAGATGCTTAGCCTAACTGCCCAGATGGCAGGCCAGAAGGACTGGCTAGATGTTTTGAGGAACACCCTTTTATCCATGGCTGCTGACGACCTTCAGCAACAGAACAAAAAGCAACTGGAAAACGAGGGAAAAGAACTAATGACAGACGACTCAAACCAGAGGTATGAGCACAAATATCTGACTGAGGTTATCGTACTGGCCCACAACCTCACAGGTTTGAAACAGGAGGTAAACAACCTCAAACGCCAGATCACTGAGTCCCAAACGGAGCTGACACATGCTAAAAACCGCATAGACCAGCTAGAGATGGAGGCTCAGGACAGACACAAGGACCCTGGCAGAAGGGAGTCACAGGAGGTAATCCACAGACTTCAAGCGGCTCTGACAGCTGCTAAACAACAAGAGCAGCTGGAAAAGACAGCCAGAGAGCACCTGGAAAAGGTACTCTTTCACAAAGATTCAATGTTAAAAACAGCAAATTCTGAACTCTTGGACAAAGATGCCAGAATCATGGCCTGTGAAGGTCAACTGAATGTGTCCAGAGCTGAAGTTAAAGTGCTGACTCAGCAGCTGGAAAACACCAAAGATGAACTTGACATGGTCCAACGAGAACTGAGACACTCTTACCTGCTGCAAAAGGAACCACAGCAGGAGAGACATCTCACTCCCCCACTTGCAATCAGCAGAGAAACCTCCCCAGCCAAGCACAGATTTACAAAGGGGAGACAAACCCCTATGCTTAACACGTCATCGGACAGTTTCCTTAAAGCTTCTGCAGCCGCGGAAGGAAAAGGATTGATTCAGGCGAATCTTGAAGCGACACGTGTAGCGACACTCAAAGACCTCAACCGAATGGCCAGACATATCCCTGCATTTACACCAGAGCTTGCAGGAGACCACGGCGTCCACGCTTACCTGCGAGACATTGACTTTCACCTGCAGTCTTTGATGAGTGTGAACCATCAAGATAGACTCCATCTGATCTGGATCACGTCCAGCCCAGAGTTGCGACGCTTTCTGTCTCGACAGCCAGAAAACATCCAGTCTAACTACCAGCAGCTGAAACAAGCCATCATAAGGGAATTCTCAGAGTCTAAAAACGGACTGATCGCTGCCCTAGACACCAAACAGGGTCGGCATGAAACTCCCTATGTTTACTACCACAGACTCAGACGAGCTTACTCGGAGCTCGCAACAAACCTGGGATGGAGGAGGACACCAGCTTCAAGAGCCTTTTCCTCCGAAACCTCCATCCTATGGTAAGTCACCATTTAGGCATTATGGCCTGCCCCCACACAATGCCTATCCAACAACTGCGTGACCTGACACAGAAGGCCTTTAACAAACACAAGGCCTCACCCAGCAAACACCACAGGACGTCCCACAGCAGTCTACAACAACATCCTCCTGTACACCTTTCAAACAGGTGCCAAACAGAGGCTGCACAAAGACAGCTAGAAACGCCTGTTTCTGAGTTACAAGAGCTGCTAGCACTAGCAAAAGAGCTCCTGGAACAGAACTCCCCTGAGGAGTACTGGGAAGAACAAACCTCTGACTCTTGCCCAACACCACTCAGGCAAGCTCAAGTCAGCACTGCTGCCAGAGCAGAGTAACACTGCAGACTTCAGACACCTGGTGACTGGGTGCCGAACCAAGGGCTGAACGGCCACCTGCTGCCCTTTTGCTACCAGTACTAGGTCAGTCTGAAACTCTCTCCACACTACACAATGCCCATAACCACTCCCTGCAGCCACAAACAAGCACCTGCCTCAAACGAACTGACTTCATAATGACAGGTGACACACTGTCAAGGCACCTGCTGCCTCTGCACCTGCTGCCTCTGCACCTGCTGCAGAGACCTGGATGTGGCTACTGTCTACATCACCCACCGTGGAACAACCACCTGCTACAAAACCCTCATGATTCACCTGCCATCCGCCATTGTGATGATTGTCGATCCGATGATGTCTCCAACAGGGACACCACCTGGCTGAAAAAGGGGACTGTAAGGTATGGCGGAGGATCAGTGGCTTTAACAGATTCACTGAACAAACAAGAACTTACTGTTTAAAAACTCCCCTAATTACTGAAATAAGCCAACCAGTCTCCACAAGCACAATAAATGTATTGACAAAGAGACAATGAACTATTGACAGAGAATCGCATGTGACATCCGCATGCTCACCACGTGCTTATCGTGTGGACAGGAAGGGGAAACTTTGAACGTAAAAATGTGTGTGTGTTTTTCAGTTAAACACAGAACTGCATATTGCTAATGAAATACGTGTAATCCCTGTATGTTGTGTATTTCTGAGGTATATCAAACTCGTTAGAACTGTTTCGTTGTGTGTTTTAAACTCTGAGGCCTCATATTTAATAGCCTCAGTGTATATTCCCTTTCCAAATATACTTTTCTTGGTATCAAATTAAACCTTACAATTTGGCCTAGCTAAATTCGAATATAAGAATGATATTACGTTATGTTTTGCCATCTTTTGAGTCATTCAGCCCAAAATCTCTTACCGTCATAAACCCAGCCAGAAACATTCAAATGAGCCGTGACGGAACAAAGGAATCATTCTCCTGTCCCAATGGAAGGAGAATTTTACGACCTCCAAAGGAATGTTCAGAGAAGTGCTGACCCTCACTTCATTCTCTTACTGAGAAAGAGAAATGAACCCTGTTAATCCTATATATATATTCTATATATCCATGTGATAAATATTGACATGTCTCTAATGTGCCATCTCACATTTTCCCTTAAATGTGCTTGATCTATGTTTTCTTGCAAACTAATGGGTTAATGTTTCAGACTTTGCATACTATGGTTAACCAAAATCATATGTGTGGCATATTTGGTCTCTATAACTTGGTATTCTGAAGATTGAAATGACTGTGTACATGATATGTCGATAACAACAACATATTAGTATTACAAGTATGTTTCCTATTTTCTTTCTTGCACATGCAATGGGCAATTTTACAACAAAGAGCAATAAACCAAATTCCGCCTAGAACTCAAACCCTTCTTATTGGTCGAGCCAATGAGAGGTGGGACCTGTTTCCTGAGGGTATAAAATTGCTGCGCCCACTTCCTCTCTCTCTCTTCCTCTCTCGCTCTTAGCCCTCTCTCTTGTCGCTTATTTCTGCCTCTCTGGTCCTCTGAGCCTTGTGCTCTCTCACTCTCTCGCTGAATGATGCCAAACTAGAAGGCCCCAAGGACTCCCAAGCGTGCGCCAGGCTACGTCACGGCCTTGTCTTTCCATTCACCAAAGATATCAAGACAACATCATCAAAGATCAACTGGAGCCTCAACAAATTGCATCAGGACAGTTTAATTCAAATGGGACATGCAAGTATCAAACTTAGTCTCATTATTTGATACATTAAGTATCCTTACCCCTTTCTAAAAAGGGCGTGTCAGAACTAATATGATGGTTTGCTCAGGCTGTTGATCTGCTGAACTTCAAACAATGCTATAACTTCTTGCCTTCCTGTATTCTGCTTCAGCCCTCTTTCCCTTGGTAAACTGTATGAATGTATGTATATGTATGTTAGAGTAGTTGAAATGTTTAGTCTAGTTAATAAAGTCTTGTTCATGTCACATGTAAAGTTGTCTGTGTCTCAAGCTCATATCTAAAGTCACTAATCATAGATTTTGACTACTTGCTCTTAATACTTAGTAAGAAAGACATTTCCCATGCCCGGAAATGTACCTTTCTATTAATTAATTAATTAATAACCAATATTGAGTGTTCACGGGATGAACCGAGTATTTGGTTGTAATGTTAATGTAGCTACATCAAGTTAACCCGATTAACTGATCCAAATATTCATAATCGATTATAACAAGTTATGATTGATTATTAATATTTCATAGAGCTGATTCGCTACCTAATGGTGGAAGAATATAGAGCTGATTCGCTACAACTTATAGACCCTGCATAGAGTCCAGACACAAATGTTATTGCACCATGAGGTGCCATTCCTATTAAAGCCTTGAATGTGCAGTGAGACTTATAGTTTGAAAAAACCTCACTTTGTAATAGCAATGAGGAAGGTGTTTGGCAGCGGATCTCAGTACAATCCTGTGTGTCTCGGAAAAGATGAAATTCCTCTGGCAGATGGGCTCGTACTCTTTCTTTCGGCATCCAAATGCACACTGACCCCAGGACAAAGTACAGGAAGTTGGCCCAGGTTGTTATGATGCGGCTCACAGTGGCCTGATGTACATGGAAGCGATGACCAAGGTCCTTTTGCTTGAGGCCCAAAGCAAGATGCATCATGAACAGGAAGAACTCGTCTATTGCAGGAAGTGCCCGAGTGTTTCCCGCCTCCTTGGTGACTTTGGAGTTGGTGACACGAATCATTCTGTGCATTGCCGGTTCAATCAGTTCCCAGAAGGCCATCAGGTGGTTATAGGTTGCAAATCTGTCAAGAAATAAACATACATTGGTTCTCACATGGCATAAAAGACTTACACTTAGCTTTATAGTATAGTAATTTCCAGTTTAGGAAATAAGAATGCTGAACTACAAGTAACTGATACAACAATCTTGTAATACATCACGAGTCATGAAAATGATGGAATTCGGTATGTATGATTAAACTAACTCTGATTGCTGTTGAAGACAACAGATGTTATTCATACTTATAATTATGTTAGCCTATGTTGTTATTATTTTGGTCGGTGTAGCCTACTTTTACGTGCAGCTAGCTTATAAAACTCCAATAATATTTAATAACAACGTGGACTAGTGTTTTCAAGACAAAGGCAACGCTATTACAAATGCTTATCACAGGCAATATAATTTTACCTTGTATAAAAGCGTATGTCCTCATCGGACCCAGCAAATCTCTGGAGACCAAAGCGAAGTATGATCTTGGTCTGGTCCAACTGCTTCCGTAGATCTTCTGTCTCCCAGGTCAACTCCTCATTTTCATGTAATACCATGTCCACAGCTGCAGCTTCGGGAACTGAACAATAATCGTGTCCAGTCCTCTCCACGTCAAAGTCCATATCTTGCTCTACGTCCGAGTCAGGATCAGGGGGCAGCGGTCTCTCTCGCCGTTCCCAAACACTCGACCTCGGCGGCTGCACTTGGTAACGGTTCCACTCAAACAGTGTAGGGAAAGCACCTTTTTTCAGACGTCTCAGTCTAGTCCCTTCCATAAAGTCATCAGGTTTGAAATGAATGCTACACACCTTTGTGTTTTTGTTGACTTGGAAGTCATCCCTCCTGATCTTAACGATCCATTTTTTTCTGAGATCCTCTTCCACGGGAAATGAATGAAAACTCACAGTCGAGTTGTATCTTGCCGACACAACGCACGACGGCACACAACAATGTTCCGAACTAAGTCTCATTAGCTTTTGATATCGGAAAACCCTTTTCTCCATAGTTCAGCTGCCAAGATAAGAATAACTAGAATGTTTGTCGTTGTTAACTTTCGCGCGTCAGATCTAATACGGAACCGGAAACCGTTTGCCCTGTAGAGAGTGTAGTCGGAAACACGTCACAATCCCCGCTGCATAGAGCCTATTCCCTTTGCTGCACGAATCCTTTGATTAGCTTGATCCAGTTGTTTACCTGGTTTTGGATTGTGATTTTGATTAATTTGTTCATTGTTGACACTACTATTTAATTAGACCTTTTATGAATTTGGATTTCCATATATTTTAAGGAGCAATCTGTAACATTGACATCAAGTGTTTTAAATGGGTACTGCAGTCTAAATTTAAAATATTGGAGAGTTGTCTCCCCCACCCCCTCCTCCCAGACTCGAAGCTCATGCGGATTGCCAGGTTGAGGACACGCAATAGGAATGAGCAAACTGACAATGGCAAAGCGACAAGCCTTACACTGTAAATTGATCAGCTAATGTATACGTTTGCAATCTTTTTATTTTTTGCAAATTATAAACCAGAGCATGTGGATTTGTTTTATAACTCTTGTCAATGTTAGCTAGATGTATTGTTGGCTTCCACGTGCTGTGTTTGCCCGCTAACTTGTTTCAAATCTGGTGTCAAATTAATATTGGAATATGGGCAGTGGGCAGTATCACACAGGTCAAAACACAAACAGAAATTCCTGCCCGGAACGGACATTTAAGAGTAGAATATACTGGTTGTAGCACCAGAGAAGCCAGTATTTCAACTTCGTATTTTTCCTAAATATCTGATAACATATTATGATAATTGTATGCTTTAGTAGAGTAAATATAATACATCTTGCACCTTTAAATGCTCTGCATATGGATATCACTGTAAACACTCTGTCTACTTTGTTTCTCAGAGACACAAATAAAACCAAAAGAGAAGTGCTTGTCTGTTGTGCTTCTTGCATATCTACAAAGCAGTTTCAAGATAAAGACTTTGAACAGCGTTACGACTCATCACCTATTTCAACTACTCTTGTCCTAATTTCAGGGGCAATAAATAACTAAATAACTGCGTTACTAATGCACAGCTTAAAGTATTCCACCAATGTTACTAAACGACTAGATTTTCTCAGTTTTCAAAAGCAATCAAATGACAATAATTTGACAAATATTCTCAGCGTTGGGGAGTAGCTAACTACATATACCGACCCTACTAACTTAACAACTACATTTTTCAGTGGCTTGACAGTAGCTAAACTGCTTTTAACCCTCAGGGGTCTGAGGGTATTTTGGGCCCTCGAGAAGTTTTGACATGCCTTCACATTTGTGCTTTTTTCAGTTGCTTAAAAACATATTAATGGCTAAAGTCTGATAACACTGTATTCAGCATTAACTGGGCTACAATAATATGTGAGCAACATGTGTGTACAGGCTTGTATTATTTAGAAAATAACGTTTATGCATGGTTTTTTTAGGAGTGGTGGTGGTTTAGTGGTCTAAGCACATAACTGGTATGGTAATCAGAAGGACGTTGGTTCAAGCCCCACAGCCACCACCATTGTGTCCTTGAGCAAGGCACTTAACTCCAGATTGCTCCAGGGGGATTGTCCCTGTAATAAGTGCACTGTAAGTCGCTTTGGATAAAAGCATCTGCCAAATGCATAAATGTAAAATGTAAATGTTTTTGAAAAAACTAACATTTTAAGTCACTGAAATAAAGCCATATAACACATACTAAACATTTGTCCACAAGCCTTTTGAGAACTGGATCTTGTAGCCTAGAGTTTTTGCTACAAAACTAGGTGAAAACCATCCTGATCACTCATTCATACAAAACAATATAGTAATTTAACTTTTGTAAGACAATTTTAGTGTTGAAAGGTAATATGCGAGGAGGCGTGAATGATCATGAATATGGATTGTAATTCAAACCTGAGAGACAAAAGACCAGTGAGGGATAGAAAATGAATGTGAGGAGACTTAATGATCAAAATCAAGTTTTAAGTTAAAAGAAGAAATCTGACTATACATTTTCTTTACATAAAGACTTTACTTAATTTTAGACCTACACTACCGTTTAAAAGAAGTCTCTTCTGCTCACCAAGACTGGATTTATTTGATCCAAAATACAGAAACAACATTGATATTCTGAACTCTTTTTACAATTTAAATGAACAGTTTTCTATTTAAATATATTGTAAAAGGCAAATTTTCAACATCATTACTGCAGTCTTCAGTGTCACATGATCCTTCAGAAATCATTACAATATGCTGATTTTCTAATATGGGCATATTTAAAGTGCATTTTACTCATTTAACCTGAACACATATTTGCAAGCACAAGCTTTGCTGATGATAATGAGGCATTATAAACACTAGATAAAATATAATCTAAACATTCATATTATTTTTATATCACATAATATTACATACCATATTTATATTATACGGCATACAATTTAAGTACCTGCTTTAGCAGAAAACAGCATTTAAATGGAACTAAAACTTGCTTATTAGGAGTCATATTTCAAATGTCAATACTCTGAATCCTGGCTGGCAAGTCTGTAAACAGTCCCACTAGTAAAATATATATATTATAGCATGTCAACTAATTAAAACTAAATAACTTACTCGTTCGAAATTGTATCCTTGGCTGGATACAGAGTAGCTTTTGAGGTGTAGCGTGACCAAACGCTACATCATGTTGGTCAGATTATAACTAACAGCCTTCTGTATTGCGTAGAAGCCAAATTTTTACCACCAAAACGTCAGACAATCTGACAGCATATTTCTGTCTGCTGAATAGAATCAGGCAGCATCGTCTTCTTCTTTTGTAATGGCAGATCACAAACAAAAATAGTGAATTACCTCCATCTACTGAGAGCTTATTACAGCTCACTTGGATAAGAAATAATCTGATGTTTAATAAAAGAACCATTTTATTATTCTATGAAACAAAGTATGTTTCAGACACTTTGTTCTTCATAGATCACACAACAGCATATTTACCTTTAATATTTATAAAAATATAAAAAAAATTATATTGCCTTTTGAGGGATTTTGTTTCTATTCTAAATATGTTTATTTCGCTTCTCATCATCTGTGCGTGAGCAGTGAGTGAATTATTATTATAATATTTGTAAATATACAGTATATAATATTATAATAATTACTATCATGCAGAACTGTTTGATTTCTCAATTTCGTTTCATTAACACTTTTTTTCATGTAAAATAAATACAATTATTGGTAAATGAAATCATTTATGGCATGTATTAATATGCAACAATCTAGAATGACCATCCGTCCACTTTATTTGGACCTGAACAAAGTACTAAATATTATGTGACAAGAACAAAATATGCCAGCCCATGGAGAGTTTGTCATAAATATGTGATCTTTAGGGAAGTAGGCTAAAGCTAGCCACAGCAGGACTGAAAAGTATGAAGTATAGTAAAACAATTTTTTTTAGAGGTGTCTGATTTTTTTTGTTTTTATTTTATACTGTTGTATTTTATTTTATGGCCATAATTAACTGTATTAATGTTACTATACATTAAATGTATATAATACATTAATTAAAAATGTCATTAGTGTAATTTTGTTATTTATTTATTGGTTTGATAGTAACATTAAAAAAAGTATTGCCTCATTAAGTAGCTTCAATGTAGCTAGCTACTTTTTGATAGTAACTTTTAGTGTAGCTAACTACTATTTCAAAAGTGTATCTTGAATGTAGCTTAACTACATAAAATTAGTAGCGTGTAGCTTGTCAATCTACAGTTCCCTTACGACTCAGTTCACTTGACAATGCGTATTAACGCATATTGGGAGTTTCTTCATATATTACCTATTTGAAACCTCTCTATATTAACGGCAATATTTTAATATTGGCTATGGTGTTTGAGCCCGCCTGTTTTGGCACGAAACTGACCGCTATAAAAAACCGGTGCTCAGACACCATTTCCTCATAATTTCTCGAAGCCTTGTACCTTACACCTTAGACACACACGAGCCAGCGGACAGAATCTTCATGGCAACGAGAAGACTCTCCGCTCCCCTGCAGTGTTCCGGCGAACATCTCTCTGCTTCGCTGCTTGACGCTTTGCTGGTGAATGGGCCTCAGCATCCTGATTCTCCGCAGGCTGTTGGCAGGTGTAGAGTATCCTTTTTTTCCAATACAATATGTGCAAGACGAACTCCGGCCCTCTGAAGATGCGTGCGGCCTCGTCTCATTTGGTGGATCTGACGCTGGGGATGATGACGATGTCATGTCTCACGCCACAGCAGGCAAATGGTCAGTGGATGATGCTACCGACCCTCCACCCAGCGAAGGAGATGCTTCGCATCCTTACAAGGGTGGTCGAAGAACTCAACTTCAAGTAGTCTCCCCCAGAGGAACCTGGGCAGTATTGCCTGGATGAGTGGTTCTTGCAGTCCAGATCCCGTCAAGCGACCGTTTCCCACAGATCTACCCTGTTTTTCCCCGAAGTGCACAGCGAACTAGCTAATTTCTGGCATGCACACTTCTCAGCGCACATGCACAGTGACACCGTTCTCACATACGTGGACCGCGGGGAAAAGAACAGCTATGCCCATCTACCCCCTGTGGAGAAGGCGGCAGCGGCACATCTCTGTCCAATGAGTAACAGGGCGTGGAAATCAAGAACCGTACATCCTTCTAAGCCATGGAGACAGACGTCCACACTGGTGGGAAAATCCTACTCAGTGGCAGGACAAGCTGGATCGGCACTCCACGCAATGGCAGTGCTCCAGGTATTCCAAGCAAAGCTCCTCAGACAAATGGACGAGCAAGACTTTGATCAAGAGACTTTCAAAGAGCTACGGGCTGCTACAGATCTTGCGCTGTGTGCCACGAAAGTCACTGCGCAGGCCATTGGCAAGTCCATGGGCAACCTAGTTGTCCTGGAGCGGCATATATGCTGACCCTCCCAGTGTCTCCAGCCGGCCTCTTTGGCGGTGTAGTGAGTATGTTTGCTGAGCATTACGTCACAACTCAGCAGCAGTCACAAGCCATAAGACACTTTATGCCCAAACGGAGCATAGAGCAGACGGCTCGCCCCTGCTCTGTCTCAAGGAAAACTGAACCCGTGGCTTCCTCCGGTGCTCCAAAGAAGGTTGGATTAGAGACACAGAACACTGTTCCCCACCTCCCCAATGCTGTTCGTTGGGAGAGGAATGTTGTTGCTCACAATGTTTTGAAAAATTTTGATTCTGTGTCTTACTCTTATCGCATATACACCCACATGATTGGTTTGCGTCGATAGATCTGAGGGATGCGTACTTTCATATCCAAATTGTACGACACCACAGAATGTTTTTGAGATTTGCGTTCAAGGGAACAGCATATCAATTCAAAGTCTTGCCCTTCGGGTTGTCTCTGGCTCCTCGTACACTCTCAAAGCGCATCGATGCGGTTCTTGCCCCTTTGAGACTGAGCGCTGTATGCATCTTGAACTACCTTGACGATTGGCTGGCGCAATCAGAGGCTCTGTTATGGCAGCACACAGACTTACTGCTTCAGCATCAAAACAGCTTGGGCCTCAATGTAAACTGCGCGAAAAGCATGCTCTCTCCCAGTCCAAAAAAATCTCCTTTTTGGGAGTCCGCCTCGACTCCACGAGTGGGCATGCACAACTCACGAGCGTGCACATTCAGGCCATTCTACAGTGTATGTCTCAGTTCAAACTGGGGAGAACACTTCCTCTGAAGCTGTTTCAGAAAACATTGGGACTTATGGGTACAGCATCAGCCATCATCCTATTAGGTCTCTTACACATGAGACATCTTCAGTGCTGGCTAAAGCGCCATGTGCCACAACATGCTTGGCGCCAAGGGCGCATGCGCATCACTATATCCCGCCGCTGTATAGCTGCATTTGTACCATGGACAGCTCCTGCATTTTACCAGCAAGCTGTCGCGCTTGGGCAAATTATCAGGTGGAAAGTGGAGACTGCGGACGCATCCAACACAAGCTGGGGGGCAGAGTGCGATGGGCACACGACTTTCGGCACCTGGACAGGTCTGAGGAGCATGGCCAATACCGAACTGTCATGTCCTGGTTCACTCAGACAACATGACAGTTGTGGCATATATAAACTGCCAAGGTGGAATTCATTCGACTAGACTGTTCTAGTTGCACCAAAATGGCCCAACCAGCCATGGTTTCCGGAAATGATGGAGATGCTATGCAGATCACCACGGGGAATACCACTGAGGAGGGATATCCTCTCTCAGGCACAGGGCACAATCTGGCATCATGGAACCTGCATATGTGGCCCCTGAACAGGGCACTCTAAATGTGCCAAAACTGACACGTTCAGTCATGAACACCATTTTACAAGCCAGAGCACCATCCACAAGACACTGATTGGTGTCTCTCGCATTGCTCAAAGTGTATTTGGCAACTATATCTGCGTATCACACACATGAAACCGGCGCCTCTATAGGCAAGCATGAATTAATCATAAAGTTCCTTAAAGGAGCAAGATGATTAAACCCACCTCGGCCGGCTACAGTCCAGACTTGGGACTTAGCTTTAGTTAACATTAGTTTTAGCTCACGCAGGGCCCCCTTTCGAGCCTTTGGACTCTGTTGATTTGTCCATGCTCTCGATTAAGACCGCTCATGTCGGTCATTGTCCCATAAGACTATCCTGCAATGTTTCCTCTCGGAGAAGTTATGTTGTGTAGTGCGGCGTGATGAGATTCTGTTCCCCATATCTGTTAATATGCAATGTCAAGTGAACAACGTTTCGATTTTACACGCAACCTCGGTTCCCTGAGACGAAGGGAACAAGACATTGCGAACCCTAGCCACATTACAAGACTCAGAGTTCTTGAGGCATGAGTGATGTGCTCCTTGTTCTCAGTCAGAAATTCGGAGGAAATGGTGTCTGTGCACCTATTTTTATTACGGTCAGTTTTGCGGCAAAACAGATGGGGCTCAATCACCATAGCCAATATAAAAATATTGGCATTATTATAGAGGTTTCAAATAGGTTGTGAATGAAGGCACTCCCCATATGCGTTAAAACACAATATCTTGTTCCCTTCATCTCAGGGAACCAAGGTTCCCCTTCTGTCACTCACTTGATGTTGTGTCGATGAAGTGACACTAGGGGTCGCTCTTGGGAGAGTGATTCACCTTGTGTTTCCTCTATTAAAGCAGGCACAGTGATGTTGATCATCTTTTTAAAGACGTGTCTTTTTAAAGATGCCTTTCCGTCTCTGTGCTGTTCCTGGATGTGGTCATTACCTCTCCGCCTCTGATGGTCACGGTCACTCCCTCACGTGCCTGGGGTATAAGCGTGTTGAGGAAGCGTTCAAGTATGGTTTATGTTCTCACTGCGAGACCATAACCATGGCAATGTTGCAGTCATGGCTTTCCTTCTTTCGAGGGAAAATCACTTCAGCTATCCCCCTCGCGGCTTCTCTTACCTACGGGTACAAGATCACTTTAGTTGATGCTGGAGGTGATTCGGGGGCTTCAGTGGGTACGGTTCCGCCGGGTGAATTTCCCACGGACCGCCCACTCCCCAGTATTCTCGTTTGCTTCCGTCTAGCACTGAGATGGGACACAGGCTTGCCTCACTGCCAGCCTTATGTCTCTTCCGGAGCTTGTGAGCCAGATGAGATGTCGATCGCTGCATCTGAGAGCGCCTTGGGGATGTCAGACACCAAGGACTTGACCGGGCTGCCGACTTCGGGTGTGGCAGCCCAGTCTGATACCGATGCAGAGCTGACCGCCCCGCTTGCTCGAGGCTTGACGACTGAGTCCAGGAGTGCCACCTATGGCTGAACCTGGTCGAGATGGGGGAGGCACGGTTCCTCAATGCCCCCATCTCCCAGGCCGGCCTCTTCGGCAACACCTGCGGTGAAGCAACAGACAGAGGCCATACAGTACATCTTACCCTGGCACGGCTCAAGAGTGCGCACATGTCTGTTCACCAAGGGCGTTCTCCTGCGGCAACCCAAGCGCAACTGGCACCGCCCCAGCACAAGTCAACTACTTGCCCATGGTATAGAGCCCCCCGCAGGAGAGCGATGCCCCTCGTTTCTCGGCCGGCCACCAAGACCCCTAAAAGGGCTCCCAAGCATCCCTGAGACAGGCCACCTGAGGAAGGAGCTGAATGCAGGAACCCAGGAGCTGGTGCCCTTCCGGCCACCGGTGACGAGTTTAGAGGATACCCCAAGAGGCCCTCCTCCTCAGTCGCGGGCCCGCCTTGTGCCGGATGCGCGAAGCAAGGTAAGTGCTTGGAGGGTCCCCTCAGCGCTCCCGCCTCGGGTCGGAGCCCCTCTCCCCGAAGTGGCTCTCCCTACTTCCCCCCGCTGCGAGGCCCCACCCCCAGGAACGTTGGATGTGATCCTTCCCTTAGTGCCCCTCGCCCGGAGCTTGGGCGCATGGTTATCACTTCCCAACCAGTCACGCTGGCTGGCCAGAACTGTTTGACTCGCCTATGCGATTCAATTCACCAAGCACCTGCCCCGGTTCCATTTCGTTCTCTTCATGTCAGTGAAGAATGAGAGCAAGCAGTTGGTGCTGAACTGCCTGAACTTATCAAGGTGGCAAATGTCGGTCCCACTGAAGTACTTTCAGAGGCTCCTGGGGCATATGGCATCCTCAGTGGCAGTTACGCTGCTTGGGTTGATACATATGAGACTGCTACAGCACTGGCTCCAGACCCATGTCCCGAGGCACGCATGGTGCCGCGGCAGGCACTGTGTGCAACGGGCATGCAACTACTGGCTCCTGGACAGGACCTCATCTCCATTGGCACATCAAATGCCTCGAGTTGCTGGCGGTACTGCACACTTTGCGGAGGCTACGGCCATTGATTCAGGGCAAGCATGTGTTGATCTGCACGGATAACACCTCAACGGTAGCTTACATAAACTGCCAACGCGTTTCATGTCAGAACCCGCCCATCGTCTCCTCCTCTGGAGTCAGTGGTGGCTCAGGTTGCTGCGCGCCACTCACATCCTGGGCAACCTCAACGTAACAGCAGATGCTCTGTCACAGCAGGTAATGCTCAGGGGAGTGTGGAGACTCCACCCTTAGGCGGTCCAGCTGATTTGGAGTCGATTCGGTATGGCACAGGTAGACCTGTTTGCCTGCCAGGAATCCTCCCACTGCCTGCTCTGGTATGCCTTGACGGGAGCTCCCCTCTGCACAGACTGTGCACACAGCTGGCCCCTCAGATCTACATTATAGAGAAATACTAACCGTAATAATGAGCCTTTAAAATATAATTTTTACAAGCGCACGCACGAAGCGAGCCACAGCGACACCGGGAAAAGTGGTAATGATTCTGAATGTGTCCGAAAAATCAGCAAGAGACCGTCTGACCATTTTGTTAATGCACATTTGGTTTGAGCAAACAGACGATGATCTCAGGATCAATGATGGTCAGAGTGATCGCCAATAGCTGATGCCTTTGACCATGTCATGACGATATTTGGCACGTTTTCCCATTAATCTATTATATTATAATTATTATTATTAGACTATTATTATTATCAAATAAAATTACAAATAATTTGCCCGTAGACACAAATACACACGTTTTAAGAAACTCTCTTTATTATATTATTAAGTACAGATGACAGAAAAGCATAAATGAGCATATATGACGTGCTGATACGGAGGCGTGCAGTCTTGTAGATCATGCGCATCTAAGTATCTCACTCTTTGTTTCTGCCTTCCATTTTTTTATTTTTTTTTTATGAGTGCTGCAAATGACCTCAGATATCTCAGTTCAGTAGGTGCTTTGAGTTCCATTCACTTTATTACAGAGCAGTTTATTGTGAACGCAACCCTGCAGCCTGTAAAATAATACAAACTATATAAAATAATACAAAATGTATAAAATTATACAAAAACACGTTCACCTTGAACCATGATTTATATTTCAGTGATTATTATCATCATTATAATTATTATTTATACATTTATAATAGTTTTTATGTCTTCATTTGTGTAAGTAATTTTCCACCTGCATGTTTAGACTGATTCTTGACTGACGGTAAATGGAAAGGTGGTTATGTGTGTGTATATATATATATATATATATTATTTTATCACTTATTTATTTATTTGCTTTTTCATTTCGTTTGGAGTGCAATTTGAATTTAGAAATGTATTTGTTTGTAAGTTTTTTGTTTTTTAAATAAATTATTTAATTTTCAATGCAAAATCAGTAAAGCAAGAATATCCACTAATCCCTCAGCCCCGATGTAATTGGATATATCGTGAAGGAGGGAACAAAACAAATTTATTTACACAGATATGCACAGATGAAGCTTCTTTGCCAGAGAGATGTTCTCAACTGTTGTAAAGCCATCTTTAAAAAAGTTGAACATCACATTTTAAATGCACTTATTTTTTTCCAGTTTCATTTGAACTTTTAGTTAAAATAAATACAAAATATAGTTCAAAGAAATCAAAGTGTCTTGCTTTATTGTGTAAGCTTAACCCTAACCATGTTTACTGAAAATTATCCCATAATACCACCTAGTGACCAACCAGCGGAAATAACTTTGTTTGTAATTTTTCTGCAGAGTTTTTTTATTTTTTCGACCAAAGTTTCGAAAAAGTATTGTTTAGGAATTGGTATCGAAGTCAAGATATCGAAAATGTTTATACGATACCCAGCCCTACTCACGTGATCCTGAGACCCCGACTGGGCTATTTGCCCAAGGTTCCCACGACCCCCTTCAGTGATCAAGTGGTGAGCCTGCAAGCGCTGCCCCTGGAAGAGGCAGACCCAGCCTTATCGTTGCTGTGTCTGGTGCGTGCTTTGCGCACCTATTTGGATCGCACGCAGATGCTCTGAGCAGCTCTTTGTCTGCATTGATGGACAGCGGAAAGGCAACGCTGTCTCCAAACAGAGGCTTGCTCACTGGATCGTGGACACCACAGCGTTGGCCTACCAGCGAGGAGTGTGGCATCCTCGTGCGCACTGGCCAATAGCACCTCTCTAGCAGAGGGCAGCGGGCTGGGCAAAACCCAGTACCTTTGGTTTTACAATTTCCAGGTTGAGCCGGTCTCGTCTCGTGTTCTTTCAGGTGCGAGCAGGTAAGTAAGTTCATTAGACGGACAGCTGGCCGGGTGTACCGCTTGAGCATAGTGCCTTTCCCTTCCAAGAAGGTGAAGCCACATGCTCTTCTCTCCCATGTGTGTTCACGACTTGTGAACCCTGGATGTTCTTCCTCCAAACTCTCTGACTCAAAAATTCTGCAGAGGAATTTGTGGTCAGACCCAGTACTTGTACTATATGCCCTGTACCAGGGTAAGTGCTCCACAGGTTTTCGGTTTCCTTGTTAACCTCCTGTGATGTTCCTTCCGCGGCACGGTCTCCCCCTTCCTTGTGGTAGACCCGCGTCTCCCTTGGCAGAGCCCTCTCTGCCCTGGTCGCTGTGTTTGTAGAATCTCTCCCCCTACGAAGGGCAGGACTTACCACTGTGCCCCTCCCATGACTGGCCATTGGGCCTGTATGGTGTATTTGCCACTTTTTACTCTCCCCTCCTCTCCAGGGCAGGATGTGGCCTCCGCGGGGCCTTTTCCCCCTGAAGGAATAGGAACGGAAAAGGATGCTTCCCCTACACTGAATATTCGGGGTAATGACCTTTGCCTGACCACTCATCTGGGTGACCTTTGTTTCCTACTTCGCTTGCATTCCTGCATCATCTGCAACAGAATAATTTAAACTCAATCAAAATCAATATTTAATTTCCATGTATTTATTTATTTATTGTTAAGTAGCAGTGTAAAAAACTAAAAGGGTGGAAATGACTCCTTAGTTCTACTGATTAGCCTCATGTACCCATACCTCAACCCTAAACCTGATGAAAGAAACAGCAAAATAAGCTTTTGATTATAGCTCTGATTTCCAAAACAAACTGATTTACACATGCATGTTTGAAAATAATGCGGATAAGACAGTGATTGCCAGAATTCTACCAAGGTAGCAGAAATCAAACAGGCCTTAACATTTCATAAAGTTAAACAGATATGCATTTTCCCCTCTTTGGCACACATTTATTTTGATAAAAAAGCCATATATTTTTTATAATATATATATATATTTTTTGTGTTGTGACAGGAAAATCTTACTATGGAAAGAAACTCTGTCTTTGATGTGGAATGTTCAGTTCAAGGATATTAACATTTTACTTTTTGGATTTGTTGAGCTAAGCGAGACTGGCGATTACACTATTTGAAGACAACACCTGTTGACACACCGTATCGAGTTTGCAAGTTTGATTATCTTCCCTATAGACCTTATTCACGCTAGCGCCATCTTTGGGAACGACAACGAGGCTGTGAGGGATCATTGTTGCCAACTTAGCGACTTTGTCGCTATTTTTAGCGACTTTTCAGACCCCTTTAGCGACATTTTTTCAAAAAAGCGACTAGCGACAAATCTAGCGACTTTTTGGACAAACCTTAGCAACTTTCCAAATTCCAAATATCGCCAGTACTGCAAGCGTGAGGTCTTACTTCCCCGCTGCGTCTGCTCTGTTCAGTGAGCGGCTGAGAGGAGCAGCACATTCCGTTGACTGCACGCCAGCAGACATAGACATGAATGAGCTGCGCATGTGCACGCTGTGTTAGCAGGAACCAATCAGTGATCACATAGCAGCTGCCTTCTCCTTTGTTTTAATTCAAAACATTTAATTTGACCGTTTTTCCTTGGCATGCGCTTATATTCACTACTAATTAGAGTTTTAGTTCATTCCGGTTCGGTTTCTGAACTCTCCGACTTCAGATCGTATGTTTACAGACTGTATACATTTTACTTATCCAAACACAACAATAAACCTTCTTCAAACTCATAAACATGTAACGTTAGCTAAGTTCCGTTCCCTAACAGAAAATATGTAATTGAGAACCGTTTTACTGGACATTCGGCTATATACTTATATAAAAACAGTATGAGCACGGTTTAGGGGAGATAACCGTTATTATAAACTGAAGTAGGCTACAGTACCGACAAATTAGGCAGAATGCAAATACGACGCGATGACGTCATTAATATGCTAATGACGCATGACGTCATCTGGCGACATTTAGCTACTTTTCGAGCAGGCGTTAGCTACTTTCCATTGAAAATAGTTGGCAACACTGTGAGGGATAGACATACAGTCACTTTGGGCTTGTTTTTGGATCGTTCCGTAACATTGATAAAATATCAGTCCAGTTCAGTATAGGCTAAAGGACTCCAGATAACAAGAGCTGTGAAAAATCATATGTAATCTAAGAGATTTATACTGTTCGTGCCATCGAAGAGATGGTAAGCCTCGTTGTCGTTCCCAATAAAAATCAAAGATGGCGCTAGCGTGAATAAGGTCTGTCATTCATTTCGACTGTCGATTACATTCGCCTACAGTGTTAAGCAATGGCTGACAGCACGGAAGAAACAATAGCAGGATCCAAACAAGAGGGAGTTTACAACTATCGGGAGAGGATTGAATGTTCCCCAGAGGAAGAGGCAAAATTAGAGAGAAAGCATTTCTGGAATGTCATCAATGCGTTTAAATATTACAGGTAAAAACTGATTGGTGGAGCATCCCAGGCAGCTGCTCCACACCACTTAAAACTGAGTCCACATATTGCTATGTGTAGATCATCTGTGATGGCATGGGATGTAATGTATGTGGTGTACATTTAACTAACTATAAATTATAGTAGATTTCGCGAAAACCTTAAATAACCACCGGCTTTGTGTGGTCCCTACAAAGTACACACACACACACACACACACACACACACACACACACACACACACACACACACACACACACAAAACAAGTCTCACTTTTACCTATATGAATTGTGTTTTTTTTTTTTTTTTTTTTTACTTCACTTTCCCCCACTCTGTTTAGAATTCACGTACATGAACGAGTGAATCGAGCAGAGAGGCAGTTCCGATGCATTCCACATCACCACCAGCTACTTTTAACAAGCTTCCTTCCCAACCTGACTAAGATCCGTAACTGTGTTGATCGCAACCAGGAGGTGCTACAGGCCATAGTGAACAACTGCATCCATATGTTTGAGAACATGGAATATGGAGAGGATGTAGGTGGCATGCCTTGGCAGTAGGTCAACTGACAATGCTGTGTTGTTGTTTTCTTCATTTGAGTGCTGTGATTACTAATAGCACATGTACCCATGACCCAGACATATATTTGATTTGTGAGTTTACATCTGAAAGGCATATTTTTTGTTTCCCAACTGCCACGCCTCTGTAAAATGTTTCTATTAGATGTCTTTTGAGATGTTTATGATTTAGAAGATGTTTAGCAGATGTTAATTTGAATTCCATACTTTCCAGATGAAAACATCTAAAACAGACTTCTCTGATATTTACATGTGTGTGCTATCTGTGTGTACTATTTTGATTTTTTTTCCCCAAAGGGTAACCCAAGGAAAGTACTGCCGTCCTCGACTTTTGACATGGACAAGCTGAAATCTACTATAAAGCAGTTTGTCCGTGACTGGAGCGAAGGAGGAAAGGCTGAAAGGGACAGCTGCTATAAACCTATAATAGAGGAGATTCAGATACTTTTTCCTTCTGACCAGTGGTAAATATACTCTGACAAACATGTCTTTGCTTTTCATTAAATTGGTACACTGCATCAACCAACAATGGAAATGTGAAGGAACGTAAATCCTTTTATAACTTATAGAACTTCAGGATTTAATTGCTGAAATGTGAAATATACAAGGAATCTGTCTCGATATGTTAACACTAATACCAGCAAAAATAATGGTATCCATTCTTTCCGTTTTTTTTAAACCTTCAACATTTCATAGAAAAAAACAATACACACAATAAAACCTCTTTACTTTCACGTGTGTTTTAATTATTTGTCTATGGCAGCAGTTCTCAAACTGGGGGCCGCAGAAAAATTATAGAGCTTGACTTTTAATATTTTTTTATTATAGGCTACATGTATTATAGGCTACTATGCTAATATTCTGTTTTGGAGTGCTCGTCCCACTAAGTGATTTGTTTTAGGGGCAAAGTAAAAAATTTAGTGCCAGAGTTCTGTCAGAGTTCAGCTTTTAAAGACATTTGATGATACGATATATGCACAAGCAGGCATTAAGAATTACTGAGAACTCCAAAACAAAAGATATACTTGACAAGTTTTTTTTTTTTTTTCAGTTAACCAACAACACGAGTGACTGTGATCACCTTTATGAAAATATATTGATAACACTTTAAACTTTCATTAGTCATTAACAAACATTGTAGAATTCTTAACAGATTAGTCATGAACATTCATTTAAATGTATTTTAAGTTTTAATCTGTTCAACAATGTGTAGCCTATAGGCTGATGAAATAGCCTAATGCTGTTAATGTTTTTCACTAAAGTTAAAAACATCAGCAATATGTTTCCTATGATGCACTCAAACTAATTCAAATGTTTTAAATGTTTGTTTTTTGCATCCGTATACACCGTGCAATTGTTTTCTTTTGTAAACGCACTTCACAGACGTCTTTTAACGGTTTCAACACGTCTCACTGTTTTTATCAGTGCCTTGCGCCTGAGCGGCACATTTAAAACTTTTAATATATTAATCAAAAGGATATTGCTGCTTGTCCTAATCACATGTATTTGTGAGACATCATTCCCCACCATGATGACATAATACAGGGCACAATTTAATGTAGAGGATGACTTGGGTGTTATTGGTCAGCATCTGCCTGTCACCATAACATGTAGAATTGACAAGCTCTGCAGGGAAAGACAGTCTTACCTTGTTCTCTCACTATGACAAGCTACATACAATTATAGTGATGGCAAACTGATGTTCCGTGTTGTATTATGAATTTTTTAATTATAAGTTTTGTTATTTAATTATAATTGTAAGTTTAAGATTAAATATCATGCGTTACCCTTGTTGGGGGCCGCAAAGGGATGTACCATACACAAGGGGGGCCCTAGACACTGAAAAAGTGTGAAAATGTTAAAGGGATCGATCATCCAAAAATTTAAATTCTCATCATTTGCTCACCCTCATGCCATCACAGATGTGTATGACTTACTTTATTCTGCTGAACACAGATTTTTAAAAAATAGCTCTGTTGGTCCAGTCAATGCAAGTCAATGCCAGAAATTTAGCTCCAAAAAGCACATAAAGGCATCATGAAAGTAATCCATACGACTCCAGTGTTTAAATCCATGTCTTCTGAAGTGATATGATAGGTGTGGGTGAAAAACAGACCAATATTTAAGTCCTTTTTTACAAGAAATTACACTTCCCTCCTATGCGTGTTCACAAAAGGATCGAGTCCTTCTGTTTTTAAGTGATTCGATTTTTTTGTGCATATTGACAGCTACTAGGCAGGTAGGAGAAAGATTAATAGAGGAGGCGTAATGGAAAATAATAAATAAATAGGATTTGCACAACAGCCCAATTGATGGTGACATGCACAAAGGCAAAAAACAGAAGGAACTCCCGTGAATGTGCGTTGGTAGGGTTTATGAATGTAGTTTTGATCTGTTTTACACACACCTATTATATCACTTCTGAACATATCAATTTAACCACTTGACTCATATGGATTACTTTAAAGCTGCCTTCATGTATGAATGGACCAACACAGCGGAGATATTCTTCTAAAATCTTCGTTGTGTTCTGTAGAAGAAAGTCATTCAAATCTGGGATGGCATCAGGGTGAGTAAATGAGAATTTTTTATTTTATCATGAACTATACCATTTAATGCTGTAACAAATAAGCAAAAATGTACTAGACTTTTTTTTTCACTGCTGTTTCACTGTGTCTCACTTTCATCTCTGTTCTAGTATGTACTTTTCTGAACAATTTTGGAATCCTATATTGCGGCACTTCTCATGTTGCAGTCTCCATTGGATGAGTAACATATGTTGTTGAATATCTCATTTGTAAAACGCTTTGGATCTAATTATCTTGTAAATGAATACATGTAAATAATTTAGTGTCATTATGTTTTTTATCAACTAGGCTTGATTTATAATGATTTATGAATTTGAATGAAAAACGATATGTGTCTTTTAATATTTCTTTCTGTAGTGATGTGTCCAAAGTCAGAGTGTTAGTGCCGGGGGCAGGTCTGGGTCGCCTGGCATGGGAAATCGCTCATCTGGGTTATTCATGCCAAGGAAACGAGTGGAGCTTCTTTATGCTTTTCTCTTCTAATTTTGTTCTGAATAGGTACAACTCAGGCTCATCATCACAGTTTAAGTAGAACAACAACTCACATTAAAAACCACATTGGTAATTGTATTACAAACTGTATATTTAAACAAGTATTGTTGTAGCCTCTAAGATTAATCTTTTGGGTAACTGCCCAATGTTAAGTTGGAGTTTCTATTCCTAATTGAACTGAGGACAATGTATGTGGGAAGCTAACTGAGATTTTGTCCCTCAGGTGTGATGGGGAGAATTCTTGGACTGTGTATCCCTGGATTCACCAGTTCAGTAATAACAAAATGGCCTCAGATCAGACAAGACCTGTGACTTTTCCAGATGTCAATCCCCAGAGTCTTCCAGAAGACTCAGACTTCTCTATGGTCGCTGGAGACTTTCAGGAAGTATACAGTGATCCAAGTGAGTTATTTTAATAAACACACACACAGAAAATCACTAAATCATCTTAAAGTCTGTTTTGTACTTTTTGAAAGACATTTAACCTTTCAAACTGTAATTTTTTTTAAACACAATTTTTTCTTGCTCCCTCTTACAGATATTTGGGATTGTGTTGCTACTTGTTTCTTCATTGACACCGCCCACAACGTTCTTGATTACATTGAAAACATCTGGAATATTCTAAAACCTGGTGGCGTCTGGATCAATCTGGGTAAGTTCCAAAACGTGATCTGATGTATCCTAACATAAAAGCTATATATCATAAGAGATGCTCAAATCATGGGTGTGCTTACAAGTTTGTCATGGTTTGTCTTTGTTTTCAAAGGTCCGCTTCTATACCACTATGAGAATATGGCCAATGAATTGTCCATTGAGCTAAGCTATGAGGACATAAAGGCTGTCATTTTAAAATATGGGTTCGTCCTGGAGGTAAGCCATTAAAACCAACTTACCCTATTATACATTAATTGATCATTGCTCACCCCCAGATTTTATCAATCCATTTAATATTAAAAGAATGAATTAAAAAAAAATCAGTATTGCATTTCTTTCTTGGTGTTTATTTTAAATCCACAGTTGGAAAAAGATACTGTTTCCAGCACATACACAGAGAACGATCGCTCCATGCTCAAGTACCTTTATGACAGTGTCTTTTTTGTTGTACGGAAGCCTGCAGATCAGTTGATCAGTTGATCAATGGAGGCCAGACACCTGAAGATGACCAGTTTGTGAATTCTTTACAGACAGGAAACACAGAGGAAACTACATCATGACAATGGGAAGACTGGAGCTCTGGAGAAATTGCAGTCAATCGGCTGCAAAAAATAAACCCAACAATAAACCTATGGTTTTTTTAATTCATGAATGCCAGCATTATAGAAAATACCTGGTAATTGGAGAACACGACTGGCACTTTATGTGCTGAATTATTTCAGACATTTACCCAAATATGTGTATGACATGTTGTAGTGCCTCACTTTACATTTATATTCTCAGGTTTTGGGTGCTGCTTCACATCATGCAAATGACACTTCTCACACAGTATAAATACATTTCAGTGATTTTCTGGCATTTGTTTACATTATTGCAATTTTATTTGCCTAGAAAATTATCAGTTTTACTGAGTCTGAGGCCAACTACTTGTCACAATGACTCCAGCCTCTCAGAGGGACTTTGCTTGCCATAAGAACTGTAACAATTGGCAGCACTGAAATAAGTTGTTTTAAACTTTACAGATTTTAAATAATTAAATTATGTGCATATTCTGTTATAAAATTGTTTACCATCACGGGGAAAACTAAACATTATTTTATAAACTTGACATTTTTTTTTTTCTTTGACTACATTTCTTTAAAAAGACATGGTACACATCAACTTTTTGTATCCAGGCATTTATATATATATATATATATATATATACACTCACCTAAAGGATTATTAGGAACACCATACTAATACTGTTTTTGACCCCCTTTGCCTTCAGAACTGCCTTAATTCTACGTGGCATTGATTCAACAAGGTGCTGAAAGCATTCTTTAGAAATGTTGGCCCATATTGATAGGATAGCATCTTGCAGTTGATGGAGATTTGTGGGATGCACATCCAGGGCACGAAGCTCCCGTTCCACCACATCCCAAAGATGCCCTATTGGGTTGAGATCTGGTGACTGTGGGGGCCATTTTAGTTCAGTGAACTCATTGTCATGTTCAAGAAACCAATTTGAAATGATTCGAGCTTTGTGACATTGTGCATTATCCTGCTGGAAGTAGCCATCAGAGGATGGGTACATGGTGGCCATAAAGGGATGGACATGGTCTGAAACAATGCTCAGGTAGGCCGTGGCATTTAAACGATGCCCAGTTGGCACTAAGGGGCCTAAAGTGTGCCAAGAAAACATCCCCCACACCATTACACCACCACCACAAGCCTGCACAGTGGTAACAAGGCATGATGGATCCATGTTCTCATTCGGTTTACGCCAAATTCTGACTCTACCATCTGAATGTCTCAACATAAATCGAGACTCGTCAGACCAGGCAACATTTTTCCAGTCTTCAACTGTCCAATTTTGGTGAGCTCTTGCAAATTGTAGCCTCTTTTTCCTATTTGTAGTGGAGATGAGTGGTACCCGGTGGGGTCTTCTGCTGTTGTAGCCCATCTGCCTCAAGGTTGTGCATGTTGTGGCTTCACAAATGCTTTGCTGCATACCTCGGTTGTAACGAGTGGTTATTTCAGGCAAAGTTGCTCTTCTATCAGCTTGAATTAGTCGGCCCATTCTCCTCTGACCTCTAGCATCAACAAGGCATTTTCGCCCACAGGACTGCCGCATACTGGATGTTTTTCCCTTTTCACACCATTCTTTGTAAACCCTAGAAATGGTTGTGCGTGAAAATCCCAGTAACTGAGCAGATTGTGAAATACTCAGACCGGCCCGTCTGGCACCAACAACCATGCCACGCTCAAAATTGCTTAAATCACCTTTCTTTCCCATTCTGACATTCAGTTTGGAGTTCAGGAGATTGTCTTGACCAGGACCACCCCCCTAAATGCATTGAAGCAACTGCCATGTGATTGGTTGATTAGATAATTGCATTAATGAGAAATTGAACAGGTGTTCCTAATAATCCTTTAGGTGAGTGTATATATACACATGCATATATAAGTGTTATACAACTGATCACAAAGTACAGTCAGGACATTACTGATGTAAAAAACAGCACTATTGAATCACTATTAAAAAAAAAATGTTTTTGATAAATTCTAGACATGTCCCATTTCCAGCAGCCATCACACCAACACCTTATCCTTGAGTAATGCTATATTGTTAATTTGGAAACATTATATCAAACACAGATGAAAAATATTTGGTTCATTAAATGAAGCTTAACATTGTCTTTGTGTTTGTTTTGGAGTTGCCACAGTACGCAATAGACTGGTATGTCTTAAGGTCAATGTTAGGTCAGAAATGTCAAAAAAGAAACCGCTTTCTCTAGAAACTCGTCAGTCAATCATTGTTTTGAGGATTGGAGGCTATACAATGCTTTAAATTGCCATACAATATGCCATACAAAGTTGTACACTATAGTCTTCAAAGATAAAGGACAACTGGCTCTAAAAAGGACAGAAAGAGATGTGGAAGGCCAGAAGTACAAATAAACAAGAGGATAAGTACATCTAGCTTGAGAAATAGATGCCTCACATGTCTTCAGCTGACAGCTTCATTGAATTCTACCTGCTCAACACCAGTTTCATGTACATCAGAAAAGAGAAGACTCAGGGGTGCAGGCCTTATGGGAAGAATAGCAAAGAAAACACTACTTTAACAGAAAACAAAAAGAAAAGTTTAGAGTGGGCAAAGAAACAGTCATTGGACAACAGATAATTGGAAAAGAGCGTTATGGATCTTAACCCCATTGAGCTTTTATGGGATCAGATTCAAATGGTAATAGTACATTTTCACGTTATTAATGTCCTGACTAGTCATTTTGATCAGTTGAATGCCACTTTGGTGAATAAAAATTACACATTTCTTTCAATAATAGCAAAATCTGTACATTATTCTAAACAGTTCACCGCCTGTGTGTGTGTGTATGTTTATATATGGATATGTATATATATGTGTGTGTGTATATATATATATATATATACACACATATTTACATTATATATATATAATGTATTTATTTATTTATTGTACATCACTGTTTATTGATATGAACTAAATTGACAGTGTTGTTGTTCGACTCCTTAAGCCGTATAGAGGGCGCTATATTATAAAAACGCATTTCAACTTCAGTGACGATTTTGGATAAAACTGGTCGCACACATGACCAAGCGAAGAGCAGAAAACTATTTACCCCCTGAAATTCCCCATAAAAGGTGTTTTCTCTCCAACATCGACAACCCGGTCAGAGGAGTTGATAATGCAGCATCATTTTTATCATTGGTTGGAGAGCGGTGCAGAAAAAGGCCAAACTCTCTCGAGGACTAAGACATACTGGATACAGATACATTGTCGAGAAAAGTGCCAGTAGGCCTAAATATAGTTAAATTAGTGCTTGCAGATGAGAACACATCCAAGTGTAGAAAATTCGAGTATCTTGGCAGACCTGTCGCGCTGCTGTCATCACGCGCGTTTGAGGTTGAGTCAAGTGATCAGCCAGAGGAAAAGAATATCTTCACTGCAGGAGAGGGTAAAGTCTCACTCTGCTAATAGCTCAATGCCAGCAAATGTTGCAAACTCGCGTGTAAGTTAGATTCACTTTAATGTAACTTTTGCATACGTCCAAGTATGTTTGGCCACTACATGTTAAAATACAAATAATTCACCCCATGGCATTTATGTACAGCGGAGGAGATGTTAAAATGAGGAGTACATTGTAGTAAGCAGTTTATTGTTTAATTCATATATTTGTTTTCTGTGGGTGAAGAAGAAAAACAAGGAAAAGTAATTCACGAAATCCATGGTTCTGAACATTTAAAAAAGCTAAGCTAAAACAAATGTCTCCGTGTAATAGGCTACTTTAAGACTAAGTAAATATACTCACTGTAATGCATACAAACAAAAACATCCACTACGTCATTGAAATCCACTCCGTCATCGCGCCTGTAGTGAGGACCTTCTCCAATATTTGCGTGGTCTCGCTTAAAATATGTTGATTGCAGATAAACACATGAGGGCGATACAGGATAATATTAGATATATTATATTTTAAAACACACTCCATGTTGAAATGCGATTTAGTGAGGTTTTTTTTGGTAGTATCCGCTTCTACGTAGGTTTGCCTTCCTCGTGATTTTATTGCGTATTATAGCTTAATATCATTCTCTCTAATTTTACCCATCTCTCTAATTTTTTTTGCAATACTACATTTACAAACAAATAGTGATAAACAAAAAATTACAGGATGTTTACCAAAAAAACAAACAAACAACAAAACATTTTTCCTTAGATTATACCTTATTATCATAAGTAGCACACCATAAAAGTATTAAAAGTAGCATTACTAGCAAATTTGCAGAGTTCTTTAAATATTTTAAACACTGTTCAACATCTTTAAGGAACACAAAAGTAGAAAAAGCAGGCATTTCCTTTGAGAATTTACATTTAAAAATAATATCTAAATTAAATGAAATAATAATATATTAATTGTTAAATGTATATAAAATTGCCTAATTTCAAAGATTTACCAAACTTTTTGGCTAATACAGAAGTTTGGGTATCTGTTCCTTTTCTTTTTTTATTTGAAAAGCCAATCCAAAACACTGCAGTAAACACAATTCCAAAACAGGTGGTCAACTGTTTCTTCAAAGTGAGGGCAAAAGGAACATTTGGGTGAAATACTGTCACTAAACTTTTCTAGTTTGTGATTTACTGGCTAGCAATTATGACTAATCTTAAAAGAGACTTCAACTACTTTAATGGACAGAATAATTTTTCCAAAGAAGCCAGAATTCTTTCCATACCACTATTCTGTTTTTCCAATAGCTTACACAAGCAGGTAAAGAAATCTCTGTTCTACTGAGAACTGGTCTTATTTTTTATTTAAAAGCTACTACTCCCAAAAAAGCATTGATCAATAAATAAATTAGAATGATCAATAAGGGACCCTTGGGACCAGACTGGGAGACTGGGAAAAAAATTCTTGCATAAAGCATTCATAAGAAAACAGGACACCCCTATCATCCAAGAGTTGGCTCACTAAAATAATATTCTTATCAAACCAGTTGCGAAAAAAGGTACTTGTTTGCATTTACCAATTTTTTTTTGCTGTTGTGAATACTTCAGTTTTTAGATCCGATGTCATAATTTCTGTGTGTTCTACTAGGTGATGCGCACAGATGAGTACCTCTCTGCTTTCAATTCCTTCCAGTTCTGGTGTATTGCACTACCTGAACTGGATCTTTCTCTCTTGGAGTGCTCAGATGGGCCCAATGCAACCTTTTCAGCCAAAGACTTAGAGGTGATGGAAACCTGAGGAAATCGTCAGTGCACAATGACTGGTTTATTCATGTTCAGATGTCTGTCTATGTGTTATGACCTGACCTGACTTGACAATCACTTGATCTGCACTGAATGTATTTACAAGGCCTTGTGTCTTGTGTGGAGGCCCCCAGAAGAAACATTCAATCAAAAATTCCTCTCTCACAGATATCATGTGTTCAGAAGTGTGAAGCATTTAGTAATTGTGCATATTGGACTGATAATTTATCTAATTGCATAATTTACAGCTGAACTATGATTCACTGAGTTGTCTGTGGTTGCTTTTGCTATTCCATGTGAAATGCATCAAAAGGAAGTGAAACACACCTATTTCCACACTATTGTGTCAGGTGCTCATGACCTTTGATCTAGGAGAGAATGTGAGCTGAGAGCAAGCTGCCTTTATCAGGGGATTGCTTTGCTGGTGATAAGCATTCAGACACAGATCTGTTCATTTGATTAAATAAGTATTCAAGTAAAAAGTTGTCATTTTGAATTTTCCTTTTCCAATACAAAATTATGTGCATGAGGTGGGGAAATGTGGATATATCTGTTAAGTGTTTAAGGGGACAGGCCAATATCAAGGAATCACTGATTAATGTAATCTGAAAATGATGCAGCTGTCTTAGATTTCGTTTTTTTTTTTTTTGCTTTCTTGGATTTCTTAAGATTCTTTTGACTGAAAGGAATGGAGAATATGTACAAATGTTAGTCATTAATAAAGATGATCCAAGAAACAGCATAATGCTTTGGAGAAGTGATTTAACCTCAAGAACATTAAAGAATATACTATATATATATGTATACTCTCTCTCTCGCTCTCTCTCTCTCTCTCTCTCTCTCTCTCTCTCTCTCTCTCTCTATATATGTATATAAACTCAGCTAAATTGATTTTCAGGACACTGTATTTTAAAGATAATTTTGTAAAATTCCAAATAACTTTATAAATCTTTATTGTAAAGAGTTTAAACAATGTTTTCCATGCTTGTTCAATGAACCGTAACCAAATGAACATGCACCTGTGGAACGGTCGTTAACACATTAACAGCTTATAGACAGTAGGCAATTAAGGTCACAGTAATAAAATCTTAGGACACTAAACAGACCTTTCTACTGACTCTGAAAAACACCAAAAGAAAGATGCCCAGGGTCCCTACTCATTTGCGTGAACGTGCCTTCGGCATGCAGCATGGAGGCATGAGGACTGCAGATGTGGTCAGTGCTATAACTTGCATTGTCCGTACTGTGAGATGCCTAAGACAGTGCTGCAGAGAGATAGGAAGAACAGCTGATCGTCCTCGCAGTGGTAGACCACGTGTAACAACACCTTAGTTACACTGAGGCCTGTACTCTGGAGCAGGATCAATTTGGAGGTGGTGGGTCTGTCATGATCTGGGGCGGTGTGTCACAGCATCATTGGACTGAGCTTGTTGTCATTGCAGGCCATCTCAACACTGAGTTACAGGGAAGACATCCTCCTCCCTTATGTGGTACCCTTCCTGCAGGCTCATCCTGACATGCTCCTCCAGCATGACAATGCCACCAGCCATACTGCTCGTTCTGTGCGTTATTTTCCTGCAAGAAATGAATGTCACTGTTCTGCCATGGCCAGCGAAGAGCCCAGATCTCAATCACATTAAGAATGTCTTGGACCTGATGGATCTGAGGGTGAGGGCTAGGGCCATTTCCCCCCAGAAATGTTCGGGAACTTGCAAGTGCCTTGGTGGAAGAATGGGGTAACATCTCATAGCAAGAACTGGCAAATCTGGTGCAGTCCATGAGGATGAGATGCACTGCAGTACTTAATGCAGCTACTTAACCAGATACTGACTGTTACTTTTGACCCCACCCCCCTTTCCTTTCCCTACATTATTAAATTTCTGTTAGTCACACATCTTAGTTGTTTAATCTTTTTATGTTCATACAAATATTTACACATGTTAAGTTTACTGAAAATAAAAGCAGTTGAATTTTTTTGCTGAGTTTATGTGTGTGTGTGTGTGTGTGTGTGTATTCTTTATTGTTCTTGAGGTTAAAGCACTTCTCCAAAGCTTTGTGCTGTTTCTTGGATGATTTTTATTCATGTATATCAAATCAAATTTTATGGAGAAATAATCATTCGGTATCCAGTGTTGAACCCACTTAAGTAATCTTCACACCAGACACTAGAACTGCCATCTGCTCGTGTTCCTACTATATTTCCATTATACGCTGTTTAACTACCTTGAACAACCTGAGCGTATTTAGTTAGTCATTGACCACGTTATTTTCCGTTTTTACTCGGCTGCACATGAACTAAATGCGCGAAACAACCATTAAATATGTTAAGTATTAGTGGACATGTAAAAATCGTTCCGGTCTTATGACATATAAAAGCATTGCGAAAGAAACTGATGAAGAAAAACGCAGCTATGTTTGTTATGCAACTTCTATCGGTTTCTCTCGAGAAGGCACGACCTTCCCAGAACAAAACAAAACTTTGGTTAAAGTTCCAGTGGCGTGTCCACACTCGACACTTTACAGCCTATGCTAAAGACCACCCACTTCCTAGCCGATTGCATCTCCTCAATTATGAGCGAAGTCAATGCAGGAATTATGAAGACGCTGTTTTTATGGAAATCATTGCTGGGAAAACGAGGCTATTGATATTACACAGGTAAATAAAGAACATAGTACAATAGCGTATGCTATCTTTGTTATTAACTGCCTTTATATATGAAACGAAATGTTATATCCACAGGGGTTTCTCCAAGACATGTTAAAACTTGCGTTTCAGTCAAGAGTTATTTCATGCCCATTCCACATAGACGTGTTGTTGTGCGACTGTCTGCGCCAAATGCACAAATCGATTCCTGGAGCTATAAGTTCATATGTCTATAGATGGTTGCAATATGTCTATGTTTCAGGCACTGTTTTTGTAAGGACACCCTCCACCCTTTTTCGTTTAATTAGTGTCCTCGGCTAGATGGCGGCATTTGAACTTGGGAGCTTGTGTTTCTCATTGGAGTCCCATTATGTTACTCAATAATTCCCGGAAAAGGATGTATAGACGTAGTTTTCCACCTCACGCGAATTCTTCTTCTTTTTTATTTTTTTTTTATATTTGTCAAAGATCTCCAAAGGAATGACTGAAAATATTCAGGACTGACTTATTCTTTCACTGGCGTGATAGAGATTTGAGAAGAAAATGGTATGTTGTTCAATTATCTTAACTTTTTCTCTTCTTGGTAAACTTCTAATTCAGTGATAGTATTGTGTTTTAACGTATCTCCATCCAGTCAAGAAGGACTTGGATCCAGGCCACCTTTTACAAGAGAGAATGTGTCAAATTTCTGCCAGCCTCACGTGATCATCACAGGTGTGCTTAAAAATGTATTCATATTTACACACAGTATACTTTTAGCTATGCTAATATGTCCTTATTAATCATGATCCATGATATAAAACAATCTATTAAGCCTTAAATGCATACCTCTGGTCTTTAGTGACCCAGGACCTTATTCCACCACCTGTTCCTCATCCATTTTTTTGGAGTTGTGCCCACACCCCTGTAGTAATCCTAAATCATTCTCTTTCAAATGGATAAATAATGTGTACACACACACACACACACACACACACACACACACACACACACACACACACACACACACACACACACACGTTGGTCTACCTATCATTATGAGGACTTTCCATAGACATAATGACTTTTATACCGTACAAACTATAGATTCTATCCTCTAAACCTAACACAACCCCTAAACCTAACCCTCACAGAAAACCTTCTGCATTTTTACATTTTCAATAAAACATTGTTTAGTATGATTTTTAAGGGATTTGAATTATGGGGACACTAGAAATGTCCTCATAAATCACATTTATAGCATAATACCCTTGTAATTACTAATTTGTAACTTACAAAATTGTCCTCGTAAATCACAAAAACACGCACACACACACACACACACACACACACACACACACACACACACACACACACACACACACACACACACACCTGGCTAAACTATAGGGACATTAGAGATCCTAGGTATGTATCAAATTTGTTATATTATATCTATATAAGTTTAAACTGGATATCTATTTTTGGTTTATTATTAAGTCAAATATTTATAGAAATTACTACTATATCACGTTGATTTTCAGTGCAGTGTGCAACAATGGTGAACTATCAGTATCCCATATGCCTGTAAACATACATACATATTATACTGTACATGTTATTTGTTACTTAAGGTGGCACTAATGTTTCAGTGATTGACTTGATTTACATTTGACATTGCCATTTGAAGAAGAAACAACATGGAAGTAAACTATAGCAAGTACAACACATGAACAGTATGAAATGGCTTTTTCATTTGTGTGTAGTATTACAATTATGCAAATTGTGTGTCTATTTAGACTCAGTAAGTGTCTGAGAAAATACATATGTGTAGCTTCTGTATTATGTTTAGCTCAGTATGTGTTTGACAGACAATTACTTCTCATGAAATTTCATTGTGGAAGTCATTAATCCTGTTCTAGATTTGTCCTAATTTGTTGCATAATCTCTTTAAAATACGAAAAACTAAAAAATATATCAATATACTATTATATTATATTATTTTCTAATGATCTTAAAAATATTTTGAAAATGTTATAATATTTGGGCATTTTGTAGATCCATTTTGATAGATATACAGTATGTGCCAGTTTTGGCCTGAGTATGTAGTGGGGTAATTGGTGAAATATCCATGCATTTAAAGGATGAACATGGCAATTCTTACTGTTTTGCAGGTGTTACCCAGTGTGCCAAGTATGCCAAAGCTTAGTAAGGTATTCATTATTTTTTCACTAGTACACACATACATCCTCTGCTTATTTAAAAAAATATGTATTTCTTTATTTAATATAATTTTTCTATTGATTGTTTTCTTTACCTAAAAGATCTGTTTTGACTATAAATAGCCTTACAATAGTCTCATAACTGTGTCCTTCCTCCCCTTTCTTCTCTCATTTGTCTTGGCTCTTCTCACCTCTCATTCCTCAGATGTTGTTGTGGGAGGCTGATCGGGGAGCATGTGGGCCCCTACTCAGGCCTCTTGGGTCATGGCCCTGACCCTGGCGCCTCTGGTGAGGAGGAGTGGTCAGTGGCGCGACACACCAGTGTCAGCCCCACTGATGCTTTCGGATCACTGGACTTCCAGGGCAGCACAAAGCGTACGTGCCGTGCCAAGGTTGGTGTACACAAGGGCTAAGTAAGTTTGTAGATGTGTGTGTTTTCGACGATGTACAGTACATATTGGCCTGTAATTTAGGATCATACAGTATAATATAGCAGGTTCCAGATTTTACATTGGACATTCTAGTGGTGACCAGAATTTCTTACTGTACAAAAGTAAACAAAATTGTCCTGTTTATCAAAAATGTAAATGTTTTAATATTACTAATATTAATAAAATATTAATAAAAAATTGTAGCTGTTAGTGAACCCATTTTGTATGTAGTCTGTGTCATTTTCTTTCACCTTGCATAGCTATGTTTATGGTTTTATCATGCAACCCGTCCATGTTGGCTAGCCAAAATAGATCTTATCATTGGATGCACAGCATTTGATGTCAACAATAAAAGAATGGGAAGCATTTTCTGCCTCCTTTTAAAAGTTGATTTGCTTACTAAGCCTATATTTTTTTGCTATCCTAACTATGGACAATTATATAGTTACATTGTTGTAACATTACATTGTATAGTCACATTGTAATATGCTCTTTTCTCTGCAGTATGTGCGTCTTTCCTGTGACACTCCACCAGAGCACCTTCTCCAGCTGATGCTGAGAGAATGGCACATGGAGATGCCCAAGTTGGTGATCTCAGTGCACGGAGGGACAGATAACTTCCCTCTATCTCCACGGGTGTGCCAGGCCTTCAGCGCAGGGCTCATCACAGCTGCAGAGAGCACCGGCGCATGGATATTGACTGACGGGATTAATACGGGTTTGTATTTATGGGCTGACATTGGTGTCTTTGGAATGCTCCTAAAGGGATAGTGCACCCAAAAATGCACATTTTGTCATCATTTACTCGCTCTCATGCTGGCACAAACCCGTATGACTTCTTCCATGGAACACAAAAGGAAATGTCAGGCAGAATAATAGCATAGGTCACCATTAACTTTTATTGTATGGAAAAAAATTGAATGAAAGTGAATGGTGACTGAGGGTGTCATTCTGCCTAATCTCTTTTTGTATTTCATGTAAAAAAGAAAATCAAAGGGGTTTGGAACAACATGAGCATTAGTAATTGATTACAGAATGGTTGTGAATTTGGTGTGAACTATCCCTTTAACTTATCTTGTTTTTCTTGTCCATCAAACTGTTTTCTACAGCAGAGGTTTTCAAACTGGTTTCTGCGGAAAATACAAACATTAGAAATACAAATAAAAATAGTAAAAAAAAAAAATATATATATTTTTTTTTGACTTTTAAATCTGAACTATTTCATTCATAAACCATGGGCTTACAAAGCTATTTTGAAACAATGTTTATTTTTAACAAATATATTTGAACTGATTTGAAAATGTTTTTCTTCTGGTTTAAACATCTTACATTACTATAATACAAAAAAAGACACACTGTCAAATTAATAAAAAGCATATATTTTCCATATAAAATTGTAATAATTCGTTTTGCTTTTTAGTACAATGACATTATAAAGGCCAATTATTTTAATTTTGCCAACACTCCTCCCACCTCACCATCCTGAACAGCACAGTGGCATTAGTGGAGTTATTCAGAATCCTGGGCTCTACCATTTCTCAGGACCTGAAGTGGGACACCCACATAGACTCCATTATGAAGAAGGCTCAGCAGAGGTTGTACTTCCTTTGCCAGCTGAGGAAGTTCAACCTGCCACATAAGCTGCTGTCACAGTTCTACTCGCCAATCATTGAGTCTGTCCTGTGTACATCTATAAATATCTGGTTTGGTTCAGCCACCAAATCCGACAAAAGGAAACTACAATTAATGTAATTTCTTATTGGTGCCCCCTTGCCCACCCTCCAAGACCTGTACGTCTCCAGAGTGAGGAAACGTGCGGGTAGAATCACTCTGGACCCCACACACCCTGCCCACTCCCTCTTTGAACTGTTCCCTCTGGCCGGCGCTACGGAGCACTGAATGCCAGGACACCCAGGCACAAGAACAGTTTTTACCCTCAGGCCATTTTCCTCATGAACAATTAAACTGCCTCAGGACTCCCCCATAGTGCAACAGTGTAAATACATATCTCATGCGCATATGAAAATTCACTCAGATTTAATTCAATAACTGTACATACCCCTACCCTGCACATATATTACCACTTGCACATGTACATACACCATTCTGTTATATGTCCAAATATTTGTATGTCTATTTATACTCTTACCTTGTTTTATATTCTGTGTCTCACTGTAATATTCGGTGTGCTCTTGTTTCTCCTATCACCAAAGAAAATAGGAAATTCCTTGTATATGTGAGAACACTTGGCAATAAACTCATTCTGATTGTGATTTAGAATTTTTCTTTGTAATATCATGTTTACAATTTTTCTCTCACTGGGTGTCCCTTGCAAGAAAATTATAATATTTTTAGGTCTTTAGTGTCAAAAATTTTGAAACCCCCTGTTCTATAGTACATATTACAGGCTAAATGTAGAGTGCATATAACTTATTTTATATGAGTAAGTGTGTTTGCTCTGTTTATCTTCCTGTACTTTATTATGACCTTATTTCTCTTTCATCCAGGTGTATCTAGGTATGTCGGTGATGCTGTAAAAGTATATGGTTCACATGACCACAGGAAGAGGAATGTTTTAGGAATGACACCCTGGGGGATCATTGAGAATAATATTGACCTTATTGGCAGAGATGTGAGTTTAATAAAAGAAAAACTGCAATATATATGTACTGAATTTTAGTGTAATAACTATGCATTCATCAGTATTCTTAAGGGCATTTAAGATTCCTCATGAGCAGCATAATGATGTTTTTTTGTCCTATGTAAGGTCTTGAGACACTACCAGGCTCTTGGTAATCCTCTGAGCAAACGTGCCAGTCTCAACGGCATGCATTCACACTTCCTCTTAGTTGATGATGGGACTCTGGGTAAATCAGGCTGTCAGATAGACCTGAGGAAGAGACTGGAGAGGTACATACATTTGCAGAAGATCCACCCCAGTAAGTGTCTGTAGGATATGTGTGGGCCTGTGTAAACTACTTTTTAGTAAAATGTATATGTTGAATTATATATGCATGTGTGTGATTCTGTCTTTAAGTGCTGTATTTGTGTGTAGGGTTGCCTCAGCACGTACCTTTGGTGTGTGTTGTAGTAGAGGGAGGCCCTGCAATCCTCTCTGTAGTCCTGGAGTATGTGCGTAGAGCTTCTCCTGTGCCTGTGCTGGTGTTTGAGGGAACAGGCAGAGCAGCTGACCTCTTTGCCTTAGTACACAAACAGACAGCTGTAGAAAGGTGTGCATCACCTCTTCCCACCTGAGTATGGGACATTTATTAATTTGTTTATTTTGTTAATGTTTGAGTGATGCAAAGGTCTAATCCGGTGCTCTGGTGAGGTTCCTGGTGTTTTCAGTGTGTTATGGTCATAAATGAAGGCTAATTGCAATTAAAAAAATACAATTAATTTGATGTGAAGTAGTCACATAGTTATTTTTGCTAAGTACATTCTGAAAACATTAATAACTACTTGAGTTATTCCACATTAATTTTGTTATTTTATTGTGTAATTGCAGATTACTTACATTTGTGTTTTTGCACTTCCTTTTTCCTCGATGTTCCCCTATAGAAAGTTAGATTCTGATATTAAAGAAGATTTCCTGTTGCGGATTCAGGAGATGTTTTGTGTGGAGAGACCAGAAGCCATTGAGCTCCTCAACATTCTCATGGAATGCATGGAATACAGAGAGGCTGTAAGTTAAAAAACCTCAAAGCTGAAGTTTGTAACTTTTCAGTGTTAAAATACTTTCTCCTATTCAGGCTTAATATGCAGAGACAAATATAAAAAAATCCTCTGTATTTTTAGAGTGACCCATCTCAAGAGAGACAACAACATAGACTAGACTAATGGTGTGAGTTGGGGGTGGGACTATTTGTTGTTTGATCAATGGAAAATGGGGGGGGCGAATGCAGACATTTTTCAGAAAGATTTATTTTCGTAATTCCAATTATTGGTGCAGAAATTACATACTTCTGCTTTAACTAGTGACACTGGTTGAGAACAGACCAACTCTTTTCACAGTACATTTCACAGCACGGTCTCTAAGCACAATCGTGATTTCAAGCTCGACTACACTTCCTAGTGCTTGAGAGATAGCGATCATTTAGGAAGTTTACTTGCAGATTCTAATCGGCAGTTCAGGATATATCATCCTAACTCAATCTTAAACCCCTCAATCGTTAGCGAAAGTTGTTGTACTCAAAGTTCTATGCCATGAACAGCATATTCAGATCGCCTTTTGTGTTTGTACACTTTATTTCTCTCTTCCTCTCTCTCCCTCTCTCTCTCTCTTGCTGTTTCCTCTTCATCTGTCTCTTCCTCTCTCCTCCTACTTGGCGGTAAACAGTGGTTGTTTTGTGTTATAAGATGCCTGCTGTGGATCGGTCTCTGTCATTACGCCGAAAGTTCTGATGCTAAGCCTCCATCAAACGGAATGTTGTAGTTCACCACACCCATCCCGCATCTCCAAGCTTCTAAATTGAGAGAGAACAGAATAATTGGAATGATGGTGCATGAAACGTATTTCCATATTAATCGAGTTGAATGGATTAATTTGGTCCCCAGGCACTCAGATTCTTTGATTGGGTATGAATCACTCATGTGAAGATGAAATGCCAAAGGCATGTAAAGAGAAGGAACATCTCCTCTGGGTGTTTTATAGAGTTACATGCATTTATATTATTGGCATGGGATGCTGATGGTTTCATACTATTACCAACAAAATAAATAACTGCTGGCTATACTGAACATGACACAACGGCAGCACTACTAGTTTGCAAATCTGTTTTAATGCTGGCCATGTGTGTTGGTTAAAATAAATGTTTATGTGCAGTATTTTAAATCCTTGTAAAATTGGCTTTAAAGGAATATTCTGGGTTTAAGCTCAACTGACAGCATTTGTGGCATAATGTTGATTACCACAAACAATGTTTTTTGATTCGTCCCTCCTCTTTAATAAAAGCAAAAATTTAGTTTAGATATGGAAGTGAAGGTTTAAAGACAGAAATATGACACTTATAACTTTATGAAAGCAATTATATTAATTATTCTGTAAAAAATTGCTGTAAAATGGTTTAAAAGGTTAGTTTGCTCAAAAATTCTCTGATCATTTACTCACCCTCATGATATCCCAGGTGAGCATGAATTTCTTTATTTACCAGAACCCATTTGAAGAAAAATAGAAAAATATCTCAGCTAAGTAGGTCCTTAAAATGCAAGTGGATGTGATCAGACTTTTGAAGCTCCAAATATCACAGACAGTCAGCATAAATGTCATGAAAGTCTTCTAAAGCAACACAATCACTTTTGGTGTGAATAAGATCAGTATTGAAGTGCTTTTTAACTCTAAATATTCACTTCCGGTCCGTGTGACATAATCGCTTTGGCATGTGAGACACGTGAGAACTGATGCACGTGCGACACAACTGGAAGAGCAGCGCTGTTTGCCAGTGAAAAGGAGGAAAGTTCAGAAGCTTTGTTGGTTTTGGTTTAGATCTGTTTTTGTCTGTTTGTTTTGTGTGTTTTTGTGCTTATCCTGGATGTCTCAACTGAGAGGAGAACGTGAGATTACATCCATAACATCGCTACTCGAATACATCACATGAGAGACCACGTGTACTCAGCACTCTCATGGAGCTTACTGGAACCGTTGGTTTATAGTTAAAAATCAATATTTATCTTTTGTTTTGCACCAAATGTGATTGTTTTGCTTTAGAAGACATTAATTTAACCACGGCAGTCATATTGATGATGTTTATGCTGAGTCTCTGTGATTTCTGGAGCTTAAACAATCTATCCACTTGCATTTTAAGGAGCTACTGAGCTAAGATATTTTTCTATTTTTCTTCAAATGTGTTCTGGTGAAGAAAGAAAGTCATGCACATCTGGGATATCATGAGGGCGAGTAAATTATTGGAGAATTTGAATTTTTGGGTGAACTATACCTTTAAATGATATATAACAGTCATTTTAGGTTTTCCAGCATTACGTCTTCATGGCAACAAAGTTATAAAATTGGATATAACTTTGCAGAGAAAAGGTAAGTTAGTGATTTTATCATACTAAAATCATGTTTTGACACATATTGTTTACATCTTGTGGCTATACTTTTGAAATGGTAAGTATTTTATCTTTCAAAAATTGGCCCCCATTCACTTCCATTGTAAGGGCCTCATCGTAACCCAGATTTTTGCTTTTTTAAAGAATAGGAGGAATGAGTCTAAATACATTTTTGTGGTGATTAACATTATGCCACAAGTGCTGTAGATTGAGCGCTTGTATTGAACCCGTAATATTCCTTTCATTTGACTTTCTTTGGATTTTATTGAGGTTTTATCTCTGAAAATGCCTTTTTATATTTTAGATCAGCATTTTTGATTCAGAATCTGAGGACCTTCAGGAGGCAGACGTTGCTATTCTGACTACATCACTGAGAGGTATTGAATGTGGCTATGACATTTTTTAATTTTATATTAAAAGAACCGAATTCTACGCTTGTAGAGTTATTTTACTTATTTTTCCCCTGGAGTCCACAGTAACCTTTACAATAATGTTCTATTTGTTAACATTAGTTAACAATGAACAATACTTATTAAGCATTTATTATACTTAGTTAATGTTACTTTCAACATATACTAATACATATTTAAAATCAAAGATTGTATTAGTTAACATTAGTTAATGCACTATGAACTAACATGAACTAACAATGAACAATTGTATTTTTATTATCTAAAATTAACAAAGATTAATAAACGATTTAACAAATATATTGTTAATTGTTTGTTCATGTTACAGTACCTAATGCATTTACTAATGTTAACATATGGAACATTATTGTAAAGTGTTACCAAGTCCTCTTATAATGTTGGTCAATGTTTTAACACCCATAACATAGTTATTTAGTTTTACGTGACCAATCCCCTTACCTTTGTACTGTACCTTTAAGACTTTTATTTGTCAGTGACCTCTCTATTACTGTATGTTTGGCTAACTATTTACTGGCATAGTTCACACTCATTCATCAGGGCAGGATCATTTCAGAAATCTGAATATGTTTTTATGCGTACATGTTGGCATGTGTGTATGTATGTGATATGCCACAAGAACCTTTTCTGAATTATCTTTTTGCAGCTTAGTGTCAATAAATGGTCTGGCTGGACTGGGGAGGGAACTTCACATTGTGAATGTTAAAGAATAGTACAAAACATAGTACAAAAGATCAAGGAAAATCTTGTTTTGACAATATGTTCCCCTTTTATGTTTAATATATGAAACATTCCCTAAACTGTTTTGAATACAGGTACCAGATCCTCCCCTGAAGAGCAGCTTAATATAACATTGGCCTGGGACAGAGCTGATATTGCAAAGGAACACATTGTAGTGTATGGACGACAGTGGCAGGTAAAGTTACCCATTTATGAATATACAGACCGGAATGGGGCATTTTGCCCATTAAGAGTGGTACTGGATAAAATATCACTGGATATTGTAGGTAGGATCTCTTGAGCAGACCATGCTGGATGCGCTGGTGATGGACCGTGTCAGTTTTGTGAAGCTGCTGATTGAGAACGGCATGACCATGAGCCGCTTCCTGACCATCTTTCGCCTGGAACAGCTCTACAACATAGTAATGACCATTCACCACTTGCATGATTCTTTTTTCTCTGATACAAGCTAGTATCTCTGGTTCTGGTTAAAATCAATGTCTTTGTATTTTCCAGCAAAAAGGCTCCCCAGATCATTTTCTACGACACATCATTGAGGATGCCAAACAGGTTTGCTGAGGATAATACATTAAACTTGAGAGAGTTCTGCCTTGTGAATTCAATTACAGTTTCCTTAAGCATTTTCTAACTGTTTGCATAGACTCGCCTCCCTATGAGTTATAAGATCTCTTTGATTGACGTTGGAATGATGATTGAATACCTGATTGGTGGAGCTTATCGAAGCACATATACACGGAAGAGCTTCAGAGCCATGTACAGTCGCTTGCATACCCCAGTGAAGGTCTGTCTTCTTTCTATAAACCAGATGCATTGTCTACAAAATAAGGAATACTATTTATGTTGTTCATTTAATCTAACTTTGACTGTGATCCGAACAGCATACTACAATAATACTTTGTATTTTTACTATTCACAGTATGCAAAATTTCTGTATTCTTGGAATACCTGCATGACCTATTACATTTAAAATGTGCAGTACACAACAAAGCACACTAAATACTGTATCCCGCAATGCACTGTGTCAACTTCCATTTCCAGTGTACAAATGAACTTTTTTTTAATGTCCATTTTGACTTTTTATTGCTTGGACTCAATAGAGTTCATAGAGTTCAATTAAAAGAGGAAAATATTTTTTTTTTATTTCTATGATGATTACTGGACACCACTCACATGCAACATGATGGGGTCATGTGACTACAGTGTAGCGTACTGTTGTTTGAAACTTTTATTGTTAAATAATGCGTACAGTTTCACATACTATTTTTCATAGTATAGTGTAAGTGCGCGGTATTCAGTAAATTATAAGATGGTATTCCATAATAATCTGAACAGCCTTTGACATAGTAATTAATAATTTTCACTTTGTAAGAATATTTGTAAAACTGTTTTAATATGTAGATGTGTCATAATCATTTTTCAAAAAATATTTGTCAGTATATTTACATTTATTGTAACAAAATGAGGCGTTCAAAATCTTCTGGCCTTGACTCTACATTTTCCATTAGAACTTATGGAAATTAATTACATATTTTGGTCTGAGGTAGGAGGGGGGTAAGGAGAGCTCCAGCCCCTTCAAAGCCAGGAAAGCAGCTCTAAATCCAGAGACCACCCCATCTCGTTCTCATTTCTACAGAACTGCTCAGCCCTATAGACACAAGGTCCTTTGAACTTCTCCATTCTACTCTCAGATACAACAAGTCATACATACATACACACAATAAAGCCATTTATTAAAAACACCCAGAATTGTGTCTTTGCAGGAGGGTGCGGTGGTGCCTCAGGACCCGAAGTCAGCTCCGAGCTCCGAGTTTGTTTGCACTTTTAACGACCTGTTTGTGTGGGCAGTGCTCAAGCATCGGCAAGAGATGGCGCTGTTCCTGTGGCAGCATGGAGAGCAGGCAATGGCCAGGGCAGTGGTGGCTTGCAAGCTCTATCGCGCTATGGCAGTGGAAGCCAAGGAGAGCAATATGGATGACAGCACAGCCGAGAAGTTGAAGAAGAATTCGCTGTCAGTTTTTTTCTGCTCACTCTGAAGATTGTAATACAGGCACCATGTTCTGAATGCAACTATGAATGGAGAGCACATAGAACTTAAATGTTTTAGTCTAAATGCAGGATAAAATTATTTTAAATCCGTGTCTCAAAAGATTAAGCTGACGTGTGCCATTTTGGCGGCAGTCGCATCACCAAACTGAATTGCAGAAGTAATGACTGTTTATGTATCGGTTTGCTGAACATTCCCCCCCCCCTTTTCCATTGGCCAGACAAAAGTTAGTCCCGCCCCAAACTAATGCAACTGGTTGAGCCAATAAACCTTATTCATTCTTGTGCCATCTTTAATTTTTAATTGGAATGACAATGAGGCTATGAGGGATAGACTTACCATCTCTTCAATGGCATTAACGGTATAAAGATGGATAAATCAGATACAGAATCAGAATGACTTTTATTGCCAAGTATGCTTACACACACATGGAATTTGTCATGGTGACTAAAATAGCTCCTAGATCACATCATGGTGTCATGGTGTCATTAAGCTCATAGATCACATCGAACTCATGTTGTCTGGAGTTTTTTGTATATTGAATGTCCTTGGACAGATATTTGATCAATGTTTTGTTTGTGGAACAATCCAAAAACACTTAAAACTGCAGTACAGCCCATCGAAAAGACTGGAAATCTATCCCTCTCTGCCTCATTGTCATTCCAATTAAAAATCAATGCTTCCATGAGCTTTTCCACTTGAGCAGGGTTCGGCACGGCACGATTACAAACCGTTCTCGGTCCGTATTTCTCTGCACATTTAGCTAACCGTTCTCAACCATGCTGGTGGAATGGCTTTAGTACATGCCAATGCCAAGGTTACTCATGTGTTTCTAGGTAGCTGGGATAGTTCGCTATGGTGAGTTTAATATAATTTAATGAAACCTTTGTGTATGCTTGGTGTATCTTCATGGATTTATGATGATGGTTTAAATATAATTTTTTCTACTTTTCTTTTTTGCGCCTGGGAGTTAGATTGCGCTAGCTAGCTCATTAAAATTCATACAATGTATTACTCGTATATTGTTTTGTCAATAATGTCCTTTTTAGCTAGTCTGGGAACTTTTACCTTTCTGTGCAAGTGATGGTAAACCTCTTGCTCTTTTCAGTTTGCTTTCCTTTTTGCGAAATTTGACATGTCTTTCCTGTGCTTTAGCAATGTAAAAACCAGAGGGAAAGCAGGCCTCAAAAATGGGATATTCGATCATTCACCGTAGCATACTCGCACCATTGTTTACCTCTCATGCCATCACCAAATGACATTTGTAAATTCAAGCACCACAGTGGAAAAAGAAACCGTAACCTTGCCAACTGGCCTGGATTGCAATGGAAAAGTGCGGTTTTGCAATGAGAACTGTACATCCCGTCGGTGGAAAGCGGCTAATGTTGCCGTGTTGAATTGGTTGGGATGCTCAAAAAAACAGCAATGTTCTGAAAGCACCATAGAGCCAGACTAATGTTTACACTTCAAATTTAATGGCTTATTTACTGCATAGTTGCCTCTGCATTTTAAGATGGGATAGGAAAAGTATTTAAATATTGAAACAATTACACACTTAGGCTGTAAAGATGTGTGTTTAGAACTTAAAAGAAGTCAACATTCATTTTCAGGGTGCATGTTTGTGTTTCATCTCTTAGAGAGTTTGGTGAGCTGGCTGTGGATCTCCTGGACAAGGCCTTCAAAGAGAACGATCGCATGGCAATGAAGCTGCTGACATGGGAGATGAAGGACTGGAGTAACTTCACCTGTCTGCAGATGGCCGTCTCCTCAAGACTCAGGTCCTTCGTGGCCCATACTTGCACTCAGATGCTCCTTACAGACCTGTGGATGGGCCGTCTCAACATGAGTAAGAACTCCTGGTTCAAGGTCAGTTTAATTGAGATGCTGGATGATGATGGTGGTGGTGATGTATAAATAACACTTTTCTTTTTTTATTTAATACTTTGCTTGGACAACACAGACCAACTTATGCAGAGCAAATATGTTTAACACTGTTTAAGGTGTTTGAAATAGATTCTTTTAATCTGCTGGCATTTTAAGCTGCAAAGAAAGAGTGAATATCTGTTTAAAGGTCCACTCAGTTTTTGTTTATGTCGTCTTGGATTTAAACTGACACCTAGGGGCGTGGATGCAGCATCATTTAAGTTTTCATTTAAAGAAATTCACTATTCACAGTGCGCCATGATTCATTTAATTAATGACTGAAAGTGTCCAATTACAGGGTGGTTACTGAGATTAAGCGAGTAGTATTCAGCTTGTCATGTGATCCTAACATGGCTGCCCCCATGAGGGACCCTCTCCATGTTGAATAAAATGGGTTTTGTAAGGTTACTGATATGATTTGAGTCTTCATCTAATTTTGTTGTTGTTGCATATTTAAAAAAAAATTTTTCTTTAGGAGTGAAACATTTTAACAAGGGTAAAAAACACTGAGTGCACCTTTAATATAGGGGACTATTACATGTGTAGTTTTTGGGCTGTTAGAGGTGCACTCGGGAATGTTTCAGGAGTTTATATTTCCAATATGACAGATGTCTAAGTAACATTAACATATGCTTGAAAGTACTGTTAATTTCTTAGAGCAAAACCTTTTTAAGACTTTTAAGATTTAATTGTTAAACTATATTCAGATATCAGCTACAAGTACTCACAGAAAGCAAACAGCAGGGCAACAGTATGAATTCAGAAATTCCTCAAGCTAGTCAGCGTTCCAGGGGTAGAAAGGAAATTACATAAATAGATAATCAAACAACTCGCATTTCAAACAAATATGTCAAGTCTATTCAATGCATGAATGAATGAATAAATGAACGAACGTTCCATTTTGATAGCGCTTTTCTGGCACTACACTTAAAGTGCTTTACACAGTGAAAAGGGGACTCTCCTCAACCACCACCGGTGTGCAGTTTTGACAGTTTCTCTTGATATTTAACACATGATTAAAGCACATTTCTACCCTGACCCAGATCTGTGTTTTTAAGAGCCTGTTGTCCAAAACCACATTCTTTCTCTCCAGATTATTGCCAGTATCATGATGCCTGTGGCCATTCAGCTGTTAGAGTTTAAGAGTCAGGCAGAGATGTCCCATGTCCCTCAACCCCAAGAAGCATTGCCGTTCGGATGGGACCCAGGGAGCCCAGGGGCATCAGAGCAAGAAGGGGCTACAAATGCAGTAAGGAATTTAGATAAACTAAGACATGACTACACACTATAATATTGTTCATACACATGAGTAGTTGACAAAAAACAAGTCCTTGAACTGAGAAATGTTGTTTAAAATAGTTTAATTTAAGAACAGCATGTCACACTACAGGTCACTCCTTAAAATGTGAACTACCCAAATAAAAACACACAATGCACTCTAACACTTAGCCTTCTTAAGGTACTATTTATCATTTCCAATGTCAATGACTGTTCTCTAGAGTCAGGGTGATGAGGAGAGAGGGTGCAAATGTCTTGTTCCTTGGACCAAAAAGGTGTATGATTTCTACACTGCTCCAGTGGTTAAATTCTGGTTTCACACAGTAGGTTTCTTCAGATTGCTCACTTCTTTCCTCCAATTGTAAAATATTTTGCTCTATATTTCTGTTTTTGTCTTTAACCGTCCATGTTTAGATTCTGATTTGTGCATTCAGATGGCGTTTCTGGGCTTTCTTATGCTGTTCTCCTACACTGTGCTGGTGAGGATGGAGGAGAAACCCAACATTCAGGAGTGCTTAGTCATAACTTACATTTTGACTATGGCAGCAGAGAAAGCTCGAGAGGTGAATGCTCTTAAAATCAAAACCTTCTGCTGCAGACATTTAAAGAATCACTGTTAGATGATAAAGGAAATATGTGGCACAATCATCAGTGTCTGCGTTTGTCTATGAATGGTTGGCTCAGTGCCCTTTGCAGCTATTCAGGGCAATTAAACAATACAGTGTGTCTTTGAAAGGTCTTATCTTTACTAAGCTGGATTCAAAGGTCTTCTGTAAGGTATTATCTCGTTCTGATTACAGTGTTCTCAAGTTTACCCATGACAATTTCACTGTCTCTACTCCCTCTGCTCTCCCTCCATTATCTCAATGAACTCTGCAGCAGTGCATTGGTGGGAATTATTACTGAGTGCTGCCATTCACAATATATTTGTGTGATGTTTATTTCATTTTGTTTGGAATAACACTCAAAAACAGACACATTTTAGATTCTAGAAGAATTTAATGTAACAATTTCTTACCGGATATTATTTAATATATGTAATGGAAACAAGAATTGCTATAATCAGCACCTTGAAGATCTTACTGAAGCTTTTATTTTTTTCTAAAATGTCATTAATATTTTTAATATAGTATATAAGGCACAATATACAATCAGTCGGCTGTTATCGCAAAATAAACACCAACAGGTTGAATAGGTCTTGTATCACCCTGAAGATGTTTATTTTGTGATAACTGGCTGAATATACAGTATCCTACTTACTACATGGCTAGTGACCAAATAAATATATTTATATGAACATAAAATATTGATTTGCATTGAAATCATGTAATTATGTGAGAAGAACTGTTGGCTCTCATTATGCATCTTATTACAACACTACTTGCCAAGTAAATACAAAAATGCACATGAAACATTGATTTGAGTTGAAATTATTGCATTAGCTTACTTGTAGAGATTGCACTGTGGATGAGCGGTCTGATACGTGGAGGTGCGGTTGTAACTGACAGCAATCAGACCACTAGATGGCACCATTGACCAATCAGAATCAAGTGTTCCAGAGAACCGTGTAAAAAGTGCTCTTAATTATTAGGATAAATGTAATTGATATTTATTTAAAAATGTAATACAGTACATTCATCAATAATAATACTTTACATATTATATTTGTATAATGCATCATAAGTGCTGTTATGGTAATGGTTACCATGTTTTTTTTTTAGGTGTGGGTTTTGGAGCCCAGGAAGTTCAGTAAAAAACTGAAGGTGTGGTTCAGTGAGTACTGGAATGTCAATGACTTCATGGGCATCCTTCTCTTCCTGGTTGGGGTCTCCCTCCGGTGGTACCAAGAAACACGCTTAGCTGGTCACATTGTCTACTCTTTGGATTTTATCTTCTGGTCTGTCAGGCTCCTGGACCTGTTTGCTGTCAATCAGCATGCGGGACCCTACCTGACCATGATCACCAAAATGGTGTGTAATTTAAATGTATGAGTAAATAATTACATGCTTACATGCTTGCAACATGAGAAATGCAAGAGACACTGTTCTTATATTCTTTTCTTAAGCCCCCATAATGAAAGGTCTTTTAGATCTTTGTTATGTATTTCCTAACAACAGTTAATTCATGACAACTCTCACAAAGATTTAGTATGTTAATGTGGGTATGATATATTGAGGATATGCCTTGGCAGACAAGATCTGCTACGCTGTTGCTGCAGAGCAAGTACGGAGACTTGCAACTGCTAGAAAAGTGGTTCTCAAACTTTTTTTGATGAACACCCCCCCCTACCAGAATAAAAAAAAAATTTACTCAACAACAGTAAGGTTATCTATTACATCTCTAAAAGTAAGCCAGTTATTTATTTCTTATATAAAAATATATTTTTGCCTATTTTTTTAGGATTTACACATTTCTGTTTCATCTAAAAAATATATATATATATATATTTTTATATTTTGCATTGGCCATTTTGAGAATTTAATTTTTATCAATTGATTTTATTTAAAAAAAAATTTTATATAGTTTTTACAATGGTATTTGTAACAAGACCATAGTAAGCAAGCACATGGAAGCATGGATCTTCTTCACTACCATGGTTAGATGTAACATGATTTTTATAAAAAAAAATTGGCATTTTTTTCATTATAAACAGTAGACCTATTCTAAACACATGTAAAAACAATAAATACAAAATATTAATATTTATAAGTTTGTAATATACTTTATTACCTCACTCCCCTAATGTAACCTATGACAAATTTAATAGAGCTGAAGTAGTGATATGATAATATTTATTTATCTATTTCTCCATAAATTACAGTTAGTGTAACTATAGTAACTTCAAAGGTGGTGATGTAGAATTCTGTGCCGAATTCCGCATCTCGCGCCTTGCTTCTCACTGATTCTTGCAGAGCTGCCCGTTTAAGAGCTTGAGACCGGTCTTCGAGTAAAAATGCACTTTCTTTGCCTCGTGCTGCTCTGTCCATTGAGCCGTATCCATCTACAGAGTATATGGATGTATATGGAACAAGACATGTTGCATCTAGCATGTATGACATGCTGCTGCTCAACTAGACATAATGTAAATGCCATCCCCGTGTAGCAGATCTAGACCTGTGCAGCTGGGGAAGAGGAGGGTTTCAGAGAAAACTCGCACAGCGGACTGCAGTAAAACCGGCTTACTTTTAAACTGAGCAAATTTAATGTTAGTCAAAGAGAGAGCACACAGATTGATTGGATATCCGATTACACATCAATTGACCTATCAGCTTACACCATGTGGCCGATTGGCTTGACAGATCACATGGGAGCGAGCTGATTGGCTAACAGGTAACAGTTTCAAAGAACCTATCAGTTTGTACCATTCAGAGTCATTATTAAAATCTACAAAAATAGGTGCATATTTTGCTTTTTTAATATCCAGTCCTGTGTGTCTATGTCTTCCTCCCACAGATGAGCAACATGTTCTACATTGTGGTCATAATGGCAATTGTGCTGGTTAGTTTTGGTACTTCCAGGAAGTCCATTTTGTCACCTGATGAGAATCCATCCTGGAGACTGCTCAGAGATGTGGTCTTCCAACCCTACTGGATGATTTTTGGAGAAGTGTATGCCTCAGAGATAGATGGTAAGTTATTTTAAAAAACAGGATTTTCCACACTAGTGAGTTAATGCACGGCTAATATAAATAAACCTTATTAAACGATTATGAATTATCTTATAAATGATCAACTCCACACTAACTCTGCCTTATCTGCCTCATTATTCTGGTTATTTATTTTTATATCATCAGTGATACTTTTATGGATCGTTTAAAAAAAATAAAATAATAGTTTTTATTCTATTGTGAGTGTCTCTTGTGTTTTTGGCAGCCTGTAGTAATCCTGAAACTTGTGTCCCTGGAGCCTTCCTTACCCCCTTCCTGCAGGCAGTCTACCTTTTTGTTCAGTACATTATCATGGTCAATGTGCTCATTGCCTTCTTCAAGTATGCACCATATCTATATCTTTTGATAAGACAAATTACTAAGTGTAATATCTCCAATTATTCTGTCTCCTGATGTTTAATTATTTGTGTTGAGCAGTTGGATGTGTGCTAATATACACCATTACATTTAGATGGGAAAAGCCTTTCTCAAGTGGATGTTGATGCACTGTAGAGTCTTGTTTGCTTTTCGATTTGTTTAACCTACTTTGTCTACTTATTCACTTCACAGCAATGTTTATATTGACATGAGCTCCATCTCTCGTAAGCTGTGGAAATATAACCGCTATCGTTACATCATGACCTATCAGGAGAAACCGTGGCTGCCACCCCCTCTCATCCTGCTCAGTCACATGACCCTGTGTCTCAGCTCAATTTGGTATAGGCACAGAAGGGCGTCTAAACATGGGAAAACTGGTCTTAGTAAGTGTGTTTTCTGTTAACTTTGATGGTTCATCCAAACATTAAATTCTGTCACCCTGTTGTTTTAAACCCATAGGGTATGACTACCATGGTCTTCCATGGAACACAAAAGGAGATGTAAGGCAGAATGTAAGAGACTGACCCTCAGTCCCTATTAAATTTTACTGAATCATTCAACATTCTTCAAATGTTCTTCTCTTGTGTTCCACTGAAGAACGAATGTCAGACTGATTTGGTACAACATGATGACAGGATTTCCACTTTTGGGTGACTAACCCTTTAAGACTTTCAAAATTGACACTTTCATACAGAATGTTTCCATTTTGGTAAATTTGTTTTTGGTGTGTTGTTGGGTTTGATTATAGAATTACTGTTGGCCCCTGAAGATCTGAAGAAGTTGCTCGAGTTTGAAGAGAATTGTGTTGCTGGATATTTCAGAGACAAAAAGGAGAGTCAACACAGTAGCCAAATCAACAGGATACGCTCTGTAGCTGACAAGTGAGTGTAACTCACTGACCTCATTTGGGATTTGACCTTTACTCCATGAGCAGGAAATGACATCAACTGTTTTAGTGTGTCAATGTCAATCACTTGAAATTCTAGATATACAACCCCAAGTTCTAAAAAGTTGGGGCAGTTGGACAGTTGTGATACATTTGTAAATTCTATTCACCCTGTGCTATGAAAGCACTACAACAATTTTTTGTTGTTGTTGTAAATTCATGTTTTCTTTTGTGAATTAATATAGATATATTTTTAAATATACATTCATTTCAAATCAGATGATTGCAACAAGCTCCAAAAATGTTGGGACATTCGGGTGTTTACCACTGTGTAATGTAACCATTTCTTCTAATAACACTTATTAAACATTTGGGCACTGAAGCCACAAGATTGATAAGTTTAGCAAATAGAATTTTCCTCCATTTATCCATTAAAAATATGGCATTCATTGTTGGGTTGTGCCGATGGACGATATCACCAACATCACGATGTAGAGCCACCATCGTGATGTCACGCCCCCTTTTGCGAGTCTTGCTAGTGTGACTCACTAATCCTAGTCTCTTCTATAGTTAACCTAAAAACTTTGCAGGGATTGCTCTGTAAATTAAATTGAGAATATAACTAATGCATATATGCTATTTTAAAAACTGTAGTATATGCCAGAGACGTGACATGTTAGTCTGTGAAAATACCGTGTCAGGCAGGCTACACAAATATTGATCTTGACATTGTTAGCTTCTTGTCTTTTTTTTACATGTCTTACACTGTACATTTAGATTAAAATATTTTATGTTATAGGCTACAAGAAAATAGCCTTTATTAATTAATTATTAGTAGTTGTAGTGTCTCAGAAAATCTTGCTCATTGTTACATAGCTCTTGTATACACTGAAGCGGCAGTTTAAGATAAACCCAGACCAGCTGAGCGTCAAATAACTTTTGTCTGGTTAATACTTTTAAAGAAAAATTTCCTTGGCCATAAATCCATAATGTCAAATCAAATGAAAGAAACAAGGTGAATATGAATAACACACATTTATTAAAACATAGAAGAACAACAAATATAGAACAAGAAAACGGGAACAACACTCAGACCGAAACTCGGCATTAACATTTCACTTATAATTAGCAGCACAATTAACTTCAGCACAGGCTACAAAATAAATTATGTTATTGAAATATTGTAAAGTGGTCATATGAACTACACCAATGAACGTTTAAAAAATAATATGCAAAATCGAATAGCTCCGCAACGGATGGCGAAAAATGCGTAAAGAGGTCTAATATCTTTCATCATAGACCATGTTTAAATTTCGATGTTTCTGGCCAGAAATACCAACATATTCACTTTATCTGGTTTTAATAAGCTGCGGATTGGAGTAACTACACTACCCGCTGTGCTGAAGACCCGCTCTGATGGAGTACTGGTAGCACATATCGTTTGGTTACGTATGTAACCTCCGTTCCCCTAGGGAGGGAACGACACGTTGTGTCGGAGAAGCGACACTAGGGGGTCTCTCTTGAGTGCCGATATCCACCTCTGATCTATGAAAAAAGGCCAATGAGAGTTGGCAGCCAGTATTTGCATGTTCCGCCCCCGGACATACGGGTATTTAAGCGGCGCAAATACGGGAGTTCATTCAGGATTTTTCTGAGGAGCCGGAAATGGTCCGGCCACAACAGTGGCTCGGTTCAGCGACATGGCGGAGGAAAGACACAACGTGTCGTTCCCTCCCTCGGGGAACGGAGGTTACATACGTAACCAAACGTTCCCCTTCTGTCGCTCTCTCCACGTTGTGTCGGAGAAGCGACACTAGGGGACCCATTCCAATCTTGCCATGCGCTGAACCGTGTACGTGAACCGCCGATACAGAGGTGGGCAGGGATTTCATCCAGTGCCGCGCATCGTCTGTACCTGGCTGCACGTACCCTTCCCCAATGCCCCATAAGAACATCGGGATCCTTCTAGTTACCCTGGGAGGGGAACAAGGCGATGTTTGCCAACATGGGAACGGGCCAGCCTGGCTGGGCCTCTTTTCTCTCTATGTTTCTCGCATAGAGCAATCACGGCCGGGGCCCTTACACGCATATAGGGAAGGGGGTCTTACCCAGACCCTGCGGAGACCACACCTGCCCTTTTTCTTGGCCGTCTTAGGGCTTGTGTGGAAAGTATGGTGCGGTGGTAGATCCAGCCTCGAAAGGGGGGAGTTCCTACAGCACGGCGACCGGGGCAGCTGTAACTGCCTAAGGGAGACACGGGGGTCCGCTCGTAAGGGGACAGAACCGTGGAATTACACACAGGGGGAGTCCGAACCGGAGGCCTTCTTATTTTACCTGTGGAGCCCCTATACCAGTACGGGGTGGCCATCGGGGTACCCGCAGTGGCTTGGGTCGGCGAGTTCCTCCGCTGAACCGCGGACCCGGAGGGCTGGGGAGGAATCGACCAGGGTCCCAACTCGGAGTGGGGCGCCCTGGGAAGAAGGCACACTAATTTACCTTGACGTCAGGAAAAGGGTGCTGGGCGCAAGCGATCCACCCGGCCGGTCGGTCTACGTGTTACCGAGTTCTACGGGCTCGGACCTGAGAAAACACGAGACACAAGGTTGTAAAACCTCGCGAAGGTGTTGGGTGTTGCCCAACCCGCGGCTCTACAGATGTCAGCTAGGGAGGTGCCCTTGGCCAGTGCCCACGAGGACGCAACACCCCTTGTTGAGTGAGCTCGGACCCGCAAGGGTAGGGGCACGGCCTGGGTGTGATAAGCCAGTGTGATGGCATCGACAACCCAGTGGGCGAGCCTCTGTTTAGAGACGGCATTCCCTTTCTGCCATCCCCCAAAGCAGACAAAGAGCTGCTCAGAGCGTCTGGTGCTCTGTGTGCGGTCCAGGTAAATGCGCAGGGCGCGCACTGGACACAGCAACGAAAGGGCTGGGTCTGCCTCCTCCCGGGGCAGCGCTTGCAGGTTCACTACCTGATCTCGGAAGGGTGTGGTAGGAACCTTGGGCACATAGCCCGGTCGCGGTCTTAGGATCACAGACGTATCTGCCGGACCGAACTCCAGGCAAGTGTCGCTGACAGAGAACGCTTGCAGGTCCCTGACCCTCTTGATAGAGGCGAGCGCGATCAGCAGGGCCGTCTTAAGAGAGAGGGCCCTGAGTCCAGTTGATTCAAGCGGCTCAAAGGGAGGTCTCTGGAGTCCTGCCAAGACTACCGAGAGATCCCAGGAGGGAACTAGGCCTGGCCGGGAGGGATTCAACCTCCGGGCGCCCCTCAGGAACCTCAGGATCAGGTCGTGCTTACCCAAAGACTTGCCGTCTACAGGATCGTGGTGGGCGGCAATGGCGGCAACATACACCTTGAGGGTGGACGGGGACAACCTCCTGTCCAGCCTCTCCTGTAGGAACAGGAGCACTGACCCGATCGCGCATCTCTGCAGGTCTTCAGTTCGGGAAGAACACCAATCTGCGAACAAACGCCACTTTAGGGCGTAAAGGTGCCTGGTAGAGGGGGCTCTGGCTTGGTTGATTGTATTCACAATGGTCGCCGGTAAGCCGGCTAGCTCTTCCGCATCCCGTCCAGGGACCAGACGTGGAGGTTCCAGAGGTCTGGGCGCGGGTGCCAGAGCATGCCCCGTCCCTGAGAGAGGAGGTCCTTTCTCAGGGGAATTCGCCACGGAGGAGCTGTCGCGAGAAGCCTGAGTTCCGAGAACCAAGTCCGAGTGGGCCAATAGGGGGCCACTAGCGTGACTTGCTCCTCGTCCTCCCTGACCTTGCACATCTCTGTGTGTGCATAGTAACTCTCGAGAGTGTGCTAGGATGAGCCAGTTGAGAATGCGGATGCCGGCTACTCGTAGCGGGGCAAGGGCCGCCTCTGCGACCTTCGTGAAGACGCGAGGGGACAGAGACAGGCCGAAGGGGAGGACTTTGTACTGAAAAGCCTGGCCGTCGAACGCGAACCGTAAGAAGGGTCGGTGTCGTGGCAGAATTGAGACGTGGAAGTACGCGTCCTTCAGGTCTACCGCTGCGAACCAATCTAGATGCTGAACGCCAGCCAGAATATTTCTCTGCGTGAGCATTTTGAACGGGAGTTTTAACAAGGCCCGATTGAAAACTCGCAGGTCCAGGATTGGTCGTAAGCCACCGCCTTTCTTGGGTACAATGAAGTAAGGGCTGTAGAAACCCTTCTTCATTTCGGTTGGAGGGACGGGCTCTACCGCGCCCTTGGCTAAGAGGTTCGCGATTTCCGTGCGCAGGGAACAGGCATGCTCGCCGTGTACTGCGGAAAAGCGCATGCCCCTGAAGGGGGGCGAGAGCCGGGCAAACTGAATTGTGTAACCGAGTTGAATGGTCCGGTGCAGCCAGCGTGATGCGTTGGGAAGCGAAAGCCACGCTTCCCAGCTCTGCGCTAGGGGCACAAAAGGGACGAGTATTTTGGACGTACCCGGCGGGGCCTCGCAGCGGGGCGGAACAGGTAATGCAGCGTCGGGCGGCTTCGTTGCGGCCTGAGGCTGAGGTGCTGAGAATAGACTCAAAGCACTTACCTTGCTCCGCGCGCCCGGCAGGGGGCGGATTCGTGACTGAGGAGGAGGTCCGACGTCGGCGTCCTCTGGACTCATCTGAGCCGGCCGGCCGGGAGACAGTCATGAGCAGGCGGAAGGCGGGATCGCCGCGTCCGGTGTACTGGGACTGTCGTAATCTGAAAGCACATTGCCGTGAGAACGGCATTTGCGGGCCAGGTGACCCAGAGGCAAAGGAAATAGCTCTTTTATTGAGAATGTGGGTACCACGGTCACGCTTGGGAGCCTTCCGGGTCCTAGAGGGGGTTCATGAGACAGGGGGCGTACGCCGCCTGCGGGGTGCTCGACGTTGGGGCTGAGAGCTAGGCCCGGGTTGGGGGGAGCAGGAGCTGGTTTCCTCGCCGCAGGGGGATGCCCTCGGCGAGCAGACGGGGCAGGGCCCATAGCGGCAGGTGTGCAGCGTGGCATGATGTGAGAGATGGCCTCCGTCTGCTTCTTCACCGCGGAGAACTGTTGGGCGAAGTCCTCGACGGTGTCGCCGAAAAGGCCAATCTGGGAGACAGGTGTGTCCAGGAAGCGGTTCTTGTCAGCCTCACGCATCTCGACCAGATTGAGCCAGAGATGGCATTCCTGGACCACTAGGGTGGCCATCGCCTGTCCGAGTGCCTGCGCTGTGGCCTTCGTCGCTCTCAGGGCGAGGTCGGTCGCTGAGCGCAGTTCCTGCAGCACATCAGGATCAGGTCCACCCCGTGCATGCTTCTGAGTGCTTTGGCCTGGTGGACTTGCAGGAGGGCCATCGCATGCAGGGCGGAGGCAGCGCGTCCAGCCGCACTGTAGGCCTTCGCGTTGAGCGAGGATGTTGTCCTACAGGGCTTGGATGGGAGTACGGGGCGGCCACGCCAGGAGGTAGGGCTACCGGGGCATAGATGGTACGCAACTGCCCTATCGACCTGGGGAATCGCCCCGTATCCGTGGCGCTCTCCGCCGTCGAGGGTGGTGAGAGTGGAGCGGGTGGCACCTAGACGAGCGGAGAGCGGGGCTCTCCACGTAGACGTCAGCTCGTCATGCACCTCCGGGAAAAACGGGACCGGGGGATGCGTGGCCGCGAACTGCGCGCTGCCCCCAGGAACCAGTCATCCAACCGTGAAGGCTGTGGGGAGGATGGAGGGTTCCAATCCAACCCCACGCTCACGGCGGCCCGGGAAAGCATGTCAGACATCTGAGCGTGCCTCAGCCTGGGCCTGCTGGCCCGAAGGCGGCAGTCCAGGGGAGTCCTCGGCATCAGACATCACACTCTCCGATGCGGCGGCGAGCTCATCTGCTTCGGGCTCGGGAGGATAGACAGCCAGGCCGTGAGGCGAGCCGCTATCGCCGCGAGCGTGGACGGGGACCAGCGAGCATGTTGGGGAACGGGAGGTTCGCGGGGGGCTACCTGGTGAAACTGCACCCGCTGCCGCCCCCAAATCGCCCCCAGCGCCAACCGCATCGTCCTCAATCCCGTGGGAAGAAGGAACAATGCGGGGTGCAGCTGGGGTGGCTTGCTTTCTGTTGAAAGCAAGTTGTTGCGGTCGCGGCTTTCTGTTGAAAGCAAGCCGCGACCGCAACGTGGTCATGGTCATGTTCTCGCAGTGAGAACATGAACCATCCACAAACGCTGCCTCGGTGTGATCGCGGCCCAAACACACAAGACAGCGCCTGTGGCCGTCTGAAGCAGAGAGGCTTCTACCGCATCCAGGAACAACACAGGGGCGGAAGGTCATCTTGAAAAAGACGCGTCTTGAAAAGGACGTTCAACGGCGCTGTGTTTTGCTCTTTTAGAGAAATTCACTCTTTTAAAGGAAATAACTCTTTTAATACACAGTATGTGTGTGTTTCTGCGCTGTCCAGGAATAACACAAGGACGGAGAGGCATCTTGAAAAAGACGCATCTTTAAAAAGACGTTCAATGTCCAAGTGCTTGCTCTTTCAGAGCAATAAACTCTTTTAGAGAGTAAAACTCTTTTAGCTGGCTGTCGAAGTGTCCAGGGGCGTAGTCTGCACTGGGGTGCAGAGAAGAGAAAAGCCGCTGATTTGCGCCGTATCTCCAACAGCATACGCTGTTGTAGTGGTGAGTGGAACAGCAGTGGATTTATTCAGCTCACTGAAACGCAGAAAAAATCTGTCAGAACAGATGCACGCTTCCCTCCTTTTATACAAGTATATCCAGGGGAGGGGCATGCAAATTCTGTTCACCAAATCTCATTGGCCTTTTCTCAAAGATAAGAGGTAACCGAGGCTCTCAAGAGAGACCCCTAGTGTCACTACATAGGTACAACTTCGAGTGAGTGACAGAATGAGTTATTCCTTGTTATACCAACTATTCAGATTGTTATTGCCCCATCTCAATTAAATAAAATTAATCATAGATAAATAATGTGAAAAACTTTTTTCATAATTACACATAAGATTCAATGCAGCAACATAAGAAGTAAAAAAATAGCGCAGACAAAAATATACCTCGGACAGATTGACAAACTCGATTATAAAATGGCTTATGTTCAATGACATGAAAATAAAAAAAATATTGTGATGTATAAAGCCACTTTTTGCAATGTATATACAGTGCATTTACAGTACTTGTCTGCCACAATAGTCATATTTTTAAATGATCTTAATTTTAGTGCCTTTTTCAGCAAGTATTGATATATGTGAATATTTATGATTCATTTGATTAATCTGCATATCATGTAATTAATTTGATCAAATATTTTATATATTAAAATAGGTTTTATATTTTTCAATATGAAATATATGTGATTGACAGCCGTAAAAGTATATCTAGTTATAACTGTACATTTTGGTTTATCTGTTATTTCTTAGACGGATGGAGTAAGCTGTAATTTTGTGTCTATGATGATTGTTCCTAGGGCTGAGGAGATGGCTGGAGTATTAGTTGAGGTTGCTGAGAAGGTTAATATAATCCACGACAACATGTGCACTTTAGACAATCACTTGGGTCAATTGCAGGACTTGTCAGCTTTGGCTGTGGACACTCTTAACTACCTGTCCGCCTCAGACAATCAGCAGCAAGAGGTGGCCCGCCTTGGTCGGAGCCAGCAAATTACATGTCGTCACGAGCAATTATCCCATAGCTGCTGCCTCCGCATTGGTGGAAGTGTCGCACCCAGCCAGGCCCTTCCATCCCCAAAACACTACCGCAGCACTCCCCCTTCCCTTCTCCGTGGCTTGGGCCCTTGCAGGCAGAGACCTTCTCTAGAGGTGCCACCAGGAGCCAGTGCTGGGTTTGAGTTCAAGGGCAAGTCCATGATGGGAAACCCTGAGGAAGAAGATGATGGATTTAGGTGGCCTCTTCAACGAAGTGATTCAAGGGAAGGTGTATCGATAGACTGTCACCTCTCACATGGATCTTTGCCTCACCTATATGTTGGATGGAGAGACAAGGGAATATATGGGTCAGAGGAACCATCACGCACCAGTTCTCCCACCATGGAGGAAGAGGATGATGAGGAAGATTTTAACAGGATATCCAGAGCATCCAGTCACACATTCCTGCTTTCTGACACCCAGAGAGATGGCGCTCGAGCAGTGGGCATTAGAAACCCAGCATTCTATAGACTCGATATTGGTGGGCCTTTTGCTAAAGCTCAAGGACTTTTAGGCAGGAAATTTGCCTTTGATTTTGAGCAGAGCCGCTCGCTGTCTGCCAGTGTGGAGACTATGGCCATGCCTGACAGAGCAACATCAGAACAAACCGGTAGACAGACAGTTTCGCCTCCCCACCATAGCAATGAGCAGAGAGGTAGTATGGAAACATGTTATGAACTGCATACTAAATGAGTGCCAATTTCAGAATCTGTATAATGATCAGTTTGTGTATGTGGTTGTAGGGTTATCTAAGATCTTTAAGAGGCAAAGGTCATTTGGTAGAAAGTCTGTAAAGACTAGATCAGGAACCTCTGAGAATGTAAGTAAACATGCTATTTCTGTTTTACTTAAACTTTAGAAATTTCACAGCCCTACTGGTCTTCTTCCATTAAGGTCATTGTTATGTGGTCCAATGTTCTCTCCTCATAGGTAAAACAAGATGAAACACGAGGATGCACGCATGAGTTTGACCCACGCAGGAAAGTGAAGAGAAAAGTAAAGGGTCTATTTGATCGGCGATTCAGAACCTCTGTCAGTCTCACCCAACTGAGTATGTAATTTGTCATCCATATTACATATTTACAGTAGCCCCTTTCACACATGCAACCTGGTCCATTGCAGTAGAAACATTGGATTGCCTTAACTGGTAAATCTGCTGTTCACACATGCAACAGTTTCTGTACGTTTTCTGTTCAAAAATGGATGTACGGGAGCGCTGCCGTTGATGTGGTTGGAACTCCGTTCTGAGTCTTTAAAGAATCAGACTCAGCGGATTTGTTTGTGGTCTTGGGTGAAAAGATGGAGGTTGCGTCGCGAGCTGGATGTGAGTGGCATGACTCGCCATCTCCATTTCTTCGTGGTCCAGTGTTGTGCCCACCTGTGGTCCTTTTCCATTACCTGCTCACCATATGACATCATATTTGTTCAGTACAGTTGGAGATTTCCTCTACAGTCCACTCTAAAATATCTAGCTAAATGGAATAATTTCACTATCTATCCAATTTGATGTAAACGAATTACTAATTTGTCACACGAAAAGTAGAGGTATTCTTTTCTCAATAAAGTTAAACAAGCTGCAGATTTCTTCTGTAATATTTGGCCATTTAGCTAGCTAGATAAGATAAGATAAGATAAGATAGATAGATAGATGGATGGATGGATGGATGGATGGATGGATGGATGGATGGATAGATAGATAGATAGATAGATAGATAGATAGATAGATAGATAGATAGATAGATAGATAGATAGATAGATAGAAAACTGTACAGAATTTTGAATTCTTCTTTTTTGGTCATTTTTTTTTAGATGATGATCAAGTAGATTTCACAAAATTGGCCCCATCATGGCTGGTAAGTTCACCTTTAATACACACATCATGAATGTGTGTTCAATAATTTTTTCCTGTTTTGTCAGACATTTGATGGCCGAATGTCATTGTCTCTCCTCAGAACACAGTGAGTCCTGGTCAGTCACTGCTCAGCAGCTGGACCAGGTCTATCGGTCAAAGACCCTCGTAAGTGGGATTTGATTTGACACATTTTAATTGACCACAGGAAAATATTCTAACAGCATTTGGCTTGCTAACTGTAAATCTTTTCTACCTTTCATAGGGTATGCAGTATGATGCCAGAGGGTAATTAACTTATACTATTTACCATTACTCATTTATGCTGTTATCATTTTTATTTCAGAAAGGAAATATTTGTACTCTGTTTTTCCATTTGTGCTTTATTTATGTATGATGTCAGTAAGGAGCTCTACATTCAAATTTAAAGAAGATTTAGGCCAGCACTACTCAGGTGAGTAACTGGACTTTTCTAATATGAAACATTTTGTTGCAACTTTGTATACATATGGCCTTTGATCTCCTTTGGTAATTTTTGTTTTATTGCTCCAGCAATGGAAAGGAACAACCTAATGAGACTGGCTCACTCTATACCATTTACCCCTGTGTCTTTATTGGGTAAGATTTTTGAACAGTCTGTGATTATAATCCATGATTGTTAAATTATTATTTCAAATTATTGAAAGAGACCTGAGTAATTAACAGACAGACAGCACAATCTTAGACGGTCTGGTGAAACATGTCAAGGTAAAGGGAAAGCCAAGTTTAAAAACTAAATGTTAATATCATATTCTATTAAGCAGCTCTCTGAATTTGTCAGGTTGGTCAATCCCTGCATCATATGGTCAATATTATATTTGTCATATTTGTATAATTACAGCTAAACTGTATAATTGACTTGTTCCTGGCAACTAATTTCCTACATTTTATGTCTCTCTGCATAGCACTCTGTAGTTTGTTTCCTTTCACATAATAAAAGTTGTCTGGACAGTATATTAACCCTTACATAATACATTTAATATTTAATAGATCTACATATGATATAATATAATTGATCTAGTCTTATTAAACTAGTGTGAAAGATGTCCTAGATATCCTCTGCTCTGTATTCAGGTGGCATTGAGGTCTGTATTTATACACTGGAGGAGACAGAAGCAGGGTCCTCACATGGAGAGCAGTCCTCCAGCATCTCCACCTGGCTTCAGCACGGGCGTACAGCTGTTCTGCAGCCGTTAGCTCACCAGGAGGTGCTGGATGGAGGTCTGCGGAGGGCCACAAAGGTGGTGTGTACCTGGGCTGAGGGCGATGTGTTGAAACTTGGCTCAGTGTATGTGATGAAAGCCTTCAGGCCAGAGGTGGTCCGAATCTGGCAGAAAGTTTTCCCGACCAGCACTTCCCTTCATCTCTGTCTGCGGGTACGTTCTTGTCATTTAGATTGAATTATGAACAGCAGGGGTGTAAATATTTGCTGATGATTATTTTTGATTACTCACCCTCATGCCATTCCTGATGTGTATGATTTTCTTTCTTCTGCAGAACACAAATTAAGATTTTTTGAAGAATACCTCAGCTCTGTAGGTCCATACAGTGCAAAGTGAATGGGTCCCAACATTCTGAAGTTACAAAATCCACATAAGGGCAACATAAAAGTACTCCAGACGACTCTAAATCCATATCTTCCAAAGAAATATGATAGACGTGGGATAGAAACAGATCAATGACTTAAATATTGATCTGTTCCTCACCCACACCTATCATGCCACATCTGAAGATATGCATTTAACCACTGGAGTCATATGGATTACTTTTGTGATCCCTTTATGTGGATTTTGGAGCTTAAAAATGTTGGAACCCATTCACTTGCATTGTATGGACCTACAGAGCTGAGATATTCTACTAAAAGTCTTCATTTGTGTTCTGCAGAAGAAAGAAATTCATACACATCTGGGATGGCATGAGGGTGAGCAAATCATGAGAGAATAAAATGTTTTGGGTGAACTAACGCTTTAAATTCTCTTTTTAATGCATTTCATTTTCATTACTAGATCAATGCATCATGATACATTAATGCAATAGGTTTAAACATTATATGTTGACATAAAGCATTAAAGGTACTGTAAGTGATGGTTGATGGTTGAGGCATGTGGTTGAAGTTAGAACAATTTATTGCAAATTATTGACTATTGACCCCTCCAACTCATAGGAGATCCAACAACAGAGAGCAGCACAGAAACTCATGCAGAGATTCAACCAAGTGAAACCAAGCAGTGTGCAATACAGTTCCAGGTCAGTCAAACCCTCAAACAACCAGTTATGATTCAATCACTGTGCTGATGAGAGATTGATTTTACCGTCACTATGTGCATACGAGTTTAACTCTACGCATGTGTATATGTGCAGGTTTCTGGATGTCTCCTTGTTGCACTGGAACTCAGACAGTCAGTGGTTGACTATAGAGAAGAACATGAGCGGTCATTTCAGGAAATACAACAATAACACAGGAGAGGAAATTTCTCCCTCTTCTGGCCTAGAGGAGGCAATGCTAGCTTTCTCTCACTGGACATATGAGTACACCAACAAAGAGCTGCTAGTGTTAGATCTACAAGGTATTGATATGCTTACTATGAGAGACTGTATAATTATCTAATGATTCCATTGTAAAGTAAAATGACTTTGTTTAATTTTTTGTTTGGCTGAAGGAGTAGGAGTGGACCTCACAGACCCCTCATTGATCAGAGTTGATGATCAAAGGTATGCATGTGCCCTCTTTTGCAAGTACATATTAACATTTACACCTGGCAGGGGCGGATTGGCCATCGGGAGAACCAGGACTTTTCCTGGTAGAATGGGCCACAAATAAGCTGTGTGATGAGAACGGCCCACAAAACACTGCCGCAATTTGCCAAAGGGGGCAGCAATATGCAGAAAAGGACAGTGACACCCCTGATCAATAACTTTTGGGCCAGATTTGATGTTATAATGAGTGCTCATTGAGACTGTTATTAGTGACTAAATGCAAGAAACAGTGATGTTAGATAAGTAAAACTTCATACTTGCCTGCTAATTTATGCTTTTATCTACTGATTTACAAAATCCTGACTTTTTGAGCTTTTTTCTCATGCTTTAAGCATGCAGACACAGATGTAGTACATAAGGAACATAGTCACAAAATCAGAGCCCCTCCTCTCAAAATCTGATTACAAGTGGTCACATGAGGCGCATTTGTTAATACCAGGTATAAACAGTAAACATCTGACCAATTGGGATCGGATCATCCAAGACAGATTTTAAAGGAATATTCTGGGTTCAATTCAAGATTAGCTCAAATGAGACATTTGGAGGCATAATGTTGATTACCACATGCATTTATTTTAACTTGTCCCTCTTAAATAAAGACACGAAAAAGCAGATCCCCATTCCTATTCAATTGTAAGTGCCTCACTGTAACTTTACCTCAATTTATTTATTTATTTTAAAATAAAAGGAAGGACAAGTCGAAATTATTTGTTAATCAGTGTGTTAATCAACAATCAATATTAAGCCACAAATGCTGTCGATTGAGCTTAACTTGTATTGAAACCATAATATTCTTTTAATACCAGGTGTGAACAAGGCCATATTTGCTAAAATTGTGAGGAAATCAATGACTTCTTAATACTTTTGTTTAATCTGCAAATAAGTAAACTTTGCTCCTGTTGTAGCTCTGCTGGAGAGATGGCGTTTGGACCTGCCAATTTGGGTGATTATGCAATCCAGAGCTTTGTTCTCAAGCACACCTGCAACTCCTGCTGTAAGAAGCTTGGTCTCTCAGGTGAGGTAACACTCACAGGTGAACGTCAGTTTCAGTATAATTTTATTTTCTGCCATGGCAGGTCTAAATGCATACACATGGCTTACCTCCATGTTTCCAACTTTACATTTGGTAGTTAAAGTAGCAGTTTAAAAAACGAATAAAATAAACAGGAAAAGCAGTCTAATTAAGCCAGAAGGTTTCGGTGAAAAAATAATAATTAAAAATTCTAATGAGGCAGAGATTATTGCATTTCCATGACAGCAAAGGCATGCAAAGAGGGGCGTGGTTTCCTTTGTGGCATGTGGAGTGTTCTCTTTGATTACATATTTAATAGTTAACTGTGCGTTGGAGAGTGTTGACTTTGATTAGATATTAATTACTGTCTCATGGAAAACATATGAGATGCCTGTTGTTTGTATCAAGAGGGAGGCTTTTCTTCAGAAGTATGGGGATAAAAAATAAACAAACAAACGAAAACCACTCCGCCACATTTGTTTGATATTTCAAAGGTGCTTTGTTTTTCTCTCTCTCCAAGAACCACATCAAATCAAAACAAATTATTAATGTTAAATCCACAGATTTCATTTAGGATCTTAAGAAAAGTAACTCTCTGTGATAAATTATGAAAATAGATTGCAATTGTGTGTATATTGTGTTTGGCTCTTCAGATTTGAGGAAGAGCATCAGCCAGAGGAAGTCAGTTCCTGCCTTTGATGTGGCGAGCAGCACAGTTTAACTTCTGACCTGCAAGTAAACTTCGTCATGTCCACAGAGAATTTGCAAAGACTGTTTAACCCACAGCTCATTCTCCAGGCGAAATTGTTGTTCACATCTTACAGTATTTCATCCTCTTATCCATACTTGCAGTATTTAGACTGGAAATACAGTATATATAAAGAAAGTATAAAATGTATAGAGCTGCTGAAAGGGTTAGTTCACCCAAAATGAAAATTCTCTTATCATTTACTAACCCTCATGCCAATACAATATAAGTGAATGGGTGCCAAAATTTGAAGCTCCTTGCACAATGCATCACTTGCATTGTGAGGACTAACAGAGCTGAAATATTCTTCTATATATCTTAATTTGTGTTCTGCAGAAGAAAAAAAGTAATTCACACCTGGGATGGCACAAGGGTGAATAAATCATGAGAGAATAAAAATGTTTGGGTGAACTATTCCTTTAAGAGGACAGAACATTACATTTATATTTATGTTATTTGCTACTATTTTCTAAAGTGACACAGTGCACTGATCACATTACTGTCAAGAAGTGAGTCATGGGAAAAACGCCCTAAATGCTACTTTACAAATACATTCATAGCTAGATATGTCCCTGCATAAGACAATGCGTGGATATACTGTATGTATATACACACACACACATATATATATATATATATATATATATATATATATATATATATATATATATATATATATATATTCCCTCCTTTATTTTTATGCTGATTGATAAGGGACATTACTTCATAATTTCGAGATCAGCCATTGTATTTTTGTTTTTTATTAGTTTGTTTATTCTGTACCAAAATAAAGGTTGAGGACATAGTTTAGCAAATGTGTAAAATATATATGGTCTATGTTTCAAAGTAAATAAATAAAAATATTTAATAGAATAACATGCAAGGCCTTAAACTGCCCTCTGGGAAATTGACTGAACACGAAGCATAATGAAGAAGCAACTGCATCCATAAAATTTTCTTTATTTTTTATCCCACAAAGAAATGTCTACAAAAGCCATAAAATATAGAATTTAACAAAAATCACTTAAGTCCTTCATTTAGTATGTACAACGTGGAGGAGACACCTTATGGTCTCGATTTATCAGTACTTTTACATGTCCATTCCACAATGCTCGCACCTCAAGCTCAAACCCCTGCTCACTCATACGAATACAAACACACATTCACTTCATTACACAAAGTGCTATTCACTTATGTACTGTTTTACAATCCAGCTTGCACACATACACACACTCACACTCTTGGCAAGTTAACTGACCCCCCATGCTACATGCTACATGTGCTTTACTTGTATTGTGGACATGTGTTAAAGTTCTGTCAATCAGACCCTGTTCTCCATGAAAAACAGTTGGTTGTCTGAATATTCATGCTTGCATCTGAATTCCACTTTTCGATTGCTTCTCAAGTAAACAACTTATACATTAAAGCATCTACCCCGTATGCCATTCAGCATCACTTCACACTGGCTATGGCACTTGAAAACAAAAATGTTGCTTTGTTTTACTTAATTAGTACATAAAAAGTTTCTGTACGTTAAGTACAGTCTTAAGGGTTTTGGTAACATATGCTACCTTTGTTTTTTTATTCTTCATCCAGGGAGGCAGACACATTCTGATTTATAAATCATGTGTGTTATGAATCAGTAGTTTTGGAGGAACTTCAGTAGAACATAGCTGTCTGTGGTCACACATGGGCACAGTTCAAACACACAGGCACACATTTATTTCCTTCATTTCAAGTGTAGGGCAAGTAGCCATAAAGAGATAGTTGGCCCAAAAATTTGAATTCTGACATTATTTACTGACCCTCATGTTGTTACAAACCCATATCGCTTTCTTTTATCCATGGAACACAAATGGAGTTATTAGACAGAATGTCAGCCTCAGTCACCATTCACTTTCATTGCATCTTTTTTCCATACAATGCAAGTGAATGGTGCCTGATCTCCTTTTGTGTTCCATGGAAGAAAGAGAGTCATACGGGTTTGGATCAGCATGAGGTTGAGTAAATGATGACAGAATTTTTTAATTCTTTGGTGGACTATCCCTTCAAACCAGTATTCTGTAAACTTGAGTAAGTGCCCTTTTTTCTCCTACAGTAAAAAATTCTGTATTGTGTGTGTATATGTGTTTGTCTGTGTGTATGTGAACAGAATGAGCAGGGTGTGTTGCAGTCAGTCTTAAACACTGAACACCTCCCCGGAAACATTCAGAATAAAATGACACCAACCCCCCACCCCACTGCCCACCCCACCCCACCCCCCGTCAGAAACACATAAGAAAACACAAAAGCCCAAAGGTTCCATTATTATGAACCAGCATGCAAGAATAACTGAACAACAATAGGCTAATAATAATAATGATAATAATATAATTATAATAAAATAAAAATAATCTTACAATGCAAACATGACTGTAGTAAATGCTCCCAGTTATTGCTACAGTACCTAATAATATTGAACCTCTCATATAGTTACAAATTACTCTTGCCCTCAATTCACAGTCTAATACAAAAACAGCCTTCATCATAAGTTTAAAATGTGATTTCTGACTGAATACATTTTCTGTAATGAGCATAGAAACAGATAGAGAGCAGCTTATTCATGCTCTGTATAAATAATCTAACTTACATAAAATCCATTTCATTTCAGGAGATGCTTAATAATTACAATGCTTTAATTTGGAGCATAGGCACCACTGCTGGTGCTTGGCTGCACATTGATATTTACAGAGAGAGAGAGAGTGAGAGCTACCTGTTTGCTGGGACGTGCTACAAGCAATGCAGTGTGGCAAGGCCAGCCAGTGAATTCAGCCTTTTTCGCCTCTCAATGATGGGCAAACACACACACACACACACACACACACACACACACACACACACACACACACACACACCAAAGCCTTGTCTGGGTAGGTTTCGTATTTGTAGAAACCATTGCAATTAGATTTGTATTCCCTAAAAATGTCCATATTTCTAAAATAGTACTCTCTTTCTATTAAAATATTCAAAGAGAAGTCCCTGAGATGGATGCCAAAATATTGGCTCCCAGAAATGATTGTCTTGAACAGGAAACTGACATAAAGTTGGGCTCGAAACTCCCTAAAGTTGGGCTGAGAGCGTTTGGTTAAGTAGGAGGACTCGAAAAAGGTGAAATGATTGCTTCTCAGCAGTCTATAATTGTGCATTTATTTCATACCATGTATCTGTAGTTATTACTTCATGTTAGTTAAGTGCTTTCAAGTGCATTTCACAATATAAATGCGTCGAGATAAAAAATTCACTGTTTGGTGAAACCGAATATGTCAACTCCTGACTTGTGTTATTGTAATGTTTTTTCCTTAATAACAAACTGACATATGGCTTTAGATCCTATTAGTACAAGTCAAGAGAAGGGGAGTAGGACACTCAGCATCTCCATCTGGTGGTTTGAGAAGGTACTTTATTGGACCAAGAGAGTCCAAACCCATACTGTACTCACCAGAGAATGATTTGAAGTTTCTTAGACTTACTCTGAGTGCATGACTGATATACAGTGCACTCTTCATACAGTAGCTACACTTAATGGTTCTATACTGAAATCTGAGAAATGGAAATTCGAATAAATAATGAAAGATCAAAGATGATTGTCAGTTACACTACCATTAAGCTTTATAGTTTTTAAGCAGTATATCCCAGGAGTTACTGGGAACACCTCTCTGCTTGCTTAAAAAACCTCTGTCAATGCAGCCTTATATACATCTGCTTTGCTAAAATTGTTTGTTGGCCAATCACCTAACCCCAAATCAGATTACTTATTTTATTCATGTCCCAATGTAACTTGATGGCTTAGAAAATGCATAAAGAATAAACAAACTGATTAATCAGAATTTCAGTTTATAAAGAATAATCTTATGTGTTTCTTAAAAGATTCCATTTTACCCTTTTAGGATTGGTTTAATCCAATAGAAATCCTGTACACATTCCTTAAATATTTCTTGACTAGAAGTCCAAGTCAAGGAAACAGGAACGTCACTAGGAATCCCAAATCTAACTTGATGGCGTTATCACAATACTTTACATCTTTGAAACTCATGTTTACGTGGTTTCGATGGAAAATAATGGGATTTTTAGATGTATTAATTTGTGTTTAAACTATACATTGATCACTCCTTGATCTGGACATTTCTGACATTATTGCTTGCGTACGAGAATCTTTTATTGAGGCAGCAGAAAAGAGTTGAGTTGACTTGAAATGTCAGTGGCAGTAACTAATAGAGCTGATTGCTTGCTAGAGTAGCTACAGTATCTAGTATGTCTCCAGAGAAAGAGGGCTATACTGTTACTGCATAATGCTAGTGTACTAGTTTTTGCAGTGTGGCAGTAAGAACTGTTTTTTGAGGCATTTAGAGCAAACAGGATTATAGATTTGCAGTTCTGATTGCTACCCATTATGTCACATTTGACTGGATTGTTTTTTAGCAGTTAATGCATTACAGTATCTGTTATTGCAGCTATGACTGACATGATACAATTTTTTGTCAAATATATCTCTGTACTTTTGCATGGAAAAGTGTCCATTATCAATTTTTCCACCTCAACAATCCTTTGTTGTTGGATTAATGTTGTGGTGCTTTTTAAACATATATACATACAGCCCAGACAAGGCTTTTAAACATGGCCAGGCAAAGTTAGTCCCCTGTTAACCTTATACTAGTTTCAGCTTCACAAATTCTGTACAAGTACATCTACAAAAAAAAATAGGAAAAATTACATAGACAGGGTATGGGCCTTTCAGGCCACTGTTGTTTTTAAATTATGACTAAAATATTAACAGAACGAGATTTAATACTGGAATACCGCTTTTGTACTAGAGAAATTACTACATATTTATCATTTTTGAACGCAATCCCCCACCCTTATTTCAATATAAAACATTTTCATAAAAAAAGAGAAGTCAAACAAGCAAATAAACTTACCCAATTTTAAAGACAGCTTAAATTGTCTTAAAGTCTGTAAATTTCTTGTCAATTTGAAGGCGCCTTTTGCTGCTGGCGCATATATACATTCTTATGACTGTACCGGTGAAATTGAGTTGGATTTTTGAAATGCAGGACATTCCTAGTGTTTGTTTTTTTGTGGCGACAAAATGCCTTGAATGCTGCGACACGTTGCTCATCAACAGCGTCAATGACACCTTCCAGGGTCAGCCCATTGATCATTGAATGTAAGACCTGTTCTTTTTGCCAAATTTGGGTGTGAACTTGTTCGGTCATTTGGGCATTATGCTAGCGGCGTCAGGATTGAAGAGCTCTTTATAGAGGGGGGGGAAGAGCATGTTAACCGTCTCTGGATGGAGCTGCTGGAAGGCCTGGAGCTCCTCCGTGTGGAGGGTGCACACAGCTGACAGTGTGGGGATCCGACTGATCAACTGCAGAAAAGAGGACAGGGGTACATTGGAATAAGGGTCACAGTGGAATAGTTCACCCATAAAACATTTTTCCATCCATGGAACACAAAAGTATATGTTGGCCTTAGCCACCATTCACTCTCATTCGATGGGAAAAAAAAGATGCTGCTGTCAAAATTTCCCTTTGACTTCCACAGAGGCAAGAAAGTCTTATGAGTTTGGAAAGACATAACGGTGAGTAATTATGACAGAATTTAATTTATGGTTGAACTATCACTTTAACATCATAAAAACAAAAAATCTATTTGGGTTATATCAGGGTGGTTTCAGATCAATTCCTGTTTGAAGGACACTAGAGACATACCTTGGCCAACGCGTCCTCGTCCAGATGGTTCTTTTGCATGATGTGCTGCAGGGCAAAGTAGATTTTCTCTTGTAGCTTCTGCACTTTCCTCGGCTCCATTAACCACGGCCGGTCTGGAAACACAAGAGAATCATCTATTAATATCTTTTTTGTTGTTGGAAATACTGCAGTAACATTAAGAATTCTGCCATTATACAGTACTTTTCAAAAATCTAAGGCACATAAGATGTTTCACAAAAGCATTTGTCTTAAGATGGTTATTTATATCTTTAGCTTTAGAGTGTCCATATAAAATATACATTTTAGACACTCATTCATTACTTTTGCAAATAGAAGAGATTACAACAGAAGAACAGGGAGCCCTGCAACATGTGTCATGGCCCCCACAAAGCCCCCCCACTGAACATTGTGTCTGTATGAGATTACATAAAGACACAGAAGCAATTGAGACAGCCTAAATAGTTAGAAGATCTGTGACAAATTCTCCAAGAATCTTGCAACATCCTATCTGCCAACAACTAAGAAAAACTGTGTCCAAGTGTACTTAGATCAGTAAATTAAACTGAGATTTAGCAGACACTTTCATCCTAAGTGACTTGATGTACATTAAGCTATACATTTCATCAGTACTGTATGTGTTTAATGGGAGTTGTACCCATGACCTTGGTGTTGCTATGATTTACCAGTTGAGCTAAACACATTAATGCTCAATGAAGACTTTCTCTTCCTTTCCATACTGATATGAGATGATTTAGTTGCGGAGCTAACAGGCTAGTATTGAGGGGTTAGCAGGTTTGCAGTGAGGCCTGACCTGTAGAAATGAGCACTGCAGCAGAAAACAAGGCAATCTCCTCCTCTGTTAGCTGCAGTGAACACAGACTCTTAGCAAAGTCAAACACTGCATTGACCAGATCATCACAGCCTGCAAGAAAAAGAGGGAGAAAAAGAAACAGCACGTGTCATTTTACATTAATTTGTCAGTTAATTTGGTGTTTTTCATAAATTGAAGGTGAAGTATGTAATTTTTTCAATGTTAAATTCTCTGAAACGTGAAAACACTGTGTCTACACACACACACACACACACACACACACACACACAAACTATTTGGCTTGATTCAGACATGGACAGTGGTTTCATATGTTTGAAATGAGTTTTCTACTTCAAGTAGAGGTAATCTAACTAAATCAAGTAAACCCAACACAATTTTTCATGTCAAAATAAGTCAAATAAAACTCTTTTAGTGATATGCTAGCTAGTGACAGGAAATGTTTGCATGCTAAACACATGCTGGTGGAAAGCGCAACTGAGTGTAACTTGATCATTATGCTATAGTTTATTCATTGAACATATTCTCAATGGTTAAAACAATATGTAAAATACTCAAAATGTATTTGCTCTCAACCTATGCTCAAGCTCCACTCTTTATCACATAACGGCATAACAAAATATTAAAGATGAACAAGTCTCCCCTCTTATATTCCTCTTGCATAAAGACACATAAAATAACAATTCATTTGAACATGTACTCTCCCTGTTGAGTCCAATGCAAAACATGCTGGTAACTAGAAATCCTCTGCTGAGTTTTAGTTAACCAAAATATTCATGTTGTCCAAATGCACATGGATTAAGTAAAGCTGTAAAGACACTTTTTAGCTGACTCAAACTCAATGTCACGAGTTTGGGACAGGGACTATCTGTTTGTTCGACCAGTTGAAGACAAGGTATTGCTTAGGGGGAAAGCTGTTCGCAAACAATACAAAAGTTCAAACACAGAAATTACACACTTCACCTTTAAGGTATAGCTAAAGTCATACAATGTTTATACCATACATCTTTTCTAAAAAAAATAAAGAAAAAAAATCAGAAATTGTAGAAGTGAATGATGTTGTACCCAGAGATTTAAATATCTGCATGCCTCCATATTTTTCCTCAAACAGAACCGTATTGTTTAGAGGGTTAAATGCCCGACACATTCTGACCAGCACAACTTCAAGACAACCTGTATGAGAGAGAAGTGTTTTTATATTCACAGGACTACATTCTAACAATCAGTAAGCAAGCAGTAAAGAGAATTTAGAATATGTTTATTGATAATTCAGATGCACAGTCTCCATTCTTGAAAATAGCGATCCCAGGTTGTTCCTCTCACCTGATTTCAGTAGTAATATCTGGTCGTTCTGGCAAAGCTCCATAAAGCCAGTGATGCGCTTAGCAAATTCGACCACATACTGAATGGCATGAGTGATCTGTATAGCACACTGCTGCCACAACATGTCCCGTGTCTGAAACAAACATATATAGACCTCATGGGTAAGCTTGTCATCAATGTATTGTTCTGGCAAATTTGTGCATCCTTCTGGAATTTGTTTATTAATAATTCTTCAATCGCTTATTTGGTTGATGCATTGAAAACCTTGTTTCAAATATTGTTGCTTAAAATGACATAAAATGTATCCCTTAATCTTATTATCATACAATCTTTAACATTTATACAAAAATAAATAAAAAATATCCAGTAGAATTTAAAATGTTTAATATAATTAATATTCATACCATGCAAAAATACAGTATGCCTATCAGTGAAGTGAAACCAAATAGAGTATACTTTGATATCTCCCTTTAATTTAGTTTTAAAAACAATACTTGAAATGTTACTACCAACTACTCATTGCAATTTGCTACAAAAAATACAAAAAAGAGCACACAGACTACTGAAAATTTGATATCAGCAAATTACATTGTGCGCTCTGCAATTCTCTCCCAGTACAGAGAATCTTCATAGACACTATTTCAAAGGGCTTCTCGGTAATTACTCATAATCCATTTGACACAGGGAAATGAAGAGGGCTTGTAGTACATCTGGCACCCTACTCTATTGTGCTTTGAGTGTTTGCTAGCTAAATCCGTTAGTGCTCTCTTTCTCTTTCTCTTTTTCTCTGTATCAGTGCAAAGGTTATAGGATCAGCTCTGGTGGGCTGAGATACTCTAATGAACTCTGATCTCAAGCGTGCAATCTGACAAAAAAGAGGTAACTAAGCATGACCAAAGAGGAGTGAAAGAGTGAGGAATGAGAGTCAGCAATAGGTGCAAACGTATCTAAATGAATGTAAGACAAAGAACACGAAGAGGGGAGTGGGATAGTGGGACAGATGAAGTGTTCTGCATGTAAAATGATTGCGGGAGTGACCTCACACCTTGCTTTGGTACATCTTGACCTCTTCGTAGGAATGCGTCTGCCAGGCTAGCTGCTGTAGCTCCTCTGCTGTGTACTGACACGTCTCCAGGTGGGACTTTATGATGTTCTGTGCAATTCGGTCTGTTAATGAGAACAACCAAACTTTAAGCAGGTAATGACTGTCATTGAATATTAATTACAGTGCAACTAAAGTTAAATTTTGACAATATTTTTGTCACTTTTTCTTCCAAACTAGGCAAACTTGTTGGTTAAAAAGCATTTATTGCTGTTTCATGTAAAAACAAAATGGCTTCAAGCCTTGGGCTGCTAACACACATACACATACACTATGAAAGTTTGGACACAATTGACTAAATTTAAGTTTATGATCTCTAAAACATTTTCGATTCAAAGACTTATTCTTAAATGCTTCAAATGAGGTTTGTAGACAAATGTATATAGTACCATATGAATCTAATTTGAACTTGATACATTTGGTTGAGAGAATCTAAAGGGTGTACAAAGCTGTTATCTAGTTAATGGGTGTCTACTTTGGTCACAACATAATTCCCATAGTTCCTTTTGTTATTTCATAATTTTTGCAAGTTTACTATTATTCTAAGATGTGGTTAAGAAATATAAAGAATGAGTAGGTGTGTCCAAACTTGATGGCACACTGATGGTGTACATGAATCATGCAACTCTAGGGCCTCTCACTGTCGATCATACCTAATTCCCCCATGGACACTCCAGGTGCTAGCTGGCTGTCTGGATAGGAGCCGTAGGTGAAAAGGTTGGGAACGGGGGTTAGATCATATATGGGTTCCTGTTTGATCTGCTTCATTCCAGTCATATCCAGTCCAGACTGATCTGGGCTAGGCTGGGTAGAGTCCATGCCGTAGTAGCCTCCGGGAGCACCATTCTGCTGACCCTTGGGTATGTCTATGACGTGACCATTGGCATAAGTGCCTCCGATCTCGTGGTTGAGGGTGCTGAGGCCGTTGGTGAGGCTGGAGGAGTAAACACGGGAGAGGGCCTCCGCATCACCCGTCTGCTGCTGCCGCTGCTCCTGCAGCCTCTGCTGGTGCTTCTGAACCTCTGCATAGAGGGAGTCCCTTTGCTTCTTAGACATGCGGCCGAACTTAACAGCTGATAGGGAGAGGACACATTAAAGCAAATCAGTGTTATTATCATTAATGAAAACCTAAAATCTACATGAAAACTTTTTCATTAAATGAAACGAAAATAAAAGCTAGCATAGTTGGAAAAACAAAAACAAAAATAAAATACATTTTCATTACTCCAAAACTAACTAAACTAAAATTGAAATTACCACAAATTAATTCTGATACACATTATATTATACAATTTAAAACTTTTACAATCTGCACTTATTAAACAGGAAGATGCCACTTGATGCCGAAAACACTAAACTGCCCTTAGAAATGTAATGCTGTTAAAAATGTAATGTTAAACATATTAAAAGCACCAACTTTGGCAGCACTAAAATACTTAAACTAAACTAAAAACTAAATATACTGAAAAGCTAAAGCTGAACTAAAAGTTAAAATGAATATTAACTATTACAAACAAAATAGAAATACAAACTAAATAAAATATTCAAAACTATATAACACTTGACAAGATAAATGAAATTGAATAATGTTTAGGACACGTTTTAAATTGGTTTACAAGATTAATGCATCTAGTCGCCAAGCAGCTTATGAGTGTAAGTTTGTTTGTAAGGAAGAATATGATTTCTCTCACCATCCCGGGACATGCCCAGAGCCAGGCACTTTTGCAGTCGACAGTGCTGGCAGCGGTTGCGGTTCGTTCTGTCAATCAGGCAGTTGCGCTGACGGGGACACGAGTAGGAGGCGTTGTTCTGTTGACTGCGCCTAAAGAAACCCTACAGGGGACATGACAACAGAAGATTTAGATCTTATTGACAATCAAACCTACAGTTGCAATAAAAAAGGGCTTAAACCCTTGAATTTACCTTGATTTCTGCATTAACTGGTCATAAGATATGATCTGATCTATAACAAAGTCCCAACAATAGATAAATACAAATAATAGTCTGCTTAAACAACAATAACTGGAGGACCTTGCCAAAGGTTCACAGATATTTTTTAATCCTGCACTGTGAATCTTTACATGATGTATAATGAAGACATGAAAAGGTATCTTTGTGTTATTTGATTAAGCAGACTGTGTTTGTCTAATATCCATTGTTGCAATAAAAAAAAAAAATTCTTGTTGCGGAAATCAAGGTAAATCGAAGGTTTCACATAGTTCTTCCTGCAACTGTATCATACAACATGTACCTGAAATGAAAATCACTTCATTTATGGACACTTAAACCACACTTAAAATGTGTGAATTGTAATTACATTTCCACTTAGCTATTTTAGCGATTACTTTTAACCAACCAGTCCCAAGGTCCTTTTTATGGCATATATGACCCTCAAGTTTACACAGGTGACCAAGCAGAGTAACAACAGGTATAGTATATAGGTATCACATTAACTGTGGATGTGTTTCATTAAGTTTGACAACCAGAACGTTTCCATATTAGTTTGTCTTAATTTTGAAAAACGTGTCTATTATTTTATCATTTAAAACCTAACAAACTTCTTTTTGTGAAATGTTTTACGTAAAAAGTGTGCTTGTGCTTTCTTTATCTAAAATAAATGCCACTTGGTTTGATATTTTGTTATCTAATGCACAACCATTCCATGTTTAATTATGACTTATAGTAAGTGTCTAAAAATTGTGTGGCCAATGTATACTGTCTAAAATAACACAATAGTCAGTCCTTAATACAATCTTGAAAGCAAGCGTTACATAAACGATTATGCCGTTTTTACAAAGGGCATGGATTGCTAGAATTGATGGATGATTATCAAATACAAAAGACAAAAAGGCTTTCCACTAACCTTACAGCCTTCACATGTGATGACTCCATAGTGGATGCCTGATGACTTGTCTCCACAGATTTTGCATGGGATGACTTCAATTTGGGCTGAAAAGAGACAAAATTAATTAATTGTTTGCTTGGAAAAGCCAACAATTAATGACCACCTCGATTCAAGGGTGATGTTGCCGTTAGAGCAGACCAGGATGTGCCTTTCTAATTTTTCTCAAGACATTTTGTAATCTGTGGTTCTTGAAAGACAGAGGGAGAGGATCATTGGACCTGCTGAGAGACAGGAGTCAAACTAAGGCCAAACTCCTCAATGAACAGTATGTTAAGATTGTTTCTGCTTTCAGGTTCATAAGCAAAGTCGAATGAGTTAAATCTCTTACTAGAATAGGGGGCAAGGTGTACTTTTGTAAAAAAAAAAAATTCTTATTGCATTACCCATTTGAAATGTGATATGTGTTATTTTTCCTAGATATTCCAGTTTAATGTGCATAGACAACTGTAAGTAAGCCATTCTTATTGATTTCCCTGAAAAGTATACACACTCTGGCTGGGGGAGAGACGTTCTCATTCTAGAGAGCATTTTATTAGGCAAAAACTTTGTATGAGTCCCTGTTTGCAAGATGGGTCATAAATATATCTGTTGAAAGTTAGGAGATGGCATATAGATGGCTTCTATGCTATAGTAATAGACAAAGAACTAAATGCCACAAAGCTACAATTATGTATCAAGGAACATTAAACAATGTTTGCTTCAATCAAACATGTGTTCTCCTTGTTGAAAACAGCCATGCACAGCTGCATGGCCATGTCAGGAGCAAGCTCCACACTGAATTACATAACCAGAATATGGAAAGTACAGGTGAAACTCGAAAAATTAGAATATCGTGCAAAAGTTCATTAATTTCAGTAATTCAACTTAAAAGGTGAAACTAATATATTATATAGACTCATTACAAGCAAGTAAGATATTTCAAGCCTTTATTTGATATAATTTTGATGATTATGGCTTACAGCTTATGAAAACCCCAAATTCAGAATCTCAGAAAATTAGAATATTGTGAAAAGGTTCAGTATTGTAGGCTCAAAGTGTCACACTCTAATCAGCTAAACACCTGCAAAGGGTTCCTGAGCCTTTAAATGGTCTCTCAGTCTGGTTCAGTTGAATTCACAATCATGGGGAAGACTGCTGACCTGACCGTTGTGCAGAAAACCATCATTGACACCCTCCACAAGGAGGGAAAGCCTCAAAAGGTAATTGCAAAAGAAGTTGGATGTTCTCAAAGTGCTGTATCAAAGCACATTAATAGAAAGTTAAGTGGAAGGGAAAAGTGTGGAAGAAAAAGGTGCACAAGCAGCAGGGATGACCGTAGCCTGGAGAGGATTGTCAGGAAAAGGCCATTCAAATGTGTGGGGAGCTTCACAAGGAGTGGACTGAGGCTGGAGTTACTGCATCAAGAGCCACCACACACAGGCGGGTCCTGGACATGGGCTTCAAATGTCAAGCGTCTTACCTGGGCTAAAGAAAAAAAGAACTGGTCTGTTGCTCAGTGGTCCAAAGTCCTCTTTTCTGATGAGAGCAAATTTTGCATCTCATTTGGAAACCAAGGTCACAGAGTCTGGAGGAAGAATGGAGAGGCACACAATCCAAGATGCTTGAAGTCCAGTGTGAAGTTTCCACAGTCTGTGTTGGTTTGGGGAGCCATGTCATCGGCTGGTGTTGGTCCACTGTGCTTTATTAAGTCCAGAGTCAAGCGCAGCCGTCTACCAGGACATTTTAGAGCACTTCATGCTTCCTTCAGCAGACAAGCTTTATGGAGATGCTGACTTCATTTTCCAGCAGGACTTGGCACCTGCCCACACTGCCAAAAGTACCAAAACCTGGTTCAATGACCATGGTATTACTGTGCTTGATTGGCCAGCAAACTCGCCTGACCTGAACCCCATAGAGAATCTATGGGGCATTATAAGAGAAAGATGAGAGACATGAGACCAAACAATGCAGAAGCGCTGAAGGCCGCTATTGAAGCATCTTGGTCTTCCATAACACCTCAGCAGTGCCACAGGCTGATAGCATCCATGCCACGCCGCATTGAGGCAGTAATTAATGCAAAGGGGCCCAAACCAAGTACTGAGTACATATGCATGATTATACTTTTCAGAGGGCCGACATTTCTGTATTTAAAATCCTTTTTTTATTGATTTCATGTAATATTCTAATTTTCTGAGATTCTGAATTTGGGGTTTTCATAAGCTGTAAGCCATAATCATCAAAATTATATCAAATAAAGGCTTGAAATATCTTACTTTGCTTGTAATGAGTCTATATAATATATTAGTTTCACCTTTTAAGTTGAATTACTGAAATTAATGAACTTTTGCAAGATATTCTAATTTTTCAAGTTTCACCTGTAGTTTAATGAGGAACTGAAAAAAAATACATGGCCGTGAGGCTAATCTTCAACCTTTCCTTCTCTGGCATGTGCCACTAGGAAATTAAACAAGATAAAAGGCAAGAAAAAAAGAAAACGAGACAGAGAGGAAGACAGAAGGAGAAACCCATCTCCCTGTTGAGACTGCATACTCAAAATAAAGAGATTAGCCACCCAATCTAATCCTAAATTATTTCTCCACATGCTTGTTCCCCTGCTTGTAACTGGCTTATCTGATGCAGCAATTCTCAATTAATCTTTCCTCACTCAAATACAAATTCAATTCTACCTGTAAACATATAAGCACAAATGCAACATATTCCTTTCCGTAGGGTACTTAAGGAGTGTGTGCGCTTATGGCTTATTTTTTCACAAACATTTGTATTTTTTAGGCAACAATTTTGGAGCAAAGGGACTCCCACTTAGTACAAATTGCATGATAATGAATCAAATACAAACCATCGGCAGTCACAAATGCATTTCTGAGAGCCCAGTACTGGAAAACTGGAGTCTTGAAGTCTATGAAAACTCAGCACTCTCAAAAATAAATAATATTAATTATTAAAAATACGTTTATTTGTCAAATGTGCAACAATACAGCTGCAGCAATATTTTTTGGCAATTGAATGTCTTGTTCTATTAGCCCACCATTAAAAAAATAAATTGTAGGTCACATCCACAATAATGTGTTAAAGTGTAAAAATGTCATTTTCAGTTTTCTAACGTCATTGTTCTCCAAAGTGTACAGTTATATAGAGTGTTTTTTTTTCTCTCAAAAGTCTACAATTGTAGGTGGAGGAAAATGCCGTTCTCGTGTGTATGAGAGCTGTAAACTTAACGAAATGAATGACTTATTTGAAACAAAAATGTATTCATGTTGACGTGCACTTAAGACAAAAATAAACTATATAAGAATAGTAGTAGATAAGTAAAAAAAAAAAGGCAAAGGAACCAGAAGTATATATATATATACTGATATAATAAAGTTAATACTGTAAGGCCATATAAAGTAGTATGAGCAAATGTTAGCTGTGTGACATTAAAGGATGTCAAAAAAAGATAAAAAAACAAACAAGAAAAACACATTGATAGAAATCCACTAATAATTGAAACTACAGGGTGATAATTGTACATGCATTATTCCTCAAATACGTCTATGCAAGTACCTGTCAATGCTTTTTTATTTTTATTTATAAACTGTGATGAGTAACACAAAATAATTTTCTCTGGAAATCGACAGTATGCCACTGAGCTTAATTTATTGAACCTGTAACATTCCTTAAATGTTGTACTAAGCACACAGAGCTAAGATATAATCACAATACTGATTTACACACTTTTGTACCCTTAAGAACCACAAAACCAAAACCAATGAATCACAATCAAATTGCTCTACTTCTGAAATGCTTTGTTAATAGATTTACATGTATGATTCATTGTCTCCTTAGTATGTACTAAATAAATACTTTTTTATTTATTGTACATATAAACATTAAAACCCTGAAATGCTTTCTTACCTACAACATCTGTCTTCATTTTCAGACAGAAGCACTGCAGTCGCAAATACACACCTGACTCGAGACCGCAGTGTGAAGCTCAGGGGTTTGTAAGTGCATCTCTGATTGTGTGTGTGCATGTGCTGTTAATCTGACTGTGAGAATATAGGCTGACTAGTGTGGATATGACAGGATGAATACTGTATGTTGCAGAGTTTAATGAGTATAATTTATTCATACTGTGTGCTGCTTACGTCTATGTTTGTACATCCACTATGTTCAACATTATTTGCAACTGTGCTTTTGTGCAATAGGTATGATGTATTGGAAATGTATACACATTCTAGTCAATGTAATGAGATTAACACACACACACACACACACACACATACAGTACATTGACTAATGTTGGATGTTTAAGCTGTGGCTAGTCAGTGCTGTAGCTCTTCCTGTCTAATTCTACCCCACTAGACTTAAGCTACAGTGTCTGTGGGTTTGGCGGTTATGGGGGTGGGCATACAAACTCATTGACCCTTAGCTACAGACAGCACAAGCAAGGTTGTTCCCATGGCAATGTCACCTTGAGTCAATTGATTGTCCCCATTCTGGTCTATGAAAATGGAAGCACTATGAGTAATTGCAAACATGTGTGTGTGCAAACACTGCTGTAACATACTTGGAGGATAATTTCAGTATTCCACTGGGTTAGATACTGTAAATGCAACACTTTCTTTAAACTAATATATTTCCAAAAAGAGACAGGGAAAGAAAAAGAGAAGGAAAGAGAAAGACTATGGCCCCCTCAATAATTTAGAGTTAATAATTGTAGTAGTTTATTATGCAGAATATCTAGTAGAATTCAAGTCTCTCATCCAATAGACTTCACCAATTCACTGTGGGAATTCCCCTGCATTTAAAAGGATTCCAACCCTTTGCTTTCCCAGGCGTAAATTTTTTTTTTATTTTGGCTGATTTACTAATAAATCATTCAGAGCAATTTTAGAACCATTTTGACATTCATTGACAAGAACCAGTGGTTGAAGAGAGCCGATATACTTCGGCAGTACCTGCAACGATGATAAAATTACGTCACCGTAGGATATTAAGGTACTGATAAGAATCCTCCATACTTTCACATAATTATGTGATTTCATTAGGCATTTCATGAGGCAAAACTAGTTGAATTGATCTTGAGGCAATGACATTACCATCTGCATTTCACATATAGTAAAATATTTATAAATAGATATTTAAACAGCAAAAACTAGCACACCCTGTCCTTTTTTCAAGGTCAAATAATGGAGCATGGCGTTTTCAGCATGATCCATCAAGTCATGGTTGCTCTGTTGAATGTGCTGGTATGCTAAATCAGGGTTGAAAATGTACAGGCTTTTTGTGTAGTAACAAGGATTGTGAGCTCTGAGCGTTTGGCCCCAGTTTCAGAACACTGGTCCGGTTCCTCTCATGACCCACTTTGACCAATGCCAGAGCCAAACTGGGACAAATGAGCATAGAGGCCTGGACCAGCAGTGAACACATTTAAACACAAAACAGTATGGTAAACACTGTTTTACCCTTAAACTGCGCACAACAGGCATCATATTATGTATGGTACTTTCAAAGCAGGGAACTAGTTAGGCCATGGCTATATTGACTGATGATAGTGAAAGCCATGTTTTGTGTGTATGGCAAATAAAACTAGCAAATTTTAATGAGGCAAGGTTTATGTTTAAAAAATGTAAAACTAATTGAAGGTATATCCTCCAAAAACAAGTCTAAATTAATTATTAAGTAATTGAATAAGACTTTTAGAAATGTATAAATCTTCATCGAAATTTTAGAAATCTTTTTTATGATGTTTAGATAGATTCTACTAGAAAACAAGACAAAAGCTGTGCTTATCGTGTTTGTATTAATTCATTTAATTACTAACATCTAAGGCAGAATATTTTTTTTTTAGATAACTTGTTAGCAAATAGAATATGTGGAGCGGAGGGGGGCGGGGATCCCCAATCGGCCTGATGAGCACGCAAGGGATAAAGGCGGCCGGTGACGATGGTTTGACAGAGAGAGAATTACGGGCATGTCCGTCATGTGTGTTTAAGTTTGCATTAAATTATGATTTATGTTGACAAGCCGGTTCTCGCCTCCTTTCCCATCCTTAACTGTGTTACAGAATATAACTGGATAAATTGCAGATAAATTCCAGCTATATTGAATTTGATGATTGGAATTTGTTTGAGAGTTTTTGGTCTGAATGAATATTTTGGATGTGTCTGTTTGTGTGTTAGAATGGCCACAGGGCCTGTGTGTGTAGGCCTGTCAAATGAAATAAGGAGACGTCCGTGTCTGTGTCACTGTTGCCAGGACGACCACAGCCTCCCTGGGTTTGTGGGTAGGAGGACTGTATAGTCTGCCTGTCAGAGCAATCATCCACACCACCATGACATTCCAACAGGACATGATGTCATAGCCACCTCTACCAATACAACAACACAGCACATTTGTCATTGTCTTACCTATTTTAATTTTACTTTTATAAAGGATTACAAACCTAAAAGGACTAGATAAATCCACTCAAATATGTAAATAGGAAAAACCTAGAGGGATGTTAGTGCTGGAATTAACTACCCCTTCAGATGTTAAAATCTTAGTGCTGCTAAAACCATGACAGATTTACAAATTCCTTTTTTTATTTAACGTTATCAAGAAGCGTGCATTTTGTATCTGTTGAAACCCCATCAATGCAGAACCAACGAATCATAATTTGTGTATACATATTTTATATGCATAAATGATGCTATTATTGAGCTAAAACAAGCATGTGCTTGCTCTTGCAGACAGCAAGGTTCCTTGCCCCTGACTGTACACGGTTACGCATAAGGGTTAGGCCTATCAGAGGGTTACGTAAGAGAGGGAGTGCAGTGCTGGCGATTCCATAGTTAAGAGGAGCTCAGCTCTGTAGACTTAGCTGAGAACGGACAGGAGCTGAGGAATATCGCACATGCTCATCTAACAGTTAGCAATAGCAGCTTAGCACACTCAAGCCACTAACTGAATGTGGAGAAAATGTTTTATACACAGTGGTCCCAAAATGTATGTACACAAACAAATTTATGAATGTCATTGCATTAGATATATCATTTCAAATGAAGTGGCATCTGCACACAAATGATGTTAGACCTTTCTCAGAACCAACAGCACTTTTCTAAGCCATTTTTGCAATTCCTTTTAACCAGCTGATCTCAAGGAGATTATTAGTGGTTGTCAGTTCTCCTCATGTTCACACAGGTGTCCAGACAGACTTACCACAGATGAACATGTTTCATTAACGTTTGACAATCAGAAAGTGTCATAAAACTTTTTTGAATGTAAAATCGACATTCTTTTTGTGAAATGCTTTGCTTAGAAAATGTGCAATATTTCTTTAAAATAAATGGTAATTGGTTTGATATATTTTGTCATATAATAGATAGCCATTCAAACATTTTTAAATGTGGCTTAAGTGTCCAAATATTTTTGGGGCCAATTGTGGGACTTTTAAGAGATTCATTTGTGCGTGTGAAAGAGGGAGACACTCACTCACTCACTCACTCACTCACTCACTCACTCACTCTCTCACTCTCACTCACTCACTCACTCACTCACTCACTCACTCACTCACTCACTCACTCACTCACCCACTCACTCACTCACTCACCCACCCACTCACTCACTCACTCACTCTCTCACTCACTCACTCACTCACTCACTCACTCACTCACTCACTCACCCACCCACCCACTCACTCACTCACTCACTCACTCTCTCACTCACTCACTCACTCACTCACTCACTCACTCACTCACTCACCCACTCACTCACTCACTCACCCACTCACTCACTCACTCACTCACTCACTGGGGGCACGTGGATTGTATAATTGATTCCTAATGATATAAATCTCTTTTCTGTCCCAGGAGAAGTTCCCTGTCTCTCTAAATAGTTCTTTAATTAGCTTCCTTAAAGTGGATATGAGCAACTTAATTTGTTATTACACATGCACCCATACCCACTGGAGAACACCGATAAATAGCCTACATGGCATCAATGCCGCAGCTGTCAAGTCAGTTGTCTGGATGACAGGCACACAGATTGTGTAATGATTGTATTGTGAACCAAAATGGTTCACAATACAATCATTTTGTTATTCATCATTTAGAGTTTCACTTACATTTATCTGACAGCTAATGTTTTTTTGAATGTTTTGAGTTTTCTAATTTCTGATATGTTTTCAACTTTAATATAGCTTTGTGCATCAAATTATAAAACCCCATGTTCTTACAGTATGTTGGCATTACTTTACATACTGTAAATAGTTAAAGTTCTGTCATAATTTACTATCCTAATGTTTTTCCAAACTTATTTATTATGTGGGACACAAATGGAGATGTTAAGCAGCATGTTAGCCTCAGTCACCATTCACTTTTATTGCATCTTGTTTTTGTCTGTACAATGAAAGTGAATGGTGACTGAGGCTAAAATTCTGCCAATCTCCTTTTGTGTTCCATGGAAGAAAGGATGGGTTTGGAAAAAAATTAGTATGAGTAAATGATGACTTTTGATTTAATCAGATGTGTTACTTTTTCTGAAAGGTTTGAGAACCACTGATTTAGTGAATTTTCTTCTTGTCTATGAATATTACTGTTTTTGTTTGTATTAATTTGAATGAGATGTGATTTTTGTCAGTTACCACAACGATACCCTGCAACCTTGTTTGCGGCATTACATCAGGTGCCTGGATTGATAATTGATGATGTCTTTAATTTTAGCCTCCAGATGGAGGGCTGTTTAAAGTGTGTGTTGTAAATCTTGCCTGTATGCATTTGATAAGATGTTGTTTTGTCACCTGGCATCCGGCCCACACATATTCTAAAACCTTGTTGGGATATGCTAAACAGTGATACTAATACATTGTGTAGGTGGGAGATTATCTTCAGCACACACACTTGTGAGCATGTCAACAATCCATGTCCCTATAGTACAGACAAAAACAGACACAAGCTTACTCAAAATGGCATTAGACTTGGCAGTGTCCTGTCTGAGGAACTGACCATCAATTGCAGACAAATTGACATGTATGTTTGAAGCGGCAGGGGTGAGCTGGGGTGAGAGGGTAGTTGTAATTACAGGTTGTCAGCGTTAGGTGTCTCATTGTCCAGATTGGCAGGGGCCTAGGGGGTAGTGATTGCAAATTGTAGACCAAGGGGGGCAGCCTGTGACAGCATGTGGTGTTCATCCATGTTTTACATCATTTCCTTCAGGGAAGGACTTTGAGATAAAGGCCACAGGCACATAATAAACAGCCTTTACTGTCAGCAACATTTGCATCCTGGATCTAGCATTGATCCCACTGTGTATTGCTAAGAAAATATTTAGGAGAATTCCAAAGGGGAATAGAACAGATATCCAATTTTAGATATTTCTGACCACCTGCAATATATTAATATTTAATTTAAAACTTAACATATTCAGGCTTCAAACACAACAGCTTTGTCAGCCACTGCATAAGTCTGATATGCCTGCAGCAACCAAATATTCCCTTGGACAGCCTCTTGGCTCACTGATATAATCCTTGACATGGAATCCACATCATTATGTTTATTGTGCGTCATTTTAATAAGCTAATTATTATCTCTGTGTATTGTTTTGAACTCCAGGATCTATTAATGTTGCATCTAAATGCAATTGCTCTGTGTCCTGTGACACTATGTGTCCTTGAATTGCAAAGTGCACTGTTATTTTGTGAATTTTCAGTCCCAGCTAATCTCTTAAAATTCATGGATGAGACACTTCTCCTAAAGAGAATTGAATGAGGCTTAGGGTGCATTTTAGGTCATTTTATATGTTACACCAGTAGCAAGTAGCAAGATAGGGGGACCATTTAAAGCTGACATTATTTAGCAGAGATAGGCCACTTCTATTAAAATGAATGGGAGAGATTGGAATGCTCAACCAAGGAGCTCTGTGTGCCCAACGATCAACAGATGTATAAAGGAAGTCCCACCTTACAGTTAAAAGAGCTAATCAATTTTTAGATACAGACATCACCTGTCAATCAACTCTAGCATGTGCATGCACATTAGCTATACAAGCAGAAAATGTAGTTTTTAGCATAATATAAGGTAAAGAATCACATTTTATGATTCCAGTATTGTCAGATGTTCTTTGACCATAATCTTTACCAACTTTTGGTCGATTTTGGTCGATTTTAGTCTTTCTCCATTCAAGTAGATAGAGGCTGCACTGGCATGACTGGAAATTGCCTCCTGAAAGCATTCCAAAGATGGCTGACATTGGACTGACTTGCTAGAAAGACTTTGTTTAAAGGCACACTCAGTATGTTTTTCCCATTTAAAAAAGTTTTACCCCTAAAGAAAAGAATTGTAATTTTGAAACATATGTATAAACTCATGACCACTCACATGAGGTGAGGACTCTAGTCATATCAGTAACCTTATTAAAGCTGTTTTATTCTACATGGAGCAGGGGCGCCATCATGGGGGCTGCCATTTTAAAATCACATAACCATTTCAATACTACTCTCTTAATCTCAGTAACAGTCTTGTAATTGGACTCTTTCACTCTTGGATTAAATTAATCATGGCTGATTGTGAATAGTGAATTTCTACAATGGCAACTGTAACTGAAAACTATTGATTTTGAATGATGCAACATCCATACAACTAGGTGTCACTGTAAGTCCAAGATGACACTAGAAAAATGTTACTGAGTGCACCTTTAATTATTATGATTTGATCAGTTAATTTTTGGTTGTTATAGGATGAAGGTATCGGCTAACTTTATCACAACCTCTCAGCTTCAAATCCCCTTCCCCCAGTACACATCGGCCGTCTGTGCATCTGTCTGCATGTGTGAACAAGAGATTGAGAAAGAGAAAGAAAAACATTCCCAAACCATCTCCCCCACTACCGTATGTCTATGTGTACTGTATATGAGTGAGCTCTTATATGTCTGAAGGGTACAGAGGTGCTAGGGTTAAATCTCTGGTGCAGTGCATTTGTTGATGATGCTGCAGGCATTTCCCCATTGGCTTGTCATCAGCTGTGCCAGACTCAGGCATCTTTGATCTGAGACGTGATTGGTTGCCTCACTGAGGCTACAGAAGGGGACATACTGGCAGGCATCCAGCATTTGAAGAATATAAAGTAACAAATCTGAAACTATAGAATGCTACACTACATATTCTGTATGTGATCAGCTCCTGTGGTATTTTAATTAGAAAATGTATGTTCTACAAAAAGTATTAGGCATTGATAGCAGTAAAACATCAGCAATAGTACAAAAAATATGAACATTTTAATATGTATACAGTATGCACTAAACTGTATTTATATATACAGTTAAGTTATATAAATATATATATACAGTTAAGTGCATAACTGATATGTATTATATGTACTAATAATATATGTAAAAAGGTTCAAAGAATTGTGTAGTGGTAGTCGTGGTACTGTGGGTGTAACCATTTACAAGGGACAAAAGGACTTGCATTCTTTATTGAGAGAATCACTCCATCAGTCTGACCTTCATGATCTTCATGACCTGCCTGTCCTCCACCAACACAACCTCATTGACCTCGTCAACCTTTGAGCTTTCCTTTGAGAAACTGTGAGTGTCTGTGTGTTTATGCTGGAATGAACAAGTACAAGTGTTTTTCTCTCTGACAAGCCATCTGCCTAGACAGAAAAAACATCACTGCTTCTGTAGTGGCTTCTTTATTACAGTACAGTCTCAAACAAGATGCTTTATCAGTACAAAACAGATATAAAAAATATAAAAACGGTCAAATTTCTCAGTTCTTTTAAGACTTACTGACATTTTGTATTTATTGGTTATCAGTCATGGATGTATTGAGCTTTTTACATGGTTGGTTGTTTTGTGCATGCAGATTGTATCTAGTTGAAAGAGCTTGCACAAATTTACTGTAGCATGCCAAGGCTTTATGGAGTGGACTGCCACTATAGAACAATGGGTTATGTGAGTTTGTGTGTATTTTGTTTAAACTGTTAAAGTGGGTTAGTAAGTCATTCAGCCTAAGGGTAGCATCGCCGTGTCATATCTGGGTGTTTGGATAGTGTCCTCTCTCACTCTTCCCTCTTCAGAATTACATAATCCTACATGATTGGTGGAAGGATGCACTGTATTATTTTAAATATAAATATAGATGTGCCTTAATGTAGAAGACTGCTTTTTAAGGGAACTTACCTAATCTAAAGGACAAAACATACTATGCACAAGTACGTGAACGCAGATGTTTCTAGCTATGCAAGATCGATTTTGTGCACTGTTCCAAAATGTAACAGGCTTCAACTCATAACACAATGCAAGTATGCATTCTCAAGTTTGCCTCAAGGGGAGCTATAGCAGACATTAGTGGGAACTGTCAACTTTTACAGTGAGTTTTCCCTAAGTCAACTACACTCATGGCATAATGTGACAAGTCTGTAGTTCTCTTCAGGAAGGAGGAAGCGGGAGCAGGTTAAATAATCCAATGTAAGGCTTTGTTCACACATAAACAAATGCTTTTCAGCACAACACCAAACACACATGATCACGGATTTGTGTGTCTCTCTCTCCCCTCCAGCGGTCTGGATTGCCCTTTTGTCCCCCTCCAGCTCTCACCGCAACACAAAACAGCTGTTAGAGATAATTTCCCACAGGTTTCGATCCTTACCGTCCTTCCTCTCCTAGCCTCGTTCTCTGCAGACGTTGCTCGGCCACGCCCACATCACCACACAGAACAGTTTGAAGAGAATACAGCTAAGCAAACCACCTCAGTCAAGTTTAATAGCACAGACTTTTGACGGCAACTCTATGGCCTCCTTGAGTGAGTAAATACCAGACACATTATCTACTGCATATATCCTACTTTTATTCATCATCGAGAAGTTCGAGCAGCTTCTTTTACTGATCTAGTGTGAATTATACTCATAGAATGAGGCATAAAGTCATTGATAACAAATTTTAATGTCACATAAGTTAAGGTTTTACATGTAGTCTTGATCATCTTCGTATTTAAATTGACATCTTACATCTTAACGCCTGTGTGTGAATGTTTGGAAACATTATGTCATTGCTCATCTGTTTAGAAATAATTTTTGGCTCTAAACAAAGAATGAAGAAGCACTTCGCTGTGAATGTACCGGGGCCTTTACATACGTTTTAGGATATATATATTGCATGAGAAAATCTGGGGCTGTCAGCAGCTAAATGTTACAATTGGTGTGATACTCATTAAAATGCCTATGCTCTCTAAATATTGGTATCTAGTAGTGTGTGTGTGTGTGTGTGTGTGTGTGTGTGTGTGTGTGTGTATGCACCGCATGCCTCTTTATGGCTTTCCTCTCAGGACGGGATGGTAATAGCTCGCCTTAGGCCACAATTTAATTCCATGTAACGAGGTCCTTCACTAAAGTGGCCCCAGGAGTCCCTCTCTGAAAGAAGCAAATTGATCACAAAGACAATCTAAGGGCCTCTCTTCACCTGAGAGTGCAGTCGCTCCATCTCACTCATCTCTCTTCTCCATCTCCCTTAATCATTCCATCTCAGTATCCTCATCTGTCTTAAGCTTTCTTAAAGATCTCTCCTGCTCTTCATCTAAATCTCTTTGAGGGCCTCTATCTTAAATGCTCACACAAACAGTTATTCACTTATTTAATGTTTTATTTTCTCTGTTTCACTCAACACAATGCTCCTAATGTAATTTTCTTTGAGGCTTCCAAAAAAACAGTTATAATCACCTTAGCATGCTTTTAAATTCTGGTTCTGAGAGTTTGCAGTTTAAGAGCATGCATGCAGTCAGGGCCCTTAAACACACGAGGTCAGCACTGTGCATGGTGTAATGGATCTGTGGTAACTGGATTTATTTGTGTATATGTGGGTTTTCTACATTCCACTATATGGACATGTACTGTACATCTTGAAATTTATGGCTAAATAAGTCTGTGTAAACAGACTGAAGTACGTGGAAACTAACTGTGAGCAGTGCGCATACATACTCATACACCACAGAAAGAGAGAGCTCCACTCTAGATTCGATTTCTGTGTTACATAACCACGTGTTTTCATTGTCTCTAAAGCATAAGACTATGTTTCTCTTTCTCCTGTGTGCCTGAGGTGGAACAGTGCACCTTTCAGCAGAAAGTTCATTTTTGGACACTATATATCATGCTGCAAGATGTTAAAACCTTTCAAACAAAAGACGTGAAATTCATACTGTATGTTCAGGTAGTATATATTGCATTCATTATGCAACATTGTTGTGATGTTGTTAGAGAATTGTCTCCGATGTCAGTGTTCTTTAAAGACACGGATGTATAAAGCTCCCTAGACCCCTCCTGTACCATACCCAGGTGCCACTGTCTAAAGCACACATTACTGAATGAATGAACAAACACCTAGCGAAAGCGAGACCAGTTGAAAAGAACTAATAAAACCAACAAGCTGCAAAGCAGAGAAAACACTGCTGCAATACCGCAGGGAGAGTAAAAAACAAACGCACATGTTTAGCCTTACAGTTCAGTCTCTCTTCAAGCTACTCATGCACACTGAACCATCTTAAATAAGGACTCAAACAGATGACACACTCTAGTCTGCACATTCTCAGTCAAAACTAAGATGCTTTTACAAAAACACTACTGGGAATCAAAGCCAACACTGTCACACTCTAAAATAGATGTCAAGACACACTATCTGCTTGACATTATGCAGTTACCCAGAATGAAAATTTTACCTCTGATCTCAGTATGTATAACACAGTATGTAGAATACGAGTAGTTTACCCCCTTAAAGTTTAAAGTTTAATAGAATAAGGAATGGAGCTCACTGAATGGATAAGGTTTGTGCTGGCTGTGCAACTCAGTTTGTGCTTCACTTTAGGAGATTACATCTTCTGCTTTTCTTTGCGAAATCTTTCTCAGGTTGTGTAAGTACAAGGCATTAGTCAGCAAAATAGAAAGGAAAAAACTACAAACTACTTGTACAGCTACAACTGATCATATGATATTAGTACTGATACAAATCTGGGCTTCATACAGAAAGACAGGACCAAAATGAAATTGACGGCACTGATGAAAACAATGTGGTGAAATTTTTATATTTAAAACTGCAACTCTGTCTTGTAGTTTTCCAGTCAGAAATATTGTCTTCTGCTGGTGTTCTGGGTGCTTGAAAACTCTCTGTGAAATTATTAACATCAGCATATGTTTTAGGTGAATACATTAAAGTTCATATAGCATAATTGATATTTTTTTCATTTTACACTGTACATAGAAATAATGGCTCAGTTATTGACAGTTCTTTGTAATTATTGTTGGCCTCCTGCCTATTTAGAAATTTAAAGGAGTTTGCAATGTACACTGCCTAAATCATATCTGTGATGTGGTTATGTGGACAGTGGCAGTCAAACAAACAATGCTGTTTATTGATCTTACTCCTACCTCCAATTGAAAAAAACTAACAAACAAACAAATTAAAAAAACGCTTACATTAAACTCTTAAGAAAAGACAAGTAATCAGCTGGGACTTTCCAGCAAACATACTTACAGTGCATAGGATAAACAGTTTTTTGAGTGGATCATACTGTACACAGTTATAGTACAGTATACACACAGTTTAATATGTTCGTTAACAGTAGAAATAGAGCTCATGGTTGAGGGGGCCATGCACATTGATCCAACTCTTCAGCAATCTAAGCCACGCAAAGTCAAGCAGGGCAATGGAGAGATGGCCTCTCACTCTGGGAGTCAATGTGATGCTAAAAACTATTGGCATTGGGATTTCATGCATAACTCTGTCTCTTTTTGTATCTATGGCTCAGAGTTTCAGGGTGTAGCCTGGAGTGAGATGAGCCTGGACAAAGCAACAAGGTAATCCAGTATGGAATTCACACCCAGATCTGGAATAAATGCAGACCAGATACTGTATGTCTCCTTGCTGTAGTTTTAAAACAAACAAACAAACAAACAAACAAACAAACAAACAAACAAACAAACACATACAATCTGTGTATGTGCTGTACATGTAGTGTGTGTGCAAACTCAGTTTGAATGTGATCTGCGTGTGACAGGGTTGTGGGAAAACTAACACTAGCCCTGAAGCAGCACTGTACACTGAAATGAAGACGAGATTTGGAACGGATGTGGATCTAGAGTTACTATATTGAGTACCACAGTCCATCAGATATATGCATTGGAACCCATGCAAGTCAATCTCCGAGCAATGTAGCAACCTGATAAATGTTTTGACCAATAGAACACATCTCTGTGTACACAACTAACACCCTCAAACGCACAATGAACCAGTGCTTTAGTGACATGTGTGGCATTATGATCATTTTCTACCTCTATAAAACCAGTTTCTCACTATGACTGTTTACAAAAACAGCACAGATGATACAAATTACTATCCAATATGTTTTAGATACATTTAGTATTATATATATATATATATATATATATATATATATATATATATATATCAGTGGGGATTTCTTTAAGACTGCAAGGGAAGCTCAGCTTCCCCTATAATGTCAAAAAAATAATGGTCAAATATGTACTATTGTGTAAACAGATTATTGACTAAAAATGCGTTAGAACACGTTCACCTCGAAGACGAGTTCGTTCAGAATCAGCTACATTACATATAGCAGGTCGACTGACTCGATTTACTTCTCATACATTCCCTTAGCGTCAGTGCATTTCACTGTTGAAGCCGAGCGTCCATTGACTTCAATGGGGCTGCTCTGAACAGTTTTTTTCAGTGCTCCGAAAATAGACGGTCATTGGATAAATGCTGCGATAATGTCCCGCCCACGGACGCTCAGCGTCTCTGGGGGTGAATGAGGAGTGGGCTGGCCGGACTCCGGGCTTCAGCGTGATGATTGGAGGATCTGTTGAAAGACTGCATCTCCTTTTGATTGACAGCGAATCTGTACTATAAGAAGTCACTGAAGCTATTTCGCGCTCAGTCCCATCGCGGATTTCTCAAGCGTAGTCGAAAGACAAACTGCTGCAACCTATTTCTTTATATTTGTTTGGCGAAATTGCTAGTCAATTTGCATAATACATTTCACACAATTATACACCACATTCCTTGTTTCTGTTTTACCAAGTTTAATATATTTTGTTTTAGAGCGTTCGTTCGTTCGTTCGTTCGTTCATTCATTCATTCATACAGTAGGCTAGGCTAGCGTCGTACGGGTGAAACTGTGCACGATGGCAGACGGTGCTAATATTGTCGACCTGATTTTGGCGAAGCCATTTGAAAGTCTTCCTTACGAGGAAAAAATTAGAATTAAACAGCAGGGCAGATCAACACCTAAGATTGATTTAGTGCAAAAAATAGGGTAAATAAGTTTATAATGTAGTCCGAAAATGAGCTTCCCTCTTTGAAAGACCAGCAGCCACTGATATATATATATATATATATATATATATATATATATATATATATATATATATATATATATATATATATATACAATAGCTGTCAAACATTATTGTGTTCTCCTTAAAAATCCCATCATGAAGGGAAAAGCTTTCTGACTATCAGTATAGTACATAGATCAGCCACAACATTAAAACCACCTGCCTAATATTGTGTAGGTCCCCCTCGTGCCGCTAAAACCACGCCAACCTGCATCTCAAAATAGCATTGTGAGATGCTATTCTTCTCACCACAACTGTATAGAGCAGTTATCTGAGTTACCGTAGACTACCGTGAAAATCCCTGGAGATCAGTTCTGTTCATTTCTGTGACTTCCTTGTGGTACAATGTGGAAATTTGACTTCAAGTTCACCATACACAATAAAAACAGCAACACATTGCATAAAACAGCATAATAAACATAAATATAATCCATTAAATGTATACCCTCTTCAGGTATATTTAAATACCTACCCACATATACAACTACGTGTTTAATAATCTGACTGCAGTTGGCACAATTTATATCTTATACACATTCTTGATAGCCCGCGGTTGCCTAAAATGCCTCCCTGAGGGTAATAACTGAAAGCGACTGTGTAGAGGATGGGTAAGATTGCCAAAGATTTTTGTTTTACTTTGGATATAAATACATAGTTTTACTTGCTACATTAACAACTTTAGACAACTTTGTTTTGTTTTTTACACTCAGGTTTCCGTACCACATGGTCATATTTAAAGGCAAAATGCTTTCCACGAGATTCTTGTAAACCACTTCTAAAATGTCTTTACTTACACCAAAGTGGTTTAATCTCCTAATAAGATGCAGTCTCTGCTTTGCTTTTTTAAAAACATAATCTGTATTCTAAGTAAAATTAAGAAGATATATTCATGTTCCCAGATATTTAAAACTGCAAACTAAATCTACAAGGTGCACACCAAGTATTAAAGGTTCTACTTGTTCAGAGATGTCCTGCTTCTTGCATGTAACAACTAATTCTTTGATTTTATTCACATTAATCTCAAGTGCACTCAACCGACACCAATTCTGGAGGGAATTTACATTATTATAATAAAGATCAACATTTACAGAAATACTTAAACCAGCCCATCTGGCACCAACAATCATGATATGGTCCAAAACACTGAGATAATTTTTTTACCCCATTCTGATGGTTGATGTGAACATTAACTGAAGCTCCTGACCTGTATCTGAATGATTATATGCACTGCACTTCTGCCACATGATTGGCTGATTAGATAATCGCATGGATGATTATTGGTGCCAGATGGCCTGGTTGAGTATTTCTGTAACTGCTGATCTCATAGGATTTTCACAAACAACAGTCTCTAAAATGTACTCTGAATGGTGCCAAAAATAAACAAACAAAAACATCCAGTGAGCGGCAGTTCTGCAGATGGAAATGCCTTGTTGATAAGAGTGGTCAACAGAGAATGGCCAGACTGGTTTGAACTGACAAAGTCTATGTTAACTCAGATTACCGCTCTGTACAATTGTGGTGAGAAGAATAACATCTAACAATTTGGCAGCTCGAGGGGGACCTCACAATATTACGCAGGTGGTATTAATGTTGTGACTGATCGGTGTATATTTAAGATGTCTAATATTGACAGAACTGCATCTGCTGAATGGTGCAATCACACTAATACACTGATGATAAACAAACATGAAGCATAAATATATGATAATTAACACCCACACTAGCAATAATATATCCATAATCTAAATGGCACTTTTACCATCTGTACATCAGAGATCAGTGAAAGATATATGTAATTTTGTCATCATAAGAAACTCTCATGAGCTACTGAGCTAAACAAAATGTAGGGTAAAATAATAAAAATCTACATTTAAAAAATAAGCAAAAACTTTCATCCAATAAATTAAAATAGGAAAGGGGAATCGCTGGATGGCAAAACACTGATAGTTCAAGTGATAAATGATTCATGACATATGCCTAATGCCTAAAGATTAACTGGCAAACTACAAAAACAATTATATGTTTTTAGAAGATTGTAAGAAATTTGTTTTGTTCATCTAAATTACCTCACGACTAAGTGGTTAAATTGGTATTGGAAAGCATGATGAGGCCCGCGGGGCAGGCCGGTGTCAGACAGGGCACTCAGGCCGGGTTCGGTAAGGGGCCTCCGATACTGATGTAATTCTTTCTGACACGGTCCTTTGGGGCATGGAAAGAGAGAAGCAGGGAGGTGCTCTGGGCCGTGTATAGTTTGTGAAACAGAGATGCAGAAAAAGAGTTTGTGGCGTTTCCCATGGCAAGTGCACTTATCAGACACTTAAAGAGCGGGTCTTACATTTTGTCCGCGCAAGAGTGAAAAAGATAGCGGCCCTACATACAAATATGATTAATAGCTAAAACATACGTAGACATTATAGTCAGAGTAAAATTAGCAGGTTTTACTTTTAGAAATATCCACATTCAGCATCGAAAAGTTTTAGTAGCCTATGGTAAACAAACTCATGTAGGCCTTATTGTCGAAATGCAATGCGAGTATTGTGGGACGTATAGTTGTTCAGATATTTTTATAGGCTAGGGCCTATATAACGAAAACGATCGAATAACGAAAAGAATAGAAAACTGTTTATAATGGGCCAATAGCCTACTTTGAATCAAGCGCCTTAATTGGAGCAAAATATTTCAATTTAGATTGTAGCTCAACATCAGATAGTTTTTCTATTTTCCAACTGTCTGAATCTTATTTGTGCAATTGCAAAAAACTGTCAATGGACAGTAAATATCGTTATTATTATTACTTTTTACATAACGTTATTAGCTCATTAAAAATATCAGACTTTATCAACAATATGAAACAAAACCCTTTAATAGGCTAAAAACGTTTTGTTTTATCAGCACAATATAAACACAAAATATGGATTTTAATAAGTATGTCTACTGAAATGCTCTGACAGTGGCGATAAACGAATACAATTATATTGAGTAAATTACATGCCACACTTAATCTTTTTTCTATTTACAATACAATTTTTGCACTTTACTGTTCAAATCTGACGTTTTTTATTCTCTAGAAGTCAACAAATACTTAAAAAAAAATGTAAATCCAGTATCCAGTCCATTAGATTGCAGACCTGTGTAACTGCAACAAGCGTGACTACTGGAAGAGGGAAAGCGCGCGCTGCTCTATTACGCGCGTGAACTCGGGTAGCTCGGACTTTGGTGCTGCACCTCGACGCTTTCAGCGCGCAGCGGCGCCTGACTGACGGAAATGGGTCAATAGAACGCATGACACAAACCCTTCGTTACCCACACCGTGGAGTTCTGCCTTAAGATACTGCTCACCTAAAAAGAGCCTGACATATCTAGATCTTTCTCAAAACTAGAACACACGCCTCAAAGTAGGCTACGTAGCCTAATTGAACATTTTCAGTGTTAAGTTTTAGACTCGTATAAATTCCACTCTTTGGGAAAGTTGGAGAGATATTGTCCATAGATAAATCAACTGGCTGAGGACGTCGCGAGGACTTCATAAACGTGAGACTGGGAATGATGTGCGGCTTATGTCTCTATGGAGGTCTTCTGCTTGTGTATGGTCAAACCCCTAAATATGAAGTCATATGCAGTTGATGACGTGACAATTTATCCATGTGTTTATTCATCTGACAAATTGTTACGGTATTGTGTACGCATGGACCCCTCAAAGCCCTATGAACCAAGTAGCCTATTACTTGAAAGAAAAAAAAAGAAAGAAAGAAACAGCACCAGTAGGCTATGGACAAACTGTGCGGACAGAACCCTACTTCATTAATCAAATGAGCTGTCAAAAGTTGTATTCTTACCTCGCATAGTGATGGCGACTCGCTCCTGAACGCGTCAGTCATGAAGGAACAAACATAAACCAGAGTAAAACAAAACACAAGATCCTCGGTGATGATGAAGTTTCGTCTCGTCAACGTCAGCGCGGAAGACGACTGTGCAAAACCATTCCAGAGGTGCGCGTGAAGCGGACGAGAGCGAGCGGCGCGGTGGTCGGACTCTTCAGTTGTGTGGTAAGGCCAGCATGCGGGTTTTCACATGACATCTGCGAGCGCATATACCCAGTGGAGGTTTTCACTGCCTCCACGAGCGCAGGAGAGAGCGCACGGCAAGCTGACGGGAGCACGGATTGGACTGACACTTTCGCTCCGCCCACTTTCCAGTGTCTTCAGTCATTAAGTTGTGTTAAGCAGACAGTCAGACCCTTTGCGGGCCGCATGTATGCGGGCAAGACGCGGGGCTGATTATGGCTTGAGTTCGCACACAGCAGTGTCTAGAAAACCTTAAAAAAGAAGAAAAAACACTTCTCGCACCTGTCAGTTTTTTTTTTTTTAAATTTTTTTTTTTACTTTCCATTTGCTTTTATTATTATTATTGTTATTATTACTACTACTACTGCTATTATTATTTACCTATTGTAGGCTAGTATAAGTAGTAGAAGCAGCAGCAGGAGTTCTAGTTGGCAAGGTGAAGTAATGTTCATATTGTAATTTTAAGAGATGGATTGCGCTGTAGCCTACTGCATGACTGGACATACAGTGAGGAAAAATGTGAGGATATGTTGTCAAGTTAGTTTGTAACATGCAGGCAAAAATTTAAAGACAGACATATTTGGTGTTGGTGAAATACATGCTTATTACATCTAAAGCATTGTGTAATAATACAAGTGTAATGCATATAAGTGCAATAATAAATATAAAACTAATTCTGATATTCACATTTTGACGTGATTGATGAGAAGATACCAGCTAGAGAGCAAACAGCCTTTAAAGACACATAACATTAACCTACTTTTGGTCCCTTGACATAATTTACAAATTTGAAGACAATATCCTTTCATTTAAAGGTTAAGAAAATGTTTTGAGAAAAATATTTCTGTTATATTTCTGTCATGTCATTTATGGGCAACGTGGGCAACATTTAAAAAAGTTAAATATACTGTTTACAGTGATAAATATGATGATCTGGCCTGTAAGGATGGATCTGTCAGGCGCTTGATTCAGATGCAGTACCTGAGATAAACAGGTGCCAAATATCTGATAAGTTGTATTAGTTAAAGGTTTCTTTACAGACAAAAATGCATTATATGGCCTAATTTAAATGATTTATTTTTTTACACAAACTGCTAAGTGTATAACGTTGGGCTCAATAAATTATTTAGTTAATTTGCCATAAATCAGTTATTCATTAGGGGTCATCTACTTTATCAAATTAAATAGCAAATAGCTCAGGAGAGTGTGAAATTGCCCACTGCCTGAGTGTGTAGGGGGAGGTGGAGACAGCGACAGTGCCATAGACCCATACAGGGAAAGGCAGAGACTGACTGCCTAAAGCACATCACCACTGACCTACATTTCTTTTTTTTTTTTTCTTCTTTTCTTTTTATTTTCCATTTCCCCTGTATGAAAAACTCATATTTGTGATGTAATGACAAAAAGCAAGCATGACAATAAAGCCAGACTGGTCCACTGGAGATTGTAAAGCACTGTCCTGGAGTGACAGCACTGTTTTTGAACAAAAAGCTTTTTTTGTGGCTATTCAAAGGGCTGAGTGTTGTAAAAAGTAATGCATGTAACCTGTGAAGTGGAATAGATAGGTTAAAGGGCAAGTAACCTTTCTAAAATCAACATGCAATATTTGTATTTTAACAAGGTTTTTCATTTTCAATGCCGCCTGAAATGTGAGACACATGGTCAGATTATTAACTGTTATGTGTTGTACTTTTACATGGTTTTAGATAGACAACAGAGCTACTGGAATAAATGAATGATGCAAAGATTGACACAGCCATATGGTGTCTGAAAAATGGTTAAGTTTCAAACATATTTAGCACTGTACAGAGGCTTAAGAAAGCGTAGTGCTTAGTGCAACCCCTCTTCTCTCCATTCTTCTCTTGTATTTGCTTTTGTAACATACTGCTGTCAAATCTAATGTCTAAATTGTGATGTTATTTCTCATATTGCTCCTCACAAACTGTTGGTCATTATTTTTGAGAGGGATAAAGATAGAATCATTAAAAGAGTTGATAGATATCCCTGGTTTTAAAGTTTAAAGCATATTTATCAGAGGTGTATAGTAACGAAGTAAAAATACTTTGTTACTGTACTTATGTAAATTTTTTTCCATATTTGTACTTTACTTGAGTATAAATATTTATTTTGGACTTTTACTTTCACTTCACTACATTTCTAAGAGAAAATTGATACTTTTACTATGATACATTTCTGCAGACCCTTTCGTTACTTTTGCGACATAACCCCCCAAAAAAAAAAATAACAGCTGTACGTGCAAAAAATGCGTGCAGATTGGCGATTTTGAAGTGTGATTCGTTGAAAGAATCATTTGAGTCGAATCTTTTAAATGTGATTCATTTGAACTGAACAGAAAGATTCAAAAAGTGGTCTGAATGATTCGTTTTGCGAATCATGAATCTGAATCAATATCACAAGCGAAGTTACGTGTTTTCTCGTTAGTCTCTGGGGAAGACAAGAAACTGCTCTTGTAACTGTAATTTTTTTTTTTTTTTACTAATTCATTTGATAATTTTAGGCTTAAACATTATGAAAGCTGTTAAATCATGAAGTTATGTGCGACCAGTCTCCCGCCTTTCCAGGAGAACTGTTCATATAAGTTCACATGCGTGCACATTTTACATTTATATTTTTCATGAAAAATTACTTTACCAGTGCTCATGAAAATGTCCAACAATATTTATTTTTATATTTTATGAAGATGAATGGATGGTATTTGCCTAAGCAAAACTAGTTTTCTGGTGGTTGCAAAAGTGGTATAATTGATTTGGAGCACATTTATGCTACAGTATGTGTAACTAGGGTTTTCTGGATGGTTGCTAGGGTATGCTTTGCAGTTGGTGATCTGCTGTATGTTTTAGTGCATTGCTACAGTATGTGGTTGCCATGTTGTTACTATGCTGTTGCTACTTTGTTTTCTGTGTTTTTAGCACATTGCTCTGCAGTTGCAAGGGTGTTCTAGGTGGTTGTCAGGTTGTTGCTATGCTGTTGTTAAGTTGTTTTAACTCTGTTTTTAGCACATTGCTATGCACTTGCCAGGTTGTTCTGGGTGGTTGCTTACTGGCCCAAATGAAAAGAGCCCTCCCCCTCAAGTCTCTGTTCTGGTCACTAATATAACTCAACTCCCTCCTTCAATGTTCCATTGAATGCACCATTAAAGGGGTAGTTTGTTTAAAAATGAAAATTCTCTGATAATTTTCTCACCCTCACTCGATCCTAGATGTATGACTTTCATTTTTTTTTTTGAGAACATAAACAAAAAAAGATTTTCAGAAGAATATCACTGTTATGTAGATTAATTAAATGTAAGTGAATAGTGGCCAGACATTTGAAGCTCCAAAAAGCACATAAATGCAGCGTAAGAGTAATCCATAAGACTCCAGTGGTTTCTTCAATGTCTTCTGAATAGATTCAATTGGTTTGGGGTGAAAATAGTCCAAAATATAACTAATGTTTTGACTATAAATCTTGACATTAGCAGTCTCATTGGCGATTTGGATTTCAAGATCGATTACACTTCCTGTAGCGCCACCTAGGGCTCTGTTCATGCTTCAAGCCCTAGAAAGTGAAATCGTGCTTGAAATCATGATCGTGCCTAGAGATTGCAATGGCAAGATATACAGTGCTTTTTTAGCTTGATATGTCTGGCCACCATTAACTTGCATTGAATTGACCTATAGAGCTGAAATATTCTTCTAAAAATCTTTGTATGTGTTCTGCTGATGAAAGAAAGTTATACACATCTGGGATGGCAAAAAGGTGAGTAAATGATGAGCACCACCAATCAAATAAGTTGTCATGGGTTTAATGAACTGTTCCATAATTTATGCAATTTACTTGTACTTTTGAGTACTTAAGTACATTTAAATCAGTTACTTTAATACTTTTACTAATGTCATTTTCTCATGAGCTACTCATGAGTCAATTTCCATGAATGTATCTTTACATTTACTCAAGTATGACAAATGGATACTTCATACAACACTGATATTTATGCAACTCCTTTGTCCTTGAATCGACCATCAAGATGTTAACTTAAATATAATTGGATAACTTTCCATTGAAAATAAAAATTAGGGCACTATTTCTCAAAGGGATTTCCCTTAGCTCTCAAATGACACATGCCCTTATATTGTGCTATGAAAACAAGCAGGTGTTTTTGTAAGAGAACATTTTACTGGGACATTGATTTATTAACATATAGGCCCTACAGAACATGATGCCCTTTTTTTTTCTTTTTTTATTACGTGTGAACGAAAGCTTTGGTGAATATGTTTGTGTTGCATTTAAATGCCTTTTCCATCCCTGTTCAACATGATATTTAGGTATGTAGATCAGAGTTCAGCAGATAATTGTCTCCCCTTCCATTTCTGCATGTCAAATGTCAACATGCTGAATCGCAGGCACAATCCTTGCGGTGGTAATGAGAGAGAAAGTGAATGACACTGGCTTTCAGAGAGAAAGTGAGAGAGAGAAAGAGAGAAATAGACAGAGGGGAAAATACACTTGAGAAATTTACAGAAAGATACCACAAGTGACAGAGGCAATTTTCTGGTAAAAAATTACTTCATCATAATTTCAATCCCAAAAAGAATTGGAAAGAAAGCCCTGAAGGAGCCAAGCCGTGTCACCTTGAAAAATGGCAGTGGAAAAGATCACTAAACTTGTCTCACACACACACACACACACACACACACACACACACACACACACACACACACACACACACACACACACACACACACAAAAATGTTGGTGCGGTTATCATCATGAGGACTCCCAATAGACATAATGATTTTTATACTGTACGAACTATGGATACTATCCCTAACCCTACCCCTAAACCTAACCCTGACAAAAACTTTCTGCATATTTAAATTTTACAAAAATCATTTTCTAGTGATTTGAATTATAGGGACACTAGAAATGTCCTCATAAACCACATTTATAGCATAATACCCTTGTTATTACCAGTTTATAAACCAAAAAATGTTCCTCGTAAACCACCCAAACCCGTCCACACACACACACACACACACACACACACACACACACACACACACACACACACACACACACACACACACACACACACACACACACACACACACACACGCACACACGCACACACACACACACATGTATTTTCACATATATTATATCCAAATATTAACAATTATTTGCAATCAAACAAATTAAATATATACAATTATTATAAATAAACCCTGAGAATTGTCTAATCAAGAACATGTTTAAACTTTAATATAAGTTGATAAGTTTTACACACTAATAAATTATCAGCTCTAAGGAATCATTTCAGCTGGATGTCAAAATGCCCCAAAGAAAGCCAAAGGGACTGAATTATATTTTTATTGTGAAACTAATAAAGTTGGAGCCCATCTCATCTGTATTAGCAAGTAATAAGCAGACTTCTCATCAAAGCTCTTAATAAGACCAATTGTGCAATATCACATCCTTCCCATCAACACAGTACAGAAGTCTGCCAATCAGTTGATTTTAATTGGATTTTTTTCTTAATCCATGATATTTTTTTTACTCTCTTCCAACAACGCTATTAAGATATTAAATCTAATGTTACATTGAGTGTGTAGGGTTTTTATATGACACATTAGAATATCCTAATTTGCCCCAAGGCAAACTCTCGAAATAATTTTTCCTGCTGATTTAGTTTCCATTAAAGAAAGCCTTGCCTTTGAAATCATTGATCAAGAATCGCTGTTAACAATCAGGTTTACTAAAATGGCAAAAATTATCGTATTCGTTTCTATCTAATCAGTAACGTATTGCAAAGCAGTGGACAAAATGCTACACTACACAGTTACACATACACTTGTACCATGCCTTCCACTGGCTGAAGCAAACACTTACAAGCAACATATTTTAGGTGTTCTAACAATTAGATGATTGAAGAAAATGACACTTATCAATTTATAGCACTTTTAATTAAAAAAGCTAACCTGTTCAACATTAAATTAATTAAATACAACATAACAACTAATGTGTTAATTTATAGTTAACAAACTGAAAACTTGATCAACCTCTTAAACCTGTAATAAGACCATCTCTGATCTCAGGTATGTGGGTGGATGGTGGGAAGGGACGATGTATAGAGACCAATCGGCCACTGTTTTACAGCTTGGATTGGACTGATCGCTTAGATTGACAGGTCTTGATTTACCATGAGCACAACTGAAACAGTGCTGGATCTTAATACTTGTTACTTATGTAATTATGTTTCTGGTTTATTGTGGCATTTACAAATGTAAGTAGTTCTCAGGTTCAGTAAAACCCTCAGATCACTTGTTTGGAGAGTATTTTGGACTTCTGATAAAAAAGGCTACCTTGGTTCCAAATGCCATAACTTGCTTTGAGATAACAATACAACATTTTTCCAAGATACAGTTGACATGATTGTAGTCATCATGTCAACCATGAATAATTTACAAAATAAATAAATAAACTACATCACTTTCTCAGCAGTGTTGTAACATAAGAGCCTACAAACATGAGATATACATGTTTGCATCTTTGAGAAAATCGAGATTATGCGTGGTTAGTAATATTTCTCATGTCTGCGAGGCAAGTATACACTGAGTTTTGGTTCATTTTTTGCGTGACGTGCTCCAGACAGAAGTTCACCGAGATGGTAGAAAACACACCCTGTTTGATTTCTATACTTTACAAAACCACAACTTTTTGCTGTTATTGTGAGTGTACACAAATAAAAGTAAACCCTTTACAGTTTCAAATGATGTCTTACTCTTATCTGTATGACAAAAAATCATGAGTTGCAAATTACAATGCGTTTAATTGAGAACTGATGCCAAGGGATAAATTTAAATAAAAACTAAAATATAAATAAAAAAATAATAAATTACTTTTTTTGCAAAAAGGGAACTTACTTTGTGAAAGAGGGTGGGTGCTTGACCACCACTTGGGGTCTATCTGTGCATGTGACTGCCTGAGTTTCATCGACACTCGGAAGCGGCACGAAATTTGACGGAGGCGGCTGCCTCATAATTCTCTATGCAAGAAAAACCCTGACTACACTAGCTGCCATTAGGATGCTATCTGGCCAAGGCAGTTCCTTGGGTATTACTTTAAAATTGACTATATTGAAGTACCAAGCACAACAAAAGTCAGCAAGCCACGATTTTGTTTTGTACTCTGTAAAAAAGTGAAACTGTGTACATTCTGTCATTATTTACTCACCCCAATGTTGTTCCAAACCCTTATGACTTTCATTCTTCCTTGGAATGCAAAAGTAGTTGTTAGGCAAAATGTTAAAAAACTGTAAAAAAAAAATTAAAGTCACCATTCACTTTCATTGTATGGAAAAAAGATGCAATAACACTGAATTGTTACTGAGGCTGATATTTTGCCAATAATATCAACATTTGTTTTCCACTGACGAAAGAAAATCATATGGGTTTGGAACCATGTGAAGGTGAGTAAATGATGACAGAACTTAATTAGGGAACTATCCCTTTAAAGAGATGTTTTTTCCTGATCGGAGCCTTAAAAAGTACTTTAACTGATGTAACCTAACATATTTAATTCAGCTATATTAATGTAAACAATATTTTTGATTTGAATAAAGTAGTTAGTTCATTCAGATGATACTACATGAAGCACAATTTAGGTTACCTGACAAAACATTTGCTCCAATGTATTGAAATTCCCATTCAAATCATCATTTGTGGTAGTTAGACTCCTCTAAAGGGAGCAGATTCTGTGTCAAAGCGTGACCTTTATGTCCTACATAAAGTCCAAGTTCAAACAAATCGACACTTCTCAGAACTTTTACTCTACCACATATACTGTACAAACCATTAACTTAACATCCCTTATTCATCCACAGACATAACTCCCAGTTAATATTTCACAACTACATATTTGATTAGTGCAATCATTTTTTAGCAACCATTATCCCAAATTGGCTTTTTCAATTTCTGAATCTGAACGGGACAGATCTAATGGGAGAGACCCTCACCTCTCTACACCCCCCCAAAGGATGGTGGAAGTGTCTGATGAGGAGAGGCTAATGGCTGCAGTGTAGTCACCTCTGGGGCTGAGGACTAATGTCAGAGGGGTTGAGGTAATGGAACATGCGCCTGCAGTAGCTGAATTATTCACTCGATCCTTACGAAAGCCACTGATGCAATATACACTACCGCACAAAAGCACACGCACAGGCACACTGGCTGTCTGGAGTAAGACTAACTTTCTCCTCTCTGATGATCAACTTGCTGTCATACTCACATTTTCAAAGACTTTCTCTCTTTTTTACATCCCATTATTCACTTTGATGTCTGTCAGTAATCTCCCCCAAACATTTGTACATAGTTCCACAGATTGTCACCGTTCAATGCAACACATTCCTGGGCTTCTGGCGGATGACCAATCCAAATCTTCTGGCATCATTTTAAACAAAACACAACACCATTATGGATTCTAGCACTATTTCCTCCCTCCTTTCTTCTTTTTCCTCATGAAAAACAGATTAAGTTAATGAATTGGTGGGCATCTTGCCTAAGCAAGCCGTGAGTTAGGCTACGTAGAAAAATAAAGTATAGCTATACAATACAAGAGCAGGGACAGACACAATGGAGAGGCTGCATAGCTTGCCTATTGTTCCACTCTGAGAGTATAGAAAGGCTTACAGACTGCTTGTCTCATGAGCCAAACAGGAAACAAAGGGGAACTTGTTGCCAGTGTTAGGGAGAAATTACAGTAGTGTTGGGATTTTTGTAGGGATGTGTGGAAAAGGGGGGCAACAGACTCATAAATGCAGACAGAGACACATTTATAATAGCAAACCGTTGGAGGGATTACAGGTTTTTTTCAAGGGAGTCAAATCCTGTGAGAGCCATAGCCGGAGGATGATGATGATGATGAAGATGATGGTGATTGATGTCTTCATTTGATAATCTTTGATGTAGATATCGTACAAGAAGGGGCAAATGTGTTGGTGATGCAATAGTAGTACAACAGTGCCTGAATATCAATAGTGACAAAAAAAAAAAAAACATAATACATCTAGAATTGGAAAGCTTTATCATTTATCAAAAGGATCAGATGACATATCCATATCCAGGCATATCCACATCAAGCACATCCATTCAGTTCTCTAAGACCATGTTTAAACCTTCTGTTACAGGAATAGTTAATCCAAACATTTAAATTGTTTTATCATTTACTCACCCTCATGGCAACCCAGATGTGTATGACTTTCTTTCTTCTGCTGAGCACAAAAGAAGATATATAGAAGAATATTTTGGCTCTGTAGGTCCGTACAATGTAGACCATACAAAGTGTGTGATGACCAAAACTTTGTAGCTCCAAAAAGCACATAATGGCCACATAAAATTTATTCATAAGATTCTAGTGTTTTAATCCAAGTCTTCTGAAGCGATCTAATCGGTTTTGGGTGAGAAAAGACCAAAATATGATCCTTTCTTATGGAAGGAAAGGAAAAAAATATTACTTATTTTTTACTATAAATCTGACATCAGATCATTGAATTCAAAATCATGCCTAGAGACTGCAATGGCAAGATGTACAGTACTGTGAAAAAGTACAGTACATATGTTCTCACCCAAAACCGATTGGATTGCTACAGAAGACATCTGTTGGGGTCTTACACCCATAACAAATTACCTTTACCCTCTGACAATTGGCACCATGTCTGAAACCTATCAGAAATCACAGTGAAGGGGGTTAAGCCACTGTTGGTGCCCACCAGAGGCTGGGGTCTTGCATTATCCTCTTTATGTCTGCACAGTAAATGTGTCACAATGTAATATGTTTAATCTTGAAGAGAGAACTATACAGTGGAAGTATACACTGGGATGTTTGGGGGGACTGGTGAGTGCCATGTGTGTGTTGGTAATGACAAAGATGGTGGAGTTGACTGGGGTTGGGGGGTCATCTGTTTTTAACTCCTTCTTTCCTCTCAGGCCTGGCTGGCTTAATCCTGAGTCTAGGAGAGGGATTACTGGGACCATACCAACATCTCCAAACAGGCAGTAATGCTTACCACACACATCCAAGATTATGTATAAAAGCAGTTTAGGCGTATGATGGCTATAGAAATATTATAATCTGCTGGGTGATAATGATCTTTTATACACAATTAGAGGAGGCTCAAAACACAGAAGCATGTAAACACACAAACAAACATAGACACACTTGAACAGTTGAGTTCAGAAATATTGCATATGGTCTTGTGATAATTAATATTTTCCTCAACACTGTTCCTGTTAAAATTGTAGCAGGTTTATTGAGCAGTGGCAGGTCTTATATATTGCAAGTTGTTGGAATGACTATGTGTTTTAGTGGAACAACAAACCGCATATTTTTCTCAATAACTCTATAGTCATCATGTCCATAAAATCTCTGTGTTTATGTCTTTGCATGCGCCTTCCTCCCCCTCTCTATAATGCTGTCACCTTTGACTGCAAGGCAGATCATTTGTCATCTGAATTTGTCTTTGTCTCTGTTGAGGTAGAATTGTTAATCCTTAAGGATTGCAACAAATCTAACAACTGTGTGTATGGTGGTGGTGGTGGTGGTGGTGGTGGGGGGGGGGGTATAATAAAGGGGCTGAGAATATTACTCAGCTTTCTTATTGAAACAAACTATACATGCACATGTTTATTATGTCTAGCTGACTCACTAGAATAATAGCACAGAATTTGACATTTTTTATATTACAAACATGACAAATGGTGTGATAACAGAAATAAACAAATTTGCGACATCATACAGAATTATTTTTCAAGTGAAAATTTGCTCATAATCTTGTCATGTCTTCTAATGTATCTATTTACTGAGATTGTGTGTTTGTATGTGTGTGTGTGTGGGGGGACATATGGACACAGCTCCATATGTAGGGGATGTAAGCTTTTATTTCTATGCTATTATGTCGGCTTTAATGTATGTCTCAAAATTGAACATACTTTTGTCTGATTCTGTATGCTGTCTGGACTCAGAAACAGCTTTTTACACACACACACACGCATACACATAAATATACATGCGCACGTGCACAAACACACAGACAAATACACATTAGCACAGTCCAACTGACTCATTCAATACCAAAAGAAACCGAGTGTGGAAAAGAGAAATCTCTTTGACAGTGTCAGTCTGGTTCCTTTATCATTAATCTGAAAGACAGAAGATGCGCTCTTCTGGAGACTAAGTTTGAACGTAATGGGACACATGACCAGAACTGAGAAGCAATTTCGTTTTGCATCATTTTTGTACCTTGAAACAAGAATTTGGAGTGTTTTTTTGTTGTTGTTTTTTTTTATTTTATTATATGCTATATCTTCAGCCTGGATGCTTGATTTAATTTTTTGACTAAACCTTACTTCCCACCCATATCTGTGGAGGAACTTTGAATCTCTCTTATTTCATTGTCTCTTTCTTTTTAGTGTATACAATAAAGTTTAATTGGCATGATTCCTTCCAAAGCACATACAGTACTTACTGTGCTGACACATACAATGTAGAAAAATAAATAAGATAAATAAATGAAAAGAAGGAAATGGAGGGGAAAATGAAAGAAAGTGAAAGTGACAAGATTTAAATTAAAACAAAATAAAATTGGGAATTAATTTAAACACAAAATAGGCTGTATACAAAATGTGTGGTATGCTGTATATGGTACATTACATTATATGGTATATTACATTCATTCTCTTCCACCCCACTTCACTCTTCCTCCACTCTCTTACATTTTCCAACTCCACTCTCGCTCCCTCTCCACACGTGTGTGTGAATGGAATGATGGCTGTAACAGTGGGATGTAGGTCATCAGGGCAGCTTGGCTGGCTCGGGTCTAGACTCAGTCTTCAGGGAATGAAGTCACAGAATTGTGCACATTGACCAGCACAGTCAAAACTCTGGTGCATGCACATAGTATACATACACTTGCTCTCAAAGATTATTTGATAAGCCTTCATACAGTGCAAAAGATTATCCATGCTGCTTGCACTGACAAAATGTCATTAAAATGCCATGTGATGATATTTACCTTAAGATGGGGCAACCTGGGGCCTTAATAACTTCAGAAAGAGCCATTGAAATTTGATATGAATGCAATTATACCTCCTTGATTTGGTGATGGTATTGTCTAGATTTAGGAAGAACCACAGGATGCTCATATACAGAACAAACACACATACACTCCCCAAAACCACAGGTGAGGCACAGAAAAATATGAGTGAAGGGTGTGTGTACTGTATAAAGGTGCAGGCCCAGGAGTATTTGCACTATGCATATGCATCTCTCAAACACACTCTACCACACACACCAAACATATATGCAATTCTAGTAATAAATGTTTAACAAAAATGCCAGCATTTACATTTTACACTGGGGTTGGCAAAACATATAGGCAAAGTATTTTGTAACAGAACTGTCATAAATTAAAGTCATACTTTTTACTCTCAAACTGAGATGAGTTAAAACCATTCTAAATTTACTATCAATAGCTGCATGACTTAATTGGTTAAATCCCCATTATCGCTGTTGCTCATATCACTGCAGCTCCACCCATTATTATCATCATGGCCTCCTCCATCAATGTATGTCACACTTAATAACATTCTGTAAGCGCAGTCAGTGCAGTTAGTGGATGCAACATGTATTCACTTCACCCAGAAAATGATTTGTGGACAGAGAGTGAGGTATATCTCTCAAGTTTCCCCTTATTAGCACTGCACGATTATTTCCTTTGCTATTGTAATTGTGATTATTCAGTTAGATGTTTATATATATTCAAATACTTATTTTGTTTGGTGCAACTACCTGCCATATTCTTTATATGGGCTATGCATTAATTTGAAAATTGAATTGCATTATTTTAATTGTATGTAAAACAAAGTGTTCACATTTTGTATAAATTATACTTAGTATAAATTATACTTAGTATAATTTAGATAGTCAGCATTACTGGTATGCCTTTATACTAATTTAAACACCTCTGCACAATGGGAGTACACCTAAATGGAATGCTGTAATATACACTTTTCACAATAATGCAAACTGTATGTACTAATGTACAGATTTTGCTCTTTTGGAAGGAAATTGGTACTTTATTTCACCAAAATTGCATTCAACTGATCACAAAGTATAGTCAGGACATTACTGATGTAAAAACCAGCACCATCACTATTTGAAAAAAGTCATTTTTGATCAAATCTAGACAGTCCCCATTTCCAGCAGCCATCACTCGAACACCTTATCCTTGAGTAATCATGCTAAATTGCTAATTTGGTACTAGAAAATCAATTGCCATTATATATATAACACATGTGAAAGCTATTTGGTTAATTAAATTAAGCTTAACATTGTCTTTGTGTTTGTTTTTGAGTTGCCACAGTTTGCAATAGACTGGTATGTCTTAAGGTCAATATTAGGTAAAAATGGCAAAAAAGAAACCGCTTTCTCTAGAAACTCATCAGTCAATCATTGTTTTGAGGAATGAAGGATATACAATGCTTGAAATTGGCAAAAAATAAAAAATACGATTTCAAACAAAGATGTACACTACAGTCTTCAAAAGGACAACTGGTTCTAACAAGGACAGAAAGAGATTTTGAAGGCCAGATGTACAACTAAACAAGAAGATAAGTACATCAGACTCTCTAGTTTGAGAAATTGATGCCTCACATGTCTTCAGCTGACAGCTTTATTGAATTCTAACTGCCCAACACAAGATTCATGTACAACAGTAAAGAGAAGACTCGGATGCAGTCCTTCTGGGAAGAATTGCAAAGAAAAAAATACTTTTGAAACAGAAAAACAAAAAGAAAAGATTAGACTGGGCAAAGAAACACAGACATTGGACAGGAGATAATTGGAAAAGAGTGTTATGGATCTTTACCCCATTGAGCTTTTGTGGGATCAGATAGACTTTAAGGTGCATGAGAAGTGCCCGACAAGACAGCCACATCTATGGCAAGTACTACAGGAAGCGTGGGGTGAAATGTCACCTGAGTATCTGGACAAACTTTTAGCTAGAAGGATCTGCAAAGCTGTCATTGCTGCACGTGGAGGATTTTTTTTTTAATGAGAACTCTTTGAAGTAGTTTAAGAAGTTCTGTAAAGGACCCTATATCTCCCTATCTCTGAAATGGGCCATCACTTTACCTTCAGCCATAGAGGGCGGTGTGGTCATGGAATACTTGAGAGGTTTTTGCAAAAAGGGGACTCTTATTAAACCTGAGCTAAAAACTCTTTATTTGTTTATGTTTTGGTTTATTAATGGTTTTCACTGAATACATAATGTTGTATTTTTATTTTGTTTTACAAGAGCGTCTGTCACTTATCTCACATGCTTTTATTTTGAAGTCCGTGAAAGGAATTGCAGTGGCGCGCTGTGTGTCTTTTGGCGCACTTTCTATGTGATGCGTCATTCTGATTAAAGCTACCGGAGAAGTGAGATGAGAGTTTTCCAAACTGTGAAACTATAGCTTTAAAAAAGGTTTCTTTCTACCTCTTAGCTCCTGGCTGATGAAGGGCACAAGGTACAGTTTTAATTTATGTTGTATGCTAAATTTTGAGAGATTAAAGTGTTTGTTTCTTTCTCCTTTGAAGCTGTTAGTGGGTCATTAGCATATAACGTTAGGCTATGCAGGTGTGTAAATCAGTGTTATGTTATGTAGAGTGAGTGTGTGTGTGTGTGTGTGTGTGTGTGTGTGTGTGTGTGTGTGTGTGTGTGTGTGTGTGTGTGTGTGTGTGTGTGTGTGTGTGTGTATTGTATTGTATTGTATTGTATTGTATTATTGCTTAGTTTCTCTTGATTTGAACGTCTAATATATTGTTTTCAGGAAATTAGGCCTTTATTTGGTCATTTCACATATTTTAGGTTTTTCTCTCTGAATTGAGATCATCAGCAGTACAATAAGGGAAAGTTATTACATTAGCCTGCTCACTAAAACTTGAGTTGTCACTATTTACTAAAGCCAATTAGACTGTATATGTGTATTCTCATGTGTTTGTTATGGACATGTATCATTTGCATTGAGATGTCTAATATTTGTTTGTTTACTTTCATTTAGCTCTTACGGTGTTTCTGGGAATAAAATTCTTTAAACATCAGTCCTTGAGAGTAAACCGCATCTGTTCAGCCGGGAATGCTACAGTAAGAGCTTTACCCAGAGGAACAACAGCTTCACCTCATCTGTCCTATCACACCTGAAATCTGTCTAATGACAATCAAAGGACTTGATGTGATTATCTAGTCTGTGGCACTCCTGTAAAGAAAATGGATGCTTCCATCATTGCTTCCGTTCTGGTGAACGGTGAAGCTCACACCATGAGTCACAAAGCTTCAACACCATCTGTCATAGAGTCAGCATTAAAGAGCTCCCCCAGTGACTCCAGCAGATGTTATTAAGGTATTGGAGTCTGACTTCAAAGACGCTGGTGAAGATAATAAAACTGTGTCACAAGATGACATCCTCTTCTTGACCAAACTGCAGCAAGGCATAAGAAAGAATCGACCAGGGGCATTTCGAGATGCCTCTCCCCTTCAAACAGAGACCTCACTTCCTTAACAATAAGCAGCTTGCCACTGTAAGGCTCAATCATCTTAAAAGGAAATTGCTGAAAGATGAAAGGTACAAGGAACACTATGTGAGTTTTATGGAAGAGGTCATTCAGAGAGGTGATGCGGAAGAAGTGCATGATGAAGGAAAGGATGGAGAGAAGTGGTACATCCCTCACCATGGGGTGTATCATCCTAAGAAGCCAGACAAGCTCCGTGTTGTCTTTGACTGCTCCGCCAAATACCAGGGAACCAACCTCAATGATCACTTTCTCCAAGGCCCAGATTTAATGAATAAGCTGGCTGGTGTTCTTTTAAGATTCAGACAACATCCCGTTGCCCTTATGTGCGACGTTGAAAAGATGTTTCACCAATTTCATGTGGAAGAAGCAGATCGAAACTATCTTCGTTTTCTCTGGTGGAGAAATGGAGACTTTGCTTTACACCCTCAAGAGTACCGCATGAAGGTCCATCTTTTTGGTGCAACCTCATCACCTGGATGCGCCAACTATGGTCTGAAACACCTTGCTAAGGAGAATGAGTGTATGTATCCTCTTGGATCAAAATTCAACACAACAGACTTTTATGTAGATGACGGTGTCACCAGTGTAGCCAGCACAGAAGAAGCTGTTCAGGTAGCAAGAGAAGCTCGACAGCTGTGTGCCTCAGGTGGTCTTAGACTACACAAGTTTATTTCAAATGACAGAGTTGTCCTGGATAGCATTCCAATTTCTGAACGAGCCATTGAAGTAAAAGCTCTTGACCTCAATTTCGATGAAACACCTGTAGAAAGAGCTTTAGGGATTCACTGGCACGTTGATCTTGACAGATTCAGATTCTCTGTTGACCTCAAAAACCAGCCAGCAACACGCCGTGGCATACTATCCACAGTTGCATCTCTGTATGATCCACTGGGCTTTATTGCTCCTTTCCTGCTCAGTGGAAAATTAGTGCTTCAGGAAATGTGCAGAAACGGAACAGGCTGGGATGACCCCCTTCTTAAAGAATTACAGCCAAGGTGGGAACATTGGAAAGCTGATCTTGAGAACTTGGAAAAAATCAGTATACCCCGCTGCTATGTGCCTGCAAACTTTGGAAAGGTCATCAAAAAAGAACTTCATCACTTCTCTGATGCCAGCAACAGCGGATATGGCCAGTGGTCCTATTTGAGACTAACCAATGAAAAAGGAAACATTCATTGTGCCCTGGTTGTAGGTAAATCTAGAGTTGCTCCCATTAAGGTTCAGACTATTCCTAGGCTCGAACTCACAGCTGCTGTCGTTTCAGTTGCCATGAGCAATATGCTTAAACAGGAGCTGGAATATGCAGACATAGAAGAGCACTTCTGGACTGACTCCCAAGTGGTTTTGGGGTACATTAACAACGAAGCACGCCGCTTTCACACGTTCGTAGCGAACAGAGTGCAGAAGATACATCTCAGCACTACTTCTCAACAGTGGAGATATGTTCCCACCAATGAAAACCCTGCTGACCACGCATCAAGAGGTTTAAATGCTGGTGAGATTCTTACATCCAATTGGTTGACAGGGCCAGAATTCTTATGGAAGAAGGATATACCTCCTGTTGCGGATATTGATATAACAGCACTAGCGATTGGAGATCCTGAAGTGAGACAGGCTCAGACACTGAATACAGAAACTACAGAAGTCAAGCATCAGTGCCTCTCAGACCGCTTGACAAAGCTGTCTTCATTTTCTGCAGCTGTCCAAGCTGTGGCTCGCCTCATTCGCCGAGCCAAAGGGGATAAGTCCAGCAGTCACAGTACGGTAGCTGAACGAGAAGATGCTGAACGCATCATCATTAAGGACTTGCAAAGAAACACTTATCCAGGGGAGATCAAGTTATTGAGAAAGGGGACCCAGCTGTCACCTCGCAGCAAGCTGCATCATCTTGATGCCTTCCTGGATCAGGAAGGAGTACTCAAGGTGGGAGGAAGACTTTGCGATGCGCTTTTACCCAGTTCAGTCAAACACCCAGTTGTCATTCCTAAAGATCACAACATAACAAAGATGATAATCTCTCAATGTCATGATAATGTCAAGCACCAAGGCAAGGGCCTCACAGTAAATGAGATCAGATCACAAGGCTACTGGATTCCAGGAATGAGCCGAGCAGTAGCATCCCATGTGCGTCACTGTGTGACATGTCGTAAGCTCAGGAGACCAACAGAAGAACAAAGAATGGCAGACCTTCCCTCAGAGCGTACAAATCCATCCCCACCATTCACGTACTGCGGTATGGACTGCTTTGGTCCCTTTGTCACTAAACAGGGACGGAAGGAACATAAAAGGTACGGCCTCATCTTCACATGTTTCAGCTCCAGAGCTATTCATATAGAAATGCTAAATGACATGTCTACAGATGCCTTCATCAATGGCCTGCGCTGTTTTGTTGCATTACGAGGAGCAGTGCGCCAAATCAAATGCGACCAAGGCACCAACTTTGTAGGAGCCAAGAACGAACTGAAAAATGCTCTAAAGGAAATTGACACCAATCGTCTGACAGTGTTCTTAGCTGAGAAGCAGTGCGACTTTGTCCTAAATGCGCCCCATTCAAGTCATGCAGGCGGGGTATGGGAGAGACAAATCAGAACAGTGAGAAATGTTCTTCGCTTAACTCTCTCACAGTCTTCTGACAGACTGGACGATGCATCACTGCGGACATTTTTTATGAAGCTATGGCGATTGTTAACAGTAGACCACTCTCAGTTGACAACTTAAACGACCCCAACAGCCTTGCACCTCTCACTCCTAATAACCTGCTTACTATGAAATCCATTCCAGCATTACCACCACCAGGCAGATTCGTCAGAGAAGACATCTATGCAAGGAAAAGGTGGCGTCATGTTCAGTATCTCGCAGAGCAGTTTTGGAGTCGTTGGCGCAAGGAGTATCTATCCAACATTACCACTAGGCAGCGCTGGCACACAGCAAGGAGAAACCTGCGAGTAGGAGATATTGTCATGGAAAAGGCTGAAGATCTGCCCAGAAATGAGTGGCGGCTGGCCAGAGTTACAGAGACTACTACAGATAAAGACGGGCTTGTGAGACGAGTCAAGGTATGCCTTGGTGACCGGAATCTGGGAAAGGATGGTCGTAGACTCAACAAGCTGTCTGTCATTGAACGCCCAGTTCAGAAGCTGATCCTGTTGCTAGAGACTATCTAGCTGCTTCTGAGAACAACCAAGTGTATCCTTTTCATCATATCACTTAAATTCTAATATTCATTCACCATAGTATGGACATTTTACGTCCGTTTTCTGAGTTGAAGGTTAATTTTTTATTTTTGAAAATCATTCGTAATTTATACTTCTTAACGTTATACAAATCACTCATGATTTGGTGGGAGTGTAAAGGACCCTATATCTCCCTATCTCTGAAATGGGCCATCACCTTTACCTTCAGCCATAGAGGGCGGTGTGGTCATGGAATACTTGAGAGGTTTTTGCAAAAAGGGGACTCTTATTAAACCTGAGCTAAAAACTCTTTATTTGTTTATGTTTTGGTTTATTAATGGTTTTCACTGAATACATAATGTTGTATTTTTATTTTGTTTTACAAGAGCGTCTGTCACTTATCTCACATGCTTTTATTTTGAAGTCCGTGAAAGGAATTGCAGTGGCGCGCTGTGTGTCTTTTGGCGCACTTTCTATGTGATGCGTCATTCTGATTAAAGCTACCGGAGAAGTGAGATGAGAGTTTTCCAAACTGTGAAACTATAGCTTTAAAAAAGGTTTCTTTCTACCTCTTAGCTCCTGGCTGATGAAGGGCACAAGGTACAGTTTTAATTTATGTTGTATGCTAAATTTTGAGAGATTAAAGTGTTTGTTTCTTTCTCCTTTGAAGCTGTTAGTGGGTCATTAGCATATAACGTTAGGCTATGCAGGTGTGTAAATCAGTGTTATGTTATGTAGAGTGTGTGTGTGTGTGTGTGTGATTGATTGTATTGTATTATTGCTTAGTTTCTCTTGATTTGAACGTCTAATATATTGTTTTCAGGAAATTAGGCCTTTATTTGGTCATTTCATATATTTTAGGTTTTTCTCTCTGAATTGAGATCATCAGCAGTACAATAAGGGAAAGTTATTACATTAGCCTGCTCACTAAAACTTGAGTTGTCACTATTTACTAAAGCCAATTAGACTGTATATGTGTATTCTCATGTGTTTGTTATGGACATGTATCATTTGCATTGAGATGTCTAATATTTGTTTGTTTACTTTCATTTAGCTCTTACGGTGTTTCTGGGAATAAAATTCTTTAAACAACAGTCCTTGAGAGTAAACCGCATCTGTTCAGCCGGGAATGCTACAAGTTCTGAATTAGTTTTTTATTTTTATCAAATTGTAATAGTAATTTTTCACATTATTTATTTCCTGACTATACATTGTGATCAGTTTAATGCCACTTTGGTTAATAAAATTACCAATTTCTTTCCATAAGAACAAAATCTGTACATTTTTCCAAACTTTTGGCCGCCAGTGTAACTGCGACAGCTGTAATTGTAATCTCGATTGTTGAATTGTGCAGCCCTTTTACTTATGATCTGTTTAAATTGAGTAAAAGGAGAAATAAGGAAAACCTGAATGCCAAATCTGCCTAGCAACAACCTGACCCCTAACCATGACACTGAAATATTAATCTATAGAAATTATGAAAATATTGTGTATTAGTACTATACAAAAATCACGAGAGTGTGCATGCATTATGCGATTTTTATTGTGAAAGATTTGTTTGATGACTCAAAATAGATTCTCACTTGCTCTCTCACTCTTCTCCTCTCTCATGGGTTGAAATGGTAAAAGCTGCAGTCTGGTATACTTTACAATATTTTATTAATGACTATCAGACTGTTTTTTTTCCCACTAACAGAAAAATCTGAAATTACCTTTCACCCTCTTACTAAAGCATAACTATGTAGGAGGAAGTTCAACATCCCTCAGCCATGTATATACAGTATATCCATTATGTAGCTATACTGTATGTATAATGACATCAGTTGACACAATGTTTCTGTTGTTGTTCAATCCATAGAAAGTAAGAGTAAAGATATTAATTCAATGACTCAATGAATGTCCCATGTACTCATGGTGACAGCCTCTGCCCTTTGTAAACTAGTGATGACCACATTGTTAAAGGAGAAATTCTGAATATGCTTGGCACAGTGCCAAAACCATGACTCAAATGCAAATGTTTGAAAGGAATAGCTGAAGGGGAAAAAAAGCCCTGTGTTTCCATGATCTGTCAAAACACATTAACTCACGTGGACTGCACATACTGTGTGTCTAAATTGAATATTCTATATCCTGTAATATTCTGTATGCCTGTACGTTCATAGTATTTAATATTTCCTTTACATCTCAGTGCACTCATCAGAGGTGTAATCATGTGATTTCATGCAAAACACACTTTCACATGAATTTTACACATGACTTTTAATGTGGCTTAATGTGCACGCTGTGCAAAATGTAAGCTTCGGCGTTCCATGTGCACATATGTGATTTTGAATTCAACCACTGTGTTCAAATAAAAAATTCCTTACATAGTCACATTCTTCAGAAGGAAGTCTGGCTGCTTGTCTCAAATGCTCTCTGCCCCTCCCTACTGCCACCTTTTTAGGCTCCACACTCTTGGGGAAACCCCCGGGCGGTGCTGTCAGGTCCCATCATGAGTCTCCTTCAGTAGCACAGTTGCCAGGGTAGCTAGCCGTTAGTTGATCTGTGTGTAGGTTTAGAGCTGTTCTGTTAGCGCCAGGTTTAATTATAGATTACAATGAGCTACGAGCATCCACTCTCCTTTGCAGTGGGCATGCTTGGTCATGCATGAAAAGCCTGGAGCAAAAATGACACTGTGTTGTAAAATTCTAATGTTGGGTGGAGGAGTAAGTATTAAAACTAGAGCTATACATGCTGATTAATGTCTGATTAATGACCACAAGTGACGGTCCCTGACCATGTGCATCATTTGTCCATAATACAGCTATAAATACAGTTTTATTTTACGTTGTAGTAAAGTCTTCACATTATCATCAGCTATCTTCAGCATGACCAAACCCACTAACAAAGCATGCTTTTATCTATACGCTGTTAAAAATGTTCTCATCAAAAAACAGCAGGGTTGCCAGCATGTTACTGCAAACTTAACGGTGTTTTGCTGTTGCTGAAATTAACAGCTAGATACAGTTTTTACAGCTACAGTATACAACTGTAATTTAGCAGCATATAGCTGTCAAATTCCATATATCTACTGTTGATGAAATTAGCAGCTATGTTCCCAGCATGCACTGTGACGAAGAATTTACTTTGATTTTTTTTATTATTTACTGGTTTATTTTGATACTATTTTTACTGTAGTCTAAGTTACTTGTATTGTAATGTTCAGCTTTTGCTTTTTTATGTAATAGTATGTTTGCTAATTGTCACCATTGTTGTGTTTTGTATGCCGAGTGTTGATTTCTGCATGTCTTGATAACAAATGGAGTTATGCTGTAAGTTCATCAAAAACATCAAACACTCAGCTTGCTGATATCATTTTGCTGAAATAACCTTTACTGTTTTTGCTTTTATGTTTTTATGTGTAATACATCACTATTGCCTCCTATAGTGCCATTTGCAAGGTAGGATCAGACATTCAGTTTGACCTTATAGGTTTTGTATTCTATGTAGCGCAGTGCAACAACTTGTGTTTTACTTAAACATAAATTGACTGGCTGGAAGAACATACTATAATAATAAAGAAGGTCCAAGGTGCAAGTGCAAGAGAACACTAATCACCATAACGGTGACTTCAAACAAAACTTAACTATTGATAACATAACAACAACACTAAGACCTCTATTAAATTGAATAAAAATATTTGTACATGTTTTAAATTTGTATTATTTTACAACAATTGTGTAACCCCAATGCATTGCCAAATCATATATACTTATTCAAGATTATGTGTATTTCACTATTATAACATACAATGCAGTGCTATACTGATATTTTACTGTGCACAGGTAGCTGTTATTGTTGTTGTTTTTTCTGTTCATAAAAAAATACACTGTTCAATCCTGGCAAAATCTTACATTTAATATGTGCATTGCTTCAAAGGTTGATTTTTGTATTATTATTTGACTTATCATTAGACAGACAAGTGAAGGCTGATGCGAGATGCTAAAGAACAGAGGAGTTTGTTTGAAACATCTTGAACACATCTTGGGGGGGTATATAAAATATACATTTCAATATGTCACTCTAGCTTTCACCGAGATGATATAACAAATTTAAATGTTTTCCCTAATGCCTTGCATAGAACATCTATTTACCGTAATACTAGTCAATTCACAGTTATCCTGCTCTTGATCTCCCAGAATGCAACATTTTAACTACTGTATTTAAGAATTACAGCAGATTGCTGTAGGAAAATGGCCGTAAATTTACAGCAATTTTTTACAGTGATGAATCAAACTCTCATAATTACATCACATCACATGTTACTGTTACACACTTCATTTTCTAGAACAATGATCCCCAACCGGGGTAGTTATGCAGGCTTGATGTGGGTACTTGGAAAGATTTTGTTTTTGCTTTTTTAAATCAATAAAACAGAAATTATGACTTATAAATATATTAGGGCTGTCAAAAGATTAAAACAACTAAAAAAAAATTAAATTGTGTTTTTGTTGTTGTTAATGGCTTAACACATTCCATTACGATTTAAGGAAAGTTAAAAGTTATTTGTAAGTTTGGTCAATTTGTGTGAACAACCCATATCAGTAAAATTGCACAATTAATTGAATATATAATCGAGATTACAATTACAGCTGGCATAATTAACTAGTTGTGAAAATGTCAACTATAGCAGTCTATGTATGCCCACATTTTTTATTTACTTTTCTATTTAACATTTTGTTGAGCAGCTGTTGAGCATCTTAACCAATCACAGACAAGTCTGCTTCTTGCTTCTGTGTATACATTTTGTTTATAAAAAATGAATAACAGCTTTGTTTTTATTCTTCTATGAGGGATGTGAACTTAACAGTCTTCATTTACTGATAAAACAGCTAAAAGTGATCCAGAAACAGTTCTCAGCTTGTTTTGAATGTTTAGCCTACAAACACACACACAAAAAAATAAATAAATAAATATGTAGTTCACTTAATCCACCCAAAATAAGTAGAATGTAATTTGTATTAAAGGAAAGTTCCGGGTTCAATGCAAGTTACGCTCAATCAACAGCATTTGTGGCATAATATTGATTACCATATAAATGTATTTTGACTCGTCCCTCCTTTTCTTATAAAAAAACATCTAGGTTTCTAGTGTAAACGCCTGATTGAGGGAACGAGACGTTGTGTCATTGTGACACAAGGGGCTTCTTTCGAGAGCCTCGGATACCTTTGAATTTGAAAAAGGCCAATGCCAAATTGGCGAACAGAGTTTGCATGTCCCGCCCACGGACATATGGGTATACAAATGTGGGGCAAAGGCAGCCTCTGCGAACTTCGTGAAGAGGCGAGGGGACAGGGACAGGCCGAAGGGGAGGACCTTGTACTGGTACACTCGGCCCTCGAACCCGAACCATAGAAAGGGTCAGTGTCGGGGCGAAATCGAGACGTGGATGTACGTGTCCTTCAGGTCTACAGCTGCGAACCAATCTTGATGCCGAACGCATGATAGAATATTTTTTGGCATGAGAATCTTGAACGGGAGTTTGCGCAAAGCCTGGTTGAGATCTCGCAGGTCCAAGATTGGCCTCAACCCACCTCCTTTTTTTGGGAAGATGAAGTAAGAGCTGTAGAAACCCTTCTTCATCTCAGCTGGAGAGACAGGCTCTATTGTGTTCTTGTGTAGAAGGGTTGTGATTTCCGCCCGTAGTGCCCGTTCTCTCTGTGCACTGAAGTGAAGCGGATACCGCTGAAATGGGAAGAGTGCCTAGCGAACCGAATCATGTAGCCTAGTCGGATTGTCCTAGTATTGCATTGGGAGGCAAAGTTGCATGTGTGCTGAAAAAAGACTCAAACCACTTATCTTGCGCCGCGTACCTGGCAGGGGGCAGGTTAGTGATTGAGGAGGTGGTCCTATTGAGGTGTCCTCTGGACTCGTCAGAACTGGCTGGCCGGGGGTGTGTATGTGGTACAGTTGTGGATGTGAAAGGTCTATGTCCATAGTGTCACTTTGACTGTAAGAGTTTGATGCCGGGGCGCCGCGAAAACGCCGTTTGTGAGCACCGGCTAGGTGAGTCAAGGAGTGAGGAAGCTGTTATTTTGGGTACCACAGCCCAGTCGGGGTGTGGGAAAAGGTTTCCCTGCTGGCCCTCCACCAGGGGATGGAGTGATCTAGAGGCCAACTCCTTAGAGGCCATCTCGCTCCCTGAGTCGACCATCTGAGGAACGTCTGGGAGTCTTTTGGGTCCACAAAGGTGTTCGTGAGATGGGGGTGTCAGCTTCCTGCGGGGAGGGCACGATCCCAGCCTATTATACCAAATTTATGCAAATTCTGTTCACCAATTTGGCATGTTCACCTTTTTCATATTCAGAGGTATCTGAGGCTGAGGAAGAAGCCCCATGTGTCACTACAATCGACACAACGTTGAGTAAAAAATCTTGGTTCCAGCGAGACACTTACAAGATACAAAACTCTTTCCATTATGAGTTCAAATGATAATTCAAAGCCCCTTCCACACCTGAGAAGTTATACCTAGGTGTGTAGAGGGGAATATCAAGACAAAAAGCAAAATATCCAGCACACTACCATAGCTTGCAAAACACAATCAAGAACGTATTGGCGAATAAATTATTGATCGTGTTTTGCAAGCTGTATACTGTAAAAAATACAGGATTAAATAGTATTATTTTACAATAATATACTGTAGTCAGAAACTTACTGTGAAATCAATGCATGCTGAGTCATTTTCTGCCAAATTACTGTGAAAAAACATGATGCATGGTGGGATATGATACCAACTGAAACACAGTACTATTTGTGGAATACTGTAATTCAATGTCCATTCACATTGGCGAGCAAAATTTTTAATGTTTTTTAGTTTTTGTTTGTTTGTTTTTTGTCATAGACAAAGGTGTGTATTTTTTAGATGTTAAATTGTAAGTACAGTGGAGCTTTTAAAACATTCCTCTGTTTGTTTTGACCAAATTTGTTGGTTGAAATCACATGACTTGGCCACTTGATATGCGATCTGAAAAGGATCAGAACCACTGATTCTAAACATTCCCCCGACTCTGCAAACTAAAGCATGGTTGGAAACAACTTGCTGATGATGTAGCTTAATACTCATTGGCTTAAAAGAATCATGGCATTTGCTCTTGTCTAAAATATTAGGCATTAAACTGTATACTTTTTAAATCTGTTTTAAATATGTATAAAAACGTCCTACACAATGACATGTGGTAGGCTATATGTATTGAAAATTCAGCCAAATTATATGTATCAGTGTGGTGACCCTCAATGTTCTCGAATGTACCGTAAAGCCAGTGTTACATGTCTGACAACACACATGTATAGGGAGCATAAGGGGCCAAGACATTCTCTCTGGCATTGCAGGAAACGTGACATGCCCTTAAACTGTGTGGCTCTGACTTGTATGGTAAAGAGTACAAATCTGACATCTCTTGTAAAACATTGGAAGTCACAAATCAAAAAAGGTTTGGAAACTAAATGCCCATTCAGAGATTGCAATAGCAGCTTTAGTGTTGTATCCAGTATAGCCTCCCACATTTCAAGGCATCATAGAGGTGGTGTGGTTGATCTAGTTCAGTCTATTGTAGAAACATCTGTCTCCAATTAGTGTCCCAGTTTGGCAGGATGAAATATTTGTGAAGAGGATGGAGGTGAACCAGAAGGTCCATTTGCTGTAGATGAAGCACTCTTTCTACAAAACCTTACACTCCTCTATTTGAAATTACTAGCTAAACTACTGTTACCAGCAAGCACCATACAAACAATCATTGAGAAGTTTGAAAATGCTCATGAGATTATCTTGTCACGTTCACTTAAGATTCTGAGTGAGAAATTGGGGCTCTTGGAATACCAGAGGCCACTGTTAACAGCATAACCGATTTAATAAATAGAGGGGATCTACTTAAGTTTTACAACAGTGGACTTTTGAGAACAGACCAAAAGAGAAACACTGTTTTTAAACAGCATTTTAATTATATTGAGCCGGTGCAATCTTTCCTGGGTACTGATGAAAATGGCAAAGAACGCTTTGCCCAGTATATTCCAGAACTGGATACTTTGTCTACATTGTTCAAAAGTCAGTCAGTACAGAAACAGTATGCTACAACACATTTGCAAATCCCTGTTGTTAGAGATGGAATTCGGGTTCAGGCTAATACTGTTTGAAACAGAACCTTCTTCTGTTTGCCTGATTTTATACCAGTTGTAACTGTATGCTTAACTATGACAAATATTTTGCCACACAATAGATCCACTACCGACCCAATGCAACTTGTTTTTCTATGCAAGGATTTAACATTTCTAGAGGACACAGGCATTGTGACAAGTGATGGCAGAGTTGTAAAAGGTGCTCTGGTTGCTATTAAAGGAGACAATTGGGATCCCATGCTATTGGTTGCTTTGTGGAGAACTTCAGTAGGGCTGATCATTTTTGCTGCTTTTGTGATATCAACAAAGACACGTTTATGAGTGAACCACATTTATGTGACTGCAAGAACAGTACACTCATATAAAAGTTATCTTTATATATATATATATATATATATATATATATATATATATATATATATATATATATATATAATGATTTAGACCCTATCACGTCTGACTCTCCTTTAACAAGCTTGCATCTTTTCATGTCTGCCAGCCTGGGCTTCCGCCTTTTTGAGGCCATGATTTGTTTGAGAGTGTTGTATCTTATGACCTTGCTATGTGCATTCATCATAGTAGAGAAATACTTAACATATATAAAATGAAATTGATGCAAAAAACAATTTTCATATAATGGAAATGACAACAATGACAAACCAGCAGACCTCTCTCAAGGAAGGGAGAGATTAAGTGAACAAAATTTTCAAAACTGGTGCTTTCTCAGGGTGCTGCCTTTCTTTGTGGGTGATAGAATTATGAATCCCTGTGAAAATAAGGCATGGAAGCTCATCTTGCAACTAAAAGAGATATGTGCCATTATCCTGAACTTATTCTTCACTTTGGTCCACTTATTTATTTGTGGACTTGAAGCTTTGAAAGCAAACACACCTTTTTAAGTAATGTAACAGAAAACAACATAACTTCAAAAACCTGTGCAAAACACTGGCAGAAAGACATTAACTTTAACAAGTGTGTCTAAGTGCAGGCAACCTGTTCCCTCCAACTATGCAAATCCAAAGAGGTACAGAGTTTCATTTGGATGATTACAATGAGAGGATTAGGCAATCGTTGGCCAGTTTCAATTTTCAGTCACAGTCTGCAGTGGCATGTGATGAAGTCACAGTGGAAGGCACTGTGTACAGGAAAGGGATGTTTGCTTGGGGATAGTGATGAAGAACTTTATGTTGGGATGATTATTCTTATTATTACTGTCTATGATTCAGAGCTACTAAATTACTGCTGTAATTGTACTAAATTCTGCTGTATTCTGCCAGGAATATGTGGCAAACATTTTTATTTGTAATGTTGTTTATTTATTAATTTTATTTATAATTGTTTCCCCCTGAAAGTAGTAGTACCAGTTCTTTTGTGTTAAAACCAGATTATCAATCTATTTCTGATAAGAAAGCGCTGAATAAATGTAAGAAATGCAATGTTATGGTTATTACCTGTGTGAATAGGGATATTCATTTTATTATTTTAAATCAAATGTGAATGGATTAGTGACCTATGAATGGCAAAGCTACTGTATGTTATATTGTAAAAATGAAAGATATAAGGTATTAGTCACATGTAGTTACTGTTTTAGTGCAGCACAATGTAACACAGCTGTCATGGTACTTTTTAATGTGAATCAGTTTTCCATGTATACTCATAGCAGTGTACTGTAGAAAAATTAACATTAAAAACTGTGAAAGTATTGTAAGTACTAGGCAATATAGTAAAGCTAAATGAAAGATATTACTGTGATATCACAGGAAATAATTAAAGGGATAAAATACACATCCATACATAAGCCACACACAGTAATTATACAGCAGAATACTTCTGCATAACCATAACCTCGTAGCCCAGGCCACTGAGCTCTCACAGTATTTAAGTGGAATACAGTTTTAGAAATGTGACAGTAACTTTTTGTCCCAGTACTGCAGCTAAGCCAGCAACTTACATACTGCTGAATGAGGCCCAGAAAAACACAGTACAGTACTGTAACTTCAACATTGCAATTTTCACTGCAAAATTTTGCTACATCACATTAATTCACAGGACTCGCTTACTGTGAATTGTCATTGTGGAGTTGTAATTTATCAGTAAGGAACCGTGCACTTTCTTCAGTAAGATATTGTGAAAGTACAGCAGCTGTAAGGCAGTAACTAACTACAACTACATTTACATGAATACCATTAAAACAATACAGTGCTCTAAGTACTGCTTGGCAAATTAATGTGATTCAACAGCAGAATGCTGCTAACATCACAGTCATTTACTGCTCTTGTTTACTGTGAATTTACATTATAAAGTTGTCATTAACCACTTAGAAACAAGAGAAGTCCTACTCTGAAAATACAGTGAAAGTAATGCAATTATTAACCGGGAATATAATGTAATTTCACCCAAAAAAATTTTTAAGTATAATATTACTTGGGATTTTTTACTTTTTGTCATTATGTTGAGTTAAAAGGAGCACTTTTCTATTTTGTGTCGATTAAGAGGTACTTGGCCTTGAGGCTGTGGGAGGAACATACATTATTACAAAAACTAATGGGACAAATTGAACTACAGGACATCATTAACCCCAAAGACCGATTCATCAGGCAACCCTTGTCTGGCTACTCTCATATTATCACTAAAATATATTTACATCACTCTAATATTTCATCACTCTAAGATTTATCCACATTCAATTTGCTCTCTTAAAATTCTACTTGAAGCCCCCACCCCCAAGTTCACCTTTGAACTTCAAAATCTCAAGCAGGCCATGCATAATTAATTTGGCATTTTGCAAACAAAGGTTAAATAAAATATAGATAAATCAAAGTTCTGAGACCCTGCACATCTAGGCGTGTGCAAGCATATCACTCATCCTCTCCCTGCACCATTTCAATCCCCCTATCTTTTTAAGCAGATGAGTAATATGGGTTCAGAGGCAGTCGGCCAACGTTGTTCAAGCTGGGGAACATTGTATTGCTCCCTCACGACAAGCCGCTGCGCTGCCACACTGATGGCTATTACATGCATCAGCAATTGTGCGCCATTATTTCTGAGATGCATTTATATAATTTGACTGTCCATTAACACACAGGCCTTAGCAGAGCAAATCATATAATCAGTGTGTAGAAAAGAGTTTCCATTATGTTTCTGAAGGATGAAAAACAGAGACAGAAAGGCCTGGAAAAAAGAAAGAAGGGGGGTTTCATATCGCTCTGATCAACCATATGAAACATCTACAGTGTTTACAGTTAATGGTCATGATACATTATTTAAGTTGTTCATCTTTTTATTTCAAGTATTTACAGATAATTCTAAATTGCTTCTGTTCTAAACAAGTTGATAGAAATGTTGATTAGAAAAAAAAAACATGCGATAGATGATATTTGAGCACACAATTTAAAAAAAGATGAAATTTAGGGAAAATTGGGGTGCTAAGAACCATTAAAGAACATAAACACCCCTTGAACACCTGAATTGTAGTAGGCAGGTGCATTAGACACAGGAAATACTATAAAGAGAGAGAAAAAAACCTACACAATGCAGTAGCTTGAAAGAAATTTTATTTTCATTGAAAAAGTTCTGTAATGCATGACCTTCATCAGGCATTTAGAAACAATGAATGACATATTTCAAATAATAATAATAATAAAATTTGGTCAATCAAAATATTATCTTGATTTTGCCAATGACAACAGTATAGAAGGTACACCTATCAAAACCATATTCTTCTTTCTGGGTACTACAAACCAAAAACTTAGACTAACATGAACTTTCAAAACAATAGTCTTCATCATCTTCAAACCAATGGCAGGATAAAACGCATGCCCATTCAGAGAAGCTCATAGCCTGCAGTGATATTAATACTATGGCCTATGTGTAACTCAGACTCCAAACTGATCAGACTTTGTGAGAGGGCTCATGAATGACCTTCAGTTTCTCTGTCTGATGAACAAGACTGAACATGCCAGAGAGACCCACACCAAAGACACACGGGCAAGCCAAAGAACAACACCAATTCAGCCAAGTTCCTCCAGGAACGTGTGTGTTCATATGAATGTACAGTACCCTTCTCTTTTCCTCTGCCTCTTAGCTGGATGAAGTTAGCATGATACAAATGTGTATACAAATGCAGCAATATTTAACAAAAGTGAGCTTTATCTGACCAAATCTCCTGTTGGGGACATTGGGGGACATCCTCAATTGGAAAATTGAAAATTGGATTTGAAAAATGAAGAAAAAAATAAAAAACATTTCTCCTAAAAATGTATAATAATATATTTTAAGGGTAAGGTTATGTTTAGTCAATATTAATTACAATTAGCATTACACTGTATGTTAATATAAGTCTAAGGCATCTCCATTTAGATAGCTAAGTAAACATTTGTGCAATGATTGTAAATGATGGTGAAACATGAAATTAGCTACAATGTGGGGGCCAGCCAATGATTTGGCTTAACATATGATGTCTACAGGGTTGGGGAGTAACAGGATTACGTATTTAAAATACAAAATATAAGAAACTGTATTCCACTACAGTTACAATTTAAATCATTGTTATTTAGAATACAGTTACATTCAAAAAGTATTGTTTGATTACTGAAGAGATTACTTTGCATTTTTTTGTCTTTTGATTCATTTAATATTTAGTCCTTTCAGATGGAAAAATTATACATATAAATGATGCGATCCAAAGTGCATTTGAACAGCAGTGAAACACTTTCTTATGATGTGTTACATTCATACGAGCAGGCAGAGAAGTACATTTGAAGTAAATTTGGAGCAGAAGAAATAAACCTTGAGCGAACTGTCAGCTTTATGCTAAGCTAAAATGATATTTCTAGCCATTTTACATGCAGATGTTACCAGACATGATCATATTTTTTATCCAGAAAATTCACGTTAGATCATAATTTCTTTTTTTCTATTAAGACCTTTGATATTAGGGAAAAAAATCATATACTTGATAATAATTTTTGTATTGTTTTCCTGTAAAAATATTAAAAAATCCTTAAAACATGATACATTTTATTTAACTTGTTTTTAGAAACAACACTGCATAAGATATTTAGGTTTATCAGAGAATGTATTTTTAACATGTGTATTTTGTCTTACTGTATTGGCAGAGTTTCTATCATCAAAACAAGTGAAAAAAAATCTACCAGTGCTGAAGAAGTAATCCAAAGTATTTAGAATACATTACTGAACTTGAGTAATCTAATGGAATATATTACAAACTACATTTTACAACAATTATTCTGTAATCTGTAGTGGAATACATTTCAAAAGTTACCCTCCCAACCCTGGATGTCTTAATGGTTTGTGTGAGGATTAGGTTGAGGTGTAGATTTAGGGGATTGGAAATATCATTAGCTCAGTATACTGTAACTACAACAGAAGTAAATACAAATTTATTGAAAGTCGAGATAAACAAATGTGTGTAGGTTTGATTGGGGAGAGTGTATTACAAGTCAAACAGACTCTTTAATGCGTTCAAGCATCTTGCTTGACACAGATCATCAAATGGTGTAATGGCATCATCTTCATGCTTCAGTGACTGAATCAGAGTCTGTGTGAGCTGGTGTAAGGATAGTTGTGCAAATCATAACACATTCTGAACATTATTGTTATTTCCTTTACTCTTTCCTGCGTCTATCATGACCACTGTTTTACATATAAACACAAACAATCAAATCACATACAGTAAAATGTGATGCAATATTTAATTGGATATAAACAATAGTGCATATAAATGTGGCTGAGCCAGTCAATAATTAATGACTGGTGGCATATGTTAAAGATCACTTTGAAATCAAGCATTTAATTTGTTTAGCAGACTGCTAAAAACCACAGGGGACCTTCCAGCTATGAGATGTAAACTATTCTCTATAATTCATTGCTTTCATTATTATAGATGGCCTAACAAATTATAAATGTCAAATCTTTGACACGATGGTTGACAAATGGGCTTCCTTCTGATTGTGACTAAAACAAACCAAAAAAGACTGTTGAGTTGGAATAGCACAAGTTATGTACTGTAGAGCAATTAAAACCAAAATAACACACTTAACCAGTCTTTTATGGCACTCAACAAGAAGCCTTCAATCAGGAGAATACATATTGTCAGACTAAATAAATGCATTTGAGGGCTACATTGTTTTTCCTTAGGAGGTAATCATTTTCTCTTTTTCTCTATATTAAATATAAAGTAAAAATTTTGGACATAGGTTACTCTTTCCTATGAGGAGACTTAATGGGGTTTCACAATAATGTTTTAAGTTTTAACTTTGTATCAGATGTTTCTCCTATAATACACAGAAAATATTTTGATGAGATATGTACTTCATATAAAAATGTCTGGCATATGATAGCTGACTTTGGGATCTTGGTCAACTTGAACCTAGTTTCAGAAATTTGTAAGGTATATTTTTACATTTAGTAATTTAGCAGATGCTTTTATCCAAAGCGACTTACAAATGAGGAACTTAATAACAATTTGTCTTACAGAAGTCAACAATATCTTCAGTATTGCACTGCCAAGTACTCACAGTGGCTGGAGTAGTACAGATGTTAGCGCAGTAGAGATAAAACAGACGATTAATGTTTTTTTTTTGTATTATTGATAAATAGTAAGTGCATTTAGTGTGGATTGGTTAAAGTGCTTGCGGAACAGATGTGTTTTCAACTGCATCTTGAATGCTGAGTTGGTATCAGCAGATCGTTTGGAGGTTGGACAATGTCAATTCAACCACAGAGACAGGCAGAGATACGAGACAGTGTGGTTGTCAGACTGGAACATCAGGTGGTAGAAAAAACATGTGCCTTAATGAAAGGTCCAATTGATGTAACGTAGATCGAGAAGAGGAGGGGTCCAAGCACTGATCCCTGAGGAACACTAATGGTCAGCTGGTGTGACTTGGACACCTCTTCTCTCCAGGTGACCTTGAAGGATGTGCCTGTGAGGTATTACTCAAACCATCCAAGTGCATTTCCTATGATGCCCAGGTTGGAGAAAGAGGAAAGGAGAATCTAGTGGTTCACAGTGTCAAAAGAAGCACACAAGTTAAGGCGGATGAGGACAGATGAGATTTGGAGTAGGCTCTCGTCAGTCGCAGGGTTTCAGCTAATCACAAGGTGGCAGTCTCCATTGAGGGTCCTTTTTAGTTATTCTTTGTAAGAAAAGCAGACAAGTGGTTAAAAACAACCCTCTCAAGATTTTTAGTCAGGAAAGGTAAGAGCGAGGTCGGCCTGTAATTATTGACTACTGAGGGGTTATGTGTTGGTTTTTTTTTAGCTTTAGGGTTACTCAAGCCTGCTTGAATGTGTTGGGAAAGTTTCCGGTTGTTAGAGAGACGTATTGAGGATGTGTGTGAGTGGGGGTAAGATTGATGAAGAGGCAGCTTGCAGAAGATGGGAGGGGATAGGGTCAAGGGGACAGGTGGTAGGATGGTTAGAAAGAAGCAAATTGTAGATCTCAGTCTTGTAAATAGGAGAGAAAGAGGAAACCATAGGGTGGGATGTTGGAAGAGAGTGGTTGTGGGTGTGTGGTGCAGAAAATTAGAGAGATATAGAGACGAAGACATGAAGGTGTAGAGACCTCTTCTGAAACTTTAGATGAGATTAACAGGGTCTTTTTTCAGATTAAAAAAAAAATCGAAGAACCAGGAGACTTGATTTCATAAACAAAAGTTAATTTGTCCTCCATGCAATACCATTACTGTCTTAGAGAAACAATTGAGATATTATTGAGATCTCATTTGTGATATTTATATCATTTAGGCCATCATGACACATACTCTGGCTTAGCTAACTTTGTGTAAATTGGATTGTGTAAATGAAGGGTTAAATGTAAGTGTGCCTCAAAATTCAATAGACAGCAAGCTATTTGTTTAAGGACAAAAACACTGTTAATGTTATCGTGGAGTGAAAAGTGAAAACCCGTGAAGTGTTTATTGATTTTACTAAAATGGGTAGTCTCTACAAAAATTTGGCTCAAACTGTTGTCAGAAATGGATAAATATGTGTTTAAACAGAGAGAAAGAGACACAGCAGCATAAGTGGAAGTGCGCGCGCGCGCGTGTGTGTGTGTGTGTGTGTGTGTGTGTGTTTGATATGGGGGGAGATGAGGGGAAGAAGAGGGTGTGGCTCTGCCTCTCACTGTCATCCAGATCATGATTATTATGTTGGCAGGATCTAAAAGATTAGACACATCAATAGTTTATGACTCTGTAGAGAGTCTCACTCAATTCCCACATCTATAAATTTCTAAACAGGGGCATTTACATCTCTGTTTCTCAACAAACTTCTCTCTTTCCTTTTCTCCCTTCTCTTCTCTGTTCTTTTCTCTTCTTTGCCTGTTCTTTATTTATTTAAACTAATGTTCCCATGAACTTTTGGAAATTTCAAAGGTATATTTAACCTTACTGCAGGGCCACAATGTTAATTCCAATGTAGTCCTCTGTCCTCTCTTAAGCAGGAAATAATAGCATTGTAAAAATGTAAGCACCTAAAAAGAAAGACATAATTAATAGATGTGGTCTGCCGATACGCATGAATAATGCAGCTTTTATATTCAAGAAAATTACGAACTGTACCCATCGGGAGAGAATGGAGGGGAATCATTAACTGCAAACTAGAACCTTTGCAAAATCCAGCAAATTTTTAATAATTTATCCGCATAAACAAATAACACATGAATAAAGAATACTTTAAAGAGAAAATTATTCTGCCACCCAAGCCACAGGAGCTCTACTCACTTCAATTCCTGTGCAACTTTTTGCATCTGGGAGAAAAAAAAGGTGAAAATAAATAAATAAAATAAAAAAACAAAGTTTAGATTGAGCATTATTCAAATGAAAATAGTTAACTTTGCTTTGGTAAGTTTGGTAGAGTTTTTTGTTCCCGTTGTACATAAGAATTTCTTTGTCAGACAACTCTTTACATGTGCCTACAGAAACCATCTGAGCCCAAGATAATGCAGTGAGAAAGTTTCTGTCTACTCATTGTCGAGATCATTTTACCTTCAGCGTAGACATTATAGGAACTGGATGGATATAAAAACAACGGAACACTGGGGAAACACCTGCTTATTAGATTTTCAAACCTCTAGAACAATAGTACTCTAGTGATAGGATTTTATGATAAGAACTATAGCCTGAGATCAAAGGTAATCCATCACTTTGAAGCTGGACACCTTAGCACAAATAACAAGATAAGATATGCATACAAGACAATAAAACATTACCTTCATGTCTAACAACAATATCAATTGGTGAGACTTTGGTAAAGTTAACAGTTGAAAAGAATTATGAAAATAATTCACATTGAAAGGATATTACTCAAGCATTTAACAGTGAAACATCTATCATTCTAAGTTGTGAATATGGTCTGTGATTTCGCTCAGGTAGAGTGTGTGTGATACGTCAGTAGGTGCAGTTTGTGTCATCCCCTATCACGTTCTCCTGGTTGTGATGAATGGCGGTTAAATTTGAGTCAGCCTCACACCACCTTGTCTTCCTGCTGTGTCTCGGACACATGGGAAATCAAGGGCATTGATCAGCTGCGGTTAAACACAATGTCAATTATGTGTGGCAGTATGTGGGTGTGTATTTGTGAGAGCGGGGGAGGAACGCAGTTACTAACTGGAAATGACAAACCAAGTTGTAACACACACATACAATAGATTAAACCATGCCAAGTACATGAACAATTCTTTTAAAAATCAAATTATAAAATGTTGTGTGTACTGTAGGTTACTATTCCTTTATAAATCCTCTATGACTTAAAGAATAAATAAAAAACACTGGCTATAAACAGAGTCTAGAAACAGAGAAATAATGCAGGTCATTTCTGTCCTAATAAAAAGAAAGTAAAAGTTTTTTTTAGCATAGCTTGATAAGCCTTAAATGGATAGTTCACCAAAAAAATAAAAAATTCCCTCATCATTTACTCGTGTTTTTCCAAATCTGTATGACATACTTTCTTCCATGGAATACAAAGGCAGATGTTAGGGCCGAGTTTAAGAGAGTGACAGTCTCAGTCACCATTCACTTTCATTGTATGGGAAAAAGATGCAATGAAAGTGAATGGTGACTGAGACTAAAATTCTGATTAACATGTCCGTTTGTGTTCCACTTTTGTGTTTCACAGTCATAAGGGATTGAGGTGAATTATCCCTTTAGTAGTACATCTAGCCTGTTGTAAACACAACATGTCTACTGGCTGTCTTATAGAAGGTCATCTCTTCTTCTTAACCTCCTATACCCCCTCCCAAAAACCCACATCAGTTGCATAAGTCCAACAGAAATGGTGTTTTATTCATATGCCTGAGAGTCATGGGATAGTTGGCTATCAATGAGTTTCATATTCGACTGTTCAATCATCTTCATGCTAAGCTTTGGGTAATTGCCAATGAAAACATGATTTCTACAATTGTACTTATGTAAAGCATATTGAGATAAGTTGTCTTAGGAAACTACACAGTTATTCCTTTTACATCATGCTTATTGAAAGAAGCTAATTTAAAAGGGGCTATGACAAATCCACTGAAACTCTGCATTCATTGGCCATAAACTGAACATATTTTTTTTCATGCTATGGAACAGGAACATAAATTTGAAACCGGGTGGAATACTGCAATTGACACACCATTCAGTAAGCCATCAAAATGGTTGTTAATCACCATACAACACTTATAATACACTTATATTACGTGCTATATCATTTTAAAATGATAAACTACACAAAATCTTCACAACTGAAAATAAGCTGAAACTCACTTTTGCCTAAGTGCATTTATCATAAACATACACACGCTTTATGGGATATACTGTACGTGATGCTGATTTTCTCATGTTTTCTTGAAATTTGTTAACTTGAAAGTATCTTGTCCTCCTAAAAATCTTTTTAGGCTCAATGCATGTTGATCAACTGTAATGTCGTTCCTATTAATTTCATATTATATCAAATTTTTGGTGATTGATTTAAAGTAGTGCTGTGCTATAAAAGTGCCAGGCCATTTACTGTAGACTTTTCCAGTGCATGTATTCTCCAACATAGTCTCATGGCAACATGACAAAGAGATGGCGAAACTGTAAGATATAGTATGACTTGACTATAGGTATAACTTTTAGAATTACCAATCAACAAACAGAACTTCAAATCCAATCACATTGCGTTCACATTGTGTGGGAATTACTGTAGTTACGAGATGGCAACTCTGAGATTCAACTTGGAGCTGTTCAGTCCATCGGACCTGGGAAATTCTTTGACGGGCTTTCATAGAATTCAGAGTTTACAACTTATAATTACATGTTCTGCAAAGACATGAACACTTTTTACAAGTCCGAATCTCATAATTATGGTAATTCTGACATGACTTGAATGCACCATTAGCTTGCCTCCAATCAAACTATTTATTTGAAGAACGGAAACGTCTATGAAAAAATGTGGTTGCTTATTGCATATTTTTTTGCCTATGCAATACAACAGACAGATGTATATCAATAAGCTGTAATACATTTCCCTCCTTCCCCATTTTTCCATGGGACAAAAAAGTGAAATTCCTATTACATAACGCTTTAGGGTTTGGTTACATTTTAAGGTAAGCTTTAGGCTTTGGGGTTTGGGTTAGGGATTGAACTTAGGATATATCATAAGAACGCGAGCTCAAAACCCCATGTTTTTTTCTTCCGTGGGACAAAACAGTGATTTTCCTATAAAAATCATGGTTAGATTTTGGGTATGTGTAAGGAGGTAGACTTTATGGTAAGGTTTAAGTTTGGGTTAAACTTAGGAAAAATTGCAATGACATTGTTCCTTTATTTTTCTCTGTAGGAGTAAAGGTTTAATGTTTTTGAACAAGCCAAATTGTAAAATGTATATGATTTCACCATCTTGTTTTAATCCTATGGCCTCAAAACAGTATAGGCTTTTAGAAAATATATTTGTATTGATTGTTCTGGAATTGCGCTGCAGGAGTAATTTATGGGCTGTTCTAACAGTTCAGAGTAATGACTGAGAGTGACCTAGGCTTCATCTTCGAGAAAGAGTTGCCAATATTGCTGCAAGACACCAGAAACAATGTTACTGTGTAAGTCTTCCTTGCTGTGTGACATTATATGGCAGAGTGAAGCGAGATCTTCTATCAATCTAATCCTAATATTACTAACACTTGTAGAAGTTGCACACACACACACACACACACACACACACACACACACACACACACACATTGGTGCTGCTATCCTTATGAGGACTCTCCATAGACATGATTTTTATAAATGTCCTCATAAACCACATTTATAGCATATAACCCTTGTAATTACCAGTTTGTAACCTAAAAAAATGTCCTCGTAAACCACTTAAACCTGCCCCCACACACACACAAGCACGCACGCACGCACGCACGCACACACACACACACACACACACACACACACACACACCGAGGAAGAAAGTATTTGTAGCTATATATGTCTTCATATAATTGAGCATATAATGGCTCCTCAGAGCTTTCGTACAGCCAGGGGCCTTTCTATTAAACTCCAATGATTCACACTTATCAGTGTCACTGCTTTGTTTGCACCCACCATCATTTCATCAATTCCTCCACCTTTTTCTCTCCTTCTCTCCATATATCCCTTTCTTCCTTTTCATTTCTCTTTTCACAAGAGCACAGTCATTACAACATATATAATTTTGTCATTACACCACCATTTACCAATTACCCACTGCACGTTCCCTGCTCTGGATGTCATTAACCTCTCCCAAAACTCTCTCCTCTCGTCGTTCCTCAGACTTGCTCCGTAAGGGGATGGCTGAGTGTGCTGATCTGCTGGTCTGATATGGGGAGAGTCTCAGACAAATCATTGGAGTGCTCCTCAGGTCTGCAGCTCCTAATTGCTGTGTGCCACAGGGTCCTTATGAAGCAATCAAGCAGGCAATCTCGGAAGACGCTTGTGCCGTAACACGTTAACAATCCTTCCCCCTCCTCTCTTTTTCTTTCTTTTGCTCATTCTCTCACCTCTTAGTGGAGCTGGGCTACCCCAGGTCCCAGCAGCAATTAATGACCTTGCTTGGGACCGAGCTAATAAAATACAGGCATGTTTAATGACATAAAGAGGCAATGGAGATGAAGGAGAGGAACAACCGATGAGGGTGTGTTTGGTTTTGCTCCTTTAAATGACAGTTGTTCAAGTTCCCTTTATGGACAATAAAATAGATCAACATGGTAATGAATTTGGTGCTCTTTTAAAGCTGGGGGTAACATAATGGAGATCTCAGTTATGCTCCACTGTAGTATCATATTTGGGGGATATTAGCTGTTTCTCCTAAAATTCCTTTAGAACTTAAGAGTATAGGTTTAAACATAATATAATTTGTTCTTGGTGGAATTTGATAATGTTTGAGAAAAAGTTTGAGTTCACGTTAAAATCTCTTTTGATAACAGAATTGAAATCTTAGCAAACAGAGGACAGTTTGAGATTGAGATCTTGTTGAAAAACTCAAATGAGACATGTGAGATTACTGGTGTCTTTTTATTTGAGAAGCAGACTTACAGTAAAAAACAAATGATACAATTGTTGACAGTTGACAGTAAGAGTAAAAAGCTATGAAATGAAAGTGGATGGCATAGGTAAGATGATTTGGTCTTAGAAGAATTGAATGAGAAATGATATAGTTCATATTGAAATTTAAATGTAAAACTGAGCACAGTTTAAGATGTCGTTGAGATCTCTTTTGAAACTCTACACTGAAATAAAGTGGTAACCTGCAATGGTTACCTCAATTATCTATTTCTTCTTGATCTAATCATAATTGCTTTCTTTTGTGTAACCTCATTTGTCAGTTTTATTTAAGCAGATTAAATAATATTTTTGACTTGAACGAAAACGGTTAATTCAGATGTTACCACATGAAGCATATTTTTAGGTTACCTGACAAAATATTTACAGTGTAGAGGATGCGCGTGTGAGATAATGGGGTCTTTTTCTCAGCAGAAACATCTCAGAAGCAAAAGACTAAAAATAAAACTCAATTTGCTCTCCACTGAATCGCATTTATCCTTAGGAGAAACAATTGGTCTACCTATCATTATGAGGACTCTCCGTAGACACAATGGTTTTTATACTGTACGAACTATAGATTCTATCCCCTAAACCTAACACAACCCCTAAACCTAACCCTCACAGAACTTTCTGCATTTTAAAATGTTCAATAAAACATTGTTTAATATGTTTTTTAAGCAATTTAAATTACGGGGACACTAGAAATGTCCTCATAAACCACATTTATGGCAAAATACCCTTGTAATTACCAGTTGGTAACCTAAAAACATGTCCTCGTAAACCACATAAACATGCCCACACACACACACACACACGCACACACACACACACACACACACACACACACACACACACACACACACACACACACACACACACACACACACACACACACACACACACACACACGAAGCACACACACACACAGGCAGTCAAAACTGCATAAGCTAATGGATATGAATTTTAGTTCACAGTTAGTCATTTTGTTTGTGTCATACACTGACAGCAAAGAGGAGCACAAGGTTACACATAACTGTGAGATTTATTAACCCAAAACAGTCTCAGAAGTGAAATAAATATCTGAAAGCTTACAATGACCCCAAAATAATAGGCTACACATTTCCTCTTCTGTGTGAAATTGGCTCTGTGGGACAGGTAACACTAAGTTCAGAGCTGTTTTAGGTGTTGGAGAGCCACTCCCTTAGCCGCAAGACACCCCCGGCAGGGCGTGAGAACAGACCAGCTGTACTCCACACCAGGCCCGAATCAAACCCAAACACAAGCCTAGAATTTCATCTGCCTCTTGTTTTGGACCATAAATTTGGCAGAGCCGGCATCTCTGTGAGTTAAAACCACTCTTTTGTTTGGTCCTATAGCTCTCGTTGTGCTTTTCCCCACTCATTGTCAGCTGAAAATGTAGAAAAGAAAAGTTCTGTATCGCTCTCTATTCTGTTTATGATGTGCCTGTTTTAAAAGATTCCCTCACATGCAGTACAAAGGCGGCTTTGTGGCATCTATGTGAAGACACAACTTTAGATGCCAACATGTTTTGATGGTGGCGTACATATGAGCCAGAGTCAGATGACACCCCTGGGAGTCCCCAAACTGAATTGATATCCTTTCATTTGAGTTAATCCAAACTTGCACCTAGAGCAAGGGTACACACAGTCTCTACAAAACAATTGCAGACATGATGTTACACAACCATTTCTCATAATTATTTTCACAAATGACAAAAGATTAAGTATAATCTTTAGTAATGTTGCTTAAGTAACATGATTTCAGTTGTTGTGTTATAGTGAAATGGATTTATGATCATGGCCATAACCAGCTATGTCACCAAATCCAGACTTTTTTTGTATTCAATTGTTTTGTTTTTTTGAAGCAATATACAACTGAACAACACATGACTACAATTTTTAATTACCTTAGGTCAGTTCATATCAGACAAGTACATGATACAGTGCAGCTAACTGAATCTTTAGATCAGTATTTATTCAAACATTTTAATATCATCAATATGGTGCAGCCAGGGGCTGCTTCAACCCAGTATGGACTGCAGTATGAAATATGTGCGAACACTTGCCATGTTGAAGGATATTCTATTTCATTCATTTTAGTAGCTGATATTTCACAAAATCATTGATAAAAACATAATTGTAATTTGGGTGCAATTCTAGGCAGCCCTCCCCAGACCTCACTAATCTTCAAACCATGGTTACGGTCCTGTTTATGATATTAAATTACAAAAGGCAACACATTTTATACAGAAGTACCTAAATATTTATATTTTTTGCACTAAAAGTGATCGTGTTGCTTTATAAGACATTAATTTAACAGCTGGAGGTGTATGGATGACATTTATGCTGACTGTCTGTGATTTTTGGAGCTTTAAAAATTGCATCACCATTTACTTGCATTTTGAGGACCTACTGAGCTAAGATATATTTCTAATTTTCTTAAAATGTGTTCTGGTGAAGAAAGAAAGTCATACACACGTGGGATATCATGAGGGTGAGTAAATAAAGAGAGCATTTTCATATTTGGGTGAACTATTCCTTTAAGAAAACACAACCTAGCCAAATTAATAATCATTATATTATATAACATTGTTGCTCTAATGAGCACTTTCACCACTTAAGAATAATGCTTGGGGTGTGTTGACTTCCAGCACAAGACAATAGGGAATAAAGCAGCCTGATGAGCTAAAATAAGGCTGGTTAGTTTGGATGAGACAGGTCCTGTCTGAACCTGGTTGCAGACAATATGGTTCTCTGGGATTTTCTGGAAAGACCCTCGATATCAGCCCCCCTTGGGACGTCCACCGTCTCAAGACCCCCAGACCTAGTGTCCCACGCTGACCAAGGGCTCGCTTCTGCAGGAGAAGCAGACCACTGTTTCCCAGGATGTGCATGCACTTGTCATGTAAATGAAGAATTCACTACCAATTAAAATAATTGCACCGCTTCGCCTTGTCTTCGCTCAGTGAGTTCAAGAGAAGGAGGGGTGCGGGATGCGATGGAACCTCCTCTCTGTCTCTCTCTCTGTGTGTGTGTCTGTCTCTCTGTATCTAAACATCCACCACTGACACCAGCTCCACTTTTCCATTCATTATAAAGAGGATAAGTGTCTTGTAAAAGATCAGCATGATGGTTCAGAGAGGTTATGGAATTGTTTTACATGTAAGTAAAAGAGCAAGAAAGAGGGAAATAGTATTGATGGTTTACTTTGAGATTATTCACAAAAAACTGAGTGAGTGTGTGCGTGTGTGTGTGTTGGGTCCATGGCACAGCAGGTGGTGGGACTAATGGAAGCCCCTGGTAATGTTCAGAGTGTGTGAGTGTGTGTGTGTTTAGTAAAGGGAGGGGTGTAATGGGTGGATTCTCTCTGGACTGGAACTGCTGATGTATCTTTATTGACAGAGCTGCTTCTCAGCTGAACAAGCAGCTCATGGCCACTACAACCATGAACAAATGCATAAGAAAGAGAAAGAATGAGATGGAAGGCCTGATGGAAACTCAGAAAAGCCAGGAGGCAGATCTTTGACACACCATGTCCTGCAATGTCTCTCATCTAATTCATTTTCCTCCCCCTTTTTACTTCTTACCTAGAGCACACTGGTTATTACACGCTGCTGCAGGGGGATCTATTCACCTTCCATATCCAGACACACAAACATACACACATGTGAATGCACTGAACAAATTGTTGGGGCAGAGGGGTCCACCATCAGACCATTTATGTTTCCTGTTACCCAAGAGGTGTGGGAACTCTCTTATGAGCTAGTCCATATTCATCAAAAACAAACACAAACATACACCAAATGATACCACAATACCAAACAAGCATAGAGTTATTGCTGAATAAATCCATGTATTAAAGGTCAACTGTGTAATTTCTATGCCACTAGTGGCAACAAATGGACTGCACAAATAAAAACTGTTTACAAAAAGGTTTCCTAAACACTCCCCCTTCTGCCAATGGTTGGACAAACAGATAGTCCCACCCTAAACTCAAACCACTGGTTAACCAATGTTGCTAAGTTGGGCTGGGATGCTCAAACAAACAGAGCAACGTTTGTATAGGGAAATCAACCTATGAATGGCTTACAGATACTGTAATTGTCTCTACAAATTAAGATAGGATAAAAGAAAGTGTTTTGACATCGAAACAATTACCCATTGATTGCAACTTGCTCCTCCTCTTCCTCTATTCACCAATTCCAGACATGGACCTGAGTAACATTTATGTATGAAACTTATTACTGTTGTTTTGTGCCCTAATATCTCATCTGCATATTTGCTTTTAAATATATGCTTAAAGAAACACTGCAGGCTAGCAGAGACCTTTCCCTGGTCACCATGTAACCACATGTCTTGTTCTTCACAAAGTCCTGGAGGCTGTATATTTTATAAGAGCAATATGAGAAGATATAAAATGATGCACTTGTTCATCACATTTTTTGTCTTACGTTTACAGTAACATTTCTGCAAAACTGTTTCAAAAGCATTGCTGTTTGATGTACAGTGTATTATTCTACAAATGCTTTATGCCAGTACAAAGCCATTACAACAAACCCACCACTAGCAGCACTAAATGGAAAAAATAATGTTGTTTCCTAATAGGTTTCCCAAACATTCCCTGGTTGTGAAACTCTGGCAGGATTCGCATTTACTGCTACCTATAGTAATTGGCTAAAAAAGCATGGACCGTGGTCTGATTCGTTTTTGGCAGCAGATACTAGGCTGTAACATAGACAAATATGTTTTTCCAGGACTACTTTTTCAGTGATGTCTGATAGTAATAGGGACATGCGTGGTATCCATGCATTCATATATTGTATGTGTAACTGAACATTCATACTACTAGTTTGTCCTCCAGCTCTGTAGCTTGTGAATGAAGAATTAAGTATTCAAAGAACAGTTTTTTATGGCTGAGGGAGCTGGACAGAACGACATGAAAAAATCTTGTCTGAATCAATAATTCACACAACCATAAAGTGCTTCTTCAGTAATTAAGTCTTACATAGCTTATTTGGAGAGACATCCTTGAAGACAGAGGCTCTCAGCCTTGATCAAAAACTAATGTACACTGAGGTTGAATGTGCATGTATTCAAATATAATGTAATGACTGCTTCTTTATTTTTGCTATTTATATGAAATGAAACATGATTCTTATGTAATAGATGTGTTTGGACAGTATATAGTCATGAGAAGCTATATTTGTGTGATCATATTTATGAGCTTGTGGTTGTTATTGCTGTGTCAAAACAGAACAGATTCATCATACATTTGAGGAAGCGAGATATTCAACAATCAGAGATAATTCGACAATCAGTAACGCACAGATTTATTCGAGAATGAAAGAGCATACACATTAAGACACACATCCATATGCAGCACTTCAGTTTCCTTCAGAAACATACTGTACACTTTCAATAATAATATAAATAAATCAAATAAGAAACCCTGATAGATGAAAGAACAAAACAAAAACAGAGAGGTCATGAATATGGAACGCATCATTTTCCATTTGATATAAATATTCATCAAGCACTGCGATTAGGATGTCATGATGCTGTTATTGGTTTCAACAGGATTCTGGTTTAGAAAAAATGGAGAAAGAGAGAGAAAAAGACTCTCAAGGTTGATTAATCTCATCAGGACATCATCAATAATGGATGCCTCCAATCACGAGAGTGGAAACTTACTCTCCTGCTGTGTCAAGGACTCACCACTCAGAAGGGGTCTCTACCCCTATAGATCTGCACCCCACCATATTCAATGGCCCCTCATGCTGGGCAGTTTCAGAGTGTGCTGATAGACCTCGGAGCAACCACAGACTACTGGAAGGGATAATCTCACAGGGTACCACGTTTTGTTCAGATTGATTTGTTGTTTCCGTGTTTTGCTTAAATGAGCCCCCCGAAAGGTTTTCTTTTGCAATAGTTTCTTTATAAACTGTTTGATATTAAAATGTTCCAAAAATACTTGTGAAAATGCTTCCAAAAGGCCACATCTCCTTTTGTGTTCCATGGAAGAAAGCAACACCTTTTCACACCAGATATCACTCATGTCCAGTGTAGATAGGGTGAAGTTCATGAAGGTGGACAAAATTGTGGACAGAATTTTCATTTTGGGGTGAACTATACTATAAACATTTATATGCACTTTGCATTGTAACATTCCTTTGTGATAGAGTTTCCTCAAAATTATAAAACTTTAAATTTTTATTTCCAGGTTTAAATGGCAGATTTACAAGTGACCCATCATGAGTCATAATGTGACCAAAGCAATTCCACCAGCATGGTTACTTGTCTTAAATATGTTTAAGACTATGCTGAGAAATCCAGGCCAGAAACAGTTTGTAATTTTATTGAACCGTGCTGCTGGAACCGTTCCTCACTGTGCTCAAAACCATTTGGCCCAATGCTAGAAAAGCACTTTATGCTTGTTTGAACACAGCCATGTTGGTTCATAATTAATGGTAAAGGTTTTAATGACCCAAGCAATAGTTTAGGTGCCATTCAAAGATCTGTAGGTCAACTGCAATTGAAATAAATTGAAAAGTTTTTGAAAGTGAGGGAATGGCTGTGACCTTGCACTATGTTTATTCAACATAGTACTGGGGTTTAAGAGCCTGCTGATATGGTACTGAATTAGTCTCAGTTCGTAAGCCTGCAAACCCCCACCTAGTGTGGGCAGAGCTTGCCCGCAGGCCATGGCTAACAGACAGTTAATGGAGAAGTCCTGCATTGAAAGGACTGAGCTGAAAGAGGCAGAACAGGGTTTCATTGCTGGGGTTGTTGGAGTGAGGAGCGCATTGCTCTCCTGAGCGTCTAGACATTCTTCCACATGAAGGTCACTTGGTCGAGCTTAAAAGCTTTCCACACTTCTTTCTCTTTGTATCTTCTGCTTGGTTGTTTTGCCCTGCAGGTCCAACATGTTCTCTTAAGCCACACACTGTACAATTTTTGAATTCCTATATTTCATATACTGTAAGGGTAGTTCACATGAAATACTTTAGGAAAGTTGACCAGCAGGTTATATCTCCTGTTTGCGGTTGCTAAGCAACATAGCAACTTAACACATTAATATAGAAAGTGCAATCAAAGCTGTGCATGTACAGTAAGTATACAATGTCTTTGAATGTGGCTCAACCAATCAGAATTTCAAGTTGGAACTGTTCAGGATGAACTGATGCCAACTAAAACCATAAGACATTGGATACCTCATATGCAGAGGTGTAGTGGTAAAAAAAGAGGTGGGTAAACTATAAATTCTGGTGGACCACGACGTGGTCACCCGGTAAGTTGGGCCACTGCCTACCGGTGTATGTGTATCCTGATGACATCGCTATAAGCTATCATTTGATGGTACTACCAAGGGTATCACTGGTTGTTCCCTCATCATAGGTCACACAATCACTATTTAATTCATACATTAATCTAAGTTCTTGTTAAAGAGACCCAAGAAGGAATAATATGGTTGAAATCTATAAAGTTTACTAAATGACAAAACAGAGAGAACAAAAATATTTAAGAGAGATAGAGAGGGAGGCTTATATCCAGGGCTTCCAATGCAATGCACTTGTACATAATGATTAGGGATTTGGGATTATTTTCATAGTCGATTAATCTGTTGAATATTTTCTCGATTAATCAATTAGTTGTTTGGTCTATAATATGTCAGAACAATGTGGATCAGTGTTTCCCAAAAGCCCAGGAGGTTGACGTCCTCAAATGTCTCGTTTTGTCCACAACTCAAAGATATTCAGTTTACTGTCACAGAGGAGAGAAGACACTAGAACATATTCACATTTAACAAGCTGGAGTCAAATAATTTTTTACTTTTGTCTTAAAAAATGACTCAACCCTACTAATTGATTATCAAAATAGTTTAGATAGTAAAATAGTGCAGATTAACGACAGAAGAATGAATCTGGTGCCACATATTTTAATTTTAAGAAAACTCAGTTTCTGTAATTAACAGAAAAAAGACAATATAAGTTCCATTTTGAACACAAAATAATATACAGTGGTTCATATACATTTAACAGATTATATTCAGATATCAATATCAACGCTGACCGCCACACATTGCGTTTCGATTTATTTTTTATTTTTTACTAAACCTATTTAAAATCGTATTTGATTGCAGAGAGCCGTAGCGCATTCGCGCAGCACTAGGCTACCTCTCGCTCGTCCCTCTCTCTCTCTCTCTCTCTCTCTCTCTCTCTCACCCGTACCTCTCACGCTCTCTCTCCGTCATGGAACACCGCTGCATAAATCTGTCCAACACAGCACTGTCAGTTATTAGCCAGCATGCAAGGAGCCTAGCTAATAAGGAGAGCTAAGTTATTGTTAGAATACAGCTGGATTTTTGAAGTCAGCACGCTGTATATAGCTGGTAGTAGTCAATATCGATGCACTCGCATGGGAAACACTGGCAGCAGCGCATTATGAAAGACTTCGTCTTAGGTTTAACAACCTATGAAACTAATAATGAACAATATGAAACTAAAACGACATAAGCTTAATTTAAAATGGCTTAGGAACTATCTATTTAGAGGTGGATAAACGCAATTTAGAGGTGGATAATCCCAATTTGGAAGTGGGTAAACGCTATTTCCGAATTTTGGGAGGTGCGTAAACGGCATTTACGTGCGTTTAGCCTCCACTACATCCCTGCTCATATGCCATTGCCTGAACCTTGGACTTAGGATAGACCTCACCTAAATTACCGGCCAGGTTGAACTGTGATGCACCTAACCGATCTCTGCCTGCATCACCTCGGTCTAATGATGGACTACACTCTTGAAATGGAATACATAGCCTATCAATTAATTTCCAACAAATCCCTTCATCAGCCAAATAACAAGGACAATTGCATCTATGTGAACTTCTGCAGTTAATCCAGGATGAACTCCAAAGACATTAGCCATTAATCTTACAGTTCATACAAAATCTTTGTTTAAACACTGACCCTTAACACTTACTTAATTTAATAATTTTAAACCATGACTTGCACTGTAAGTAATATTGCCATTATATTCATGATGTGATGTGAGCCCGGTTTCTACCAAGGTCATTTTTCTCCATTAACCAACATCTTATGGAGTTTTGTGTTCCTTGCCACAGTCACCTTAGGCTTGCTCACTGGGGTTATAAATACAATTATTATTTAATTTAACACAATTTACAATCATATTTGATCAAACTACACATTATAGACATTATATATATCACAGTTTAATTTTCTGTTAATGCATGATCTTGCTTTTGAAATGGTGTTGTGAATATATAAATAAAATACAAATAACAAATGACTTGACTTGAGTTGACTTATATGAAAATATAAACAGGGCATTAGCCAACCCTTATACTGCAGCATACATCACCTTAATAAATGCTTATATCACTCAAAATATTTAACTTATTTTCAACCAGGCTTTAAGGACACGTATAACAGTTTAAAACAATATAATTCTCATTACACATGCACTTAATTGGAAAACACTCTGGACTATAAATAATTAAATAAGATATGATTCTGAAGTTACATACCCAGTCCTTGCATGTGCACGAAGCTGGTCAAACGCCACACCTCCACACCAATCCATATGCATCCTTCAAAAATAGACCATAACAAACACTCAATTTTAACATACGACACACATATAATGCAATTTCTAAGCATTTTATGTGAAATGTGATATTTACACAAACAAAACTGAGAGCTCTCTTGCACAATACATGTTCCCAAGTTTCTAACCAGCACACATGGGCAACACCAGAAAGCATCGGAAAGTAGGTGTGTCAAAACTCTGGTTCTTAAATGGGCCATGTCCAATTTATGATAAGAGGTTCATTTCATGAAATTTCTCTACTTGCCTACATTTATATATCAAAAATATTTCATACATGTTGGTGACTCACCAACTTATATAATAATGGAAAGGATTTAGCTAAAACTTGAATTACTTAATGAGGAACCTTGATCAAAGATTCAAAATGGTTGCTACTGGGTACATTTAGATGCTATGGAGTAGGTTGTTAAGTACATATTTTTTTTGTCTTAAAGACAAAATAAAACTGACATATCTTACCCAACTCTGCCTCTAAACAAGAATACTTTCCACAGAACATTATGTCTGTGCTGAGATGCCTCCTTTACAAATTCGATAGCCTTTATTTTTACCCTGACATGACAGGTCTTAGATCTTGCATGGATTAATTCATGTTTGGGCTTTTTGTTTTCATTTGAATGAACTGTAAAATAGTCATCATTGCGGCAATGCAGTAGTGACATATGTGTTTTTGTGTTCTTGCGTGTTTAAAATTGCAGCTGCTGATAAGATGAAAAAAATAAATAAATACAATATCATTCCTTCCACAGCCTATGTTAATAGATTCCTTTATAGGTCTTTAAAGATTTGTTGTGCTATGGATTAAAATATGGACAAAGATTTTCTACCTCATTGGTAAGTACATGCAATGTGAAAACAGTACATGCCAGCATGCTCTCTTCAATAAGGGCATATTTAGCATTTTGAGTCTCTGACCAGGAGCAATAACATTTATGTGCAGAAAAGAAAATGCAGATTTTCATTCCTAAAGCCCCCCCAGGACATGCCAAAAGGAAGTTTTAATTCCCACCATTATGGTTCATTTGCTTCTGAGATTCCCAAGTTGAATGGGATTCTCATAAATTAAAGATATATGAGCAGGGATGTGATGGAACAAAAGAGGAAGAGAGATGCAAAATATTTATGGGTGTGTATGCAGTGATGGTACTAATGTTTAGGTTAAAGAGAAAGTTCACCCAAAAATGAAAATTCTGTCATAATTTATTCAACCTCATGTTTTTCCCCCCATACAGTAAAAGTAAATGGTGACTGATTCAGTCATTCTGTGTAATATCTCAGTTCCCCTTCTGTCACTCACTTGACGTTGTGTTGAATGAAGTGACACAAGGGGTCTTCCTGGGATGCCAAACGTATCTCTGAACCTGAGAAAAGGCTAATGTCAAGTTGGCAGACAGAATTTGCTTGCCCCGCCCCGGACATACGGGTATAAAGGGAAGCGGGGCAGCGAGTGCCAGTCAGAATTTTTCTTTGGAGCCGAACAGTTGTGCAACAAGCAAGCTGAAGTTCACCACTGTTTTACTCACCTCTGTCAGCGAGAAGCATTGCTGTTGGATCTACGGCACGTTTCCAGCTGGCGTTCTCTCTCTCTGCAAGCTGTGCATTCTACGCCCCTGGGCGCTTCGACAGCGCTTTTCACTGTTAAAAGAGTTTTCTCCTCCTATAAGAGTTTTGATTTCTTTAAAAGAGTTTGAGTTTTCCACTCTCAAAATGGATGCGGTCGATTTCTCTCCAAGACCGACGGCCACAGATGCTGCCTTGTGTGCCTGGGCAGCGTTCACACTGAGGCGGTGTTCGTGGATGGCTCATGTACTCATTGCGAGAACATGACCATGGCAGCGTTGTGGTCCCGGCTCTCCTTCCTCAAGGTAAATGCCACTTCAGCCGCCCCCCCGCATCGCTCCTTCTTCCCACGGGATTGAGGATGACCCGGTTGGCGATGAAGGCAATATAAAGATAACGACGGGCTTGGTTTCACCAGGTAAATTCCCACGAACCACCCGCCCCCGACACATTTGCTCGCTTCCGTCCAAGTGTGGGATGAGTGCCTCAAAGCCAGCCGGCATTCTCTCTTGAGCCCCTGGACTTGGATGATGACATCGCCACTGCATCGGAGAGCGTCCAGGCGTCAGACGTGGAAGACTCGACTGGGCTGCCGCCTTCGGGCCAGCCCGCCCAGTCTGAGGTGGACGAGCATATGGCCGACATGCTTGATGACTGGTACCTCAGCTCCGGGCAAGTCACGCCCCCCCAGTACCATTCTTCCCGGAAGTGCATGACGAGCTGACATGGTCATGGAGGGCACTTTTTACTGCCCGTAACCGACCCCTCCGCTCTTCCGCTCTCACTACCCTGGATGGTGAGCCGGTCTACGGTACACGGAAGTACCCCCAGGTGGATAGGGCGGTTGCGATCCACCTGTGTCCTGAGAACGCCGCCACCTGGCGGACCACCCAGTACTCCCCTCCAGAGCCTCTAGGATGACGTCATCATTGACCTCCAAAGCCTACAGCGCCATCAGACAGGCCTCCGCCCTGCATGCCATGGCTCTCCTGCAGGTCCATCAAGCCAAAGCACTTAAAGATCTGCACCTGGGTAGTCCCGACCCCGACGCGCTGCAGGAACTACGCTCTGCCACCGACCCCTCTCTCAACTCAAGAAGGTCACAGCGCAGGCAGTCGGGCGGGCGATGGCCACCCTTGTGGTGCAGGAGCTCCACCTCTGGCTGAACATGGTCGAGATGCACGATGTTGACAAGTCACAATTTCTCAATGCCCCCGTCTCCCAGCTTGGCCTCATCGGCGACACCGTCGGCAAATTTGCCCAGCAGTTCTCGGCAGTGAAGAAGCAGACAGAGGCGATTTCTCACATCCTGCCACAGCGCCGCCCAACCAGTGTGCCCCACGCCCCGCCTGCTTGCCGAGGGCATCCCCATGCGACCAAAAAACAGGCAGCTCTGCCTCATCCTGGGCCCAGCTCTCAGCCCCAGCGTCGAGCACCTCGCAGGTGTTGTACACCCCCCGTCTCCAGGACCATGAAAGCTCCGAAAGCGCTCCTGAGACGAGCGACCCAGGCTGTCAGATGTTTGCTCTGGAGCTGGTACCAAGACCACTCCATCCCCTGGTGAAAGGCCGGGAGGAGAATCCTTGTTTTCATTACTTTCATTTGCCGCACTGCCTTTGGGCTACGGTACCCACATTCTCAATAAAAGAGCGATTTCCTCACTCCCTGGGTCATCCAGCCAGTGCTCGCCTACGGCCCCGCGACTGGCAGTCCAGCGCTGTTGAGTTCCAAAGATGCCTCTCTAGGACCTCTTCCTCAGTCTCTAACCCGCTCCCTGCCTGGTGCGTGGAGCAAGGTAAGTGCTTTGAGTCTTTTCTCAGCACCCAAGCCTCGGGACGCTTTTCTGCCTCCCGATGTGCAATTACCTGCTCCCCCCCATTGCGAAGCCCCACCCGGTACGTCAAAAGCGATCGTCCCGTTAGTTCCCTTTCGGCCTGTCCCTGTCCCCTCGCGTCTTCACGAAAAATGCAGAGGCAGCTCTTGCCCCGCTAAGGGAAGTGGGCATCCGCATACTCAACTACCTCGAGGACTGGCTCATCCTGGCTCACTCTCGAGAGATATTGTGCGATCACAGGGACCAGGTGCTCAGGCACCTCAGCCGTCTAGGGCTTCAGGTCAACTGGGAAAAGAGCAAGCTCGTCCCGGTTCAGAGCATTTTTTCGGCATGGAGTTAGACTCAGTCTCAATGACAGCACGTCTCACCAACGAGCGCGCTTAGTCAATGCTCAGGTGCCTCGCTCTCTTCGAGCCCGGCACAGCGGTTCCCCTAAAACAATTCCAGAGAGTCCTGGGGCATATGGCATCCTCAGCCACTCGGGTTGATGCATATGAGACCGCTTCAGCTCTGGCTACAGACTCGAGTCTGTAACCTAAGCCTAACCAATAGTGTCCTGAAAGCAAATGAGAGGTAAAAAATAACTAAAATGCTTTACCCTAAACCAACACCTGAACCTAACCGAAAGTGTCCTAAAAGTTAATGTGACATGAAAAGCACATTTTCTGAAGCAACCACATAATTTCGCTGCTTGTCACCTAGAGTGCTTAGCTGGGCTCAAACCTTAATCTTCAGAGTCCAACATTCAATCAGTCCAACATTCAATCAGGTGAACTACCGTGCAAGCTTATCACATTTGAATGAGTGAGTAAATGTGATTATTATGTCATAATCAGCTGTTGTACTTGTGATTTGTGTGCAAGTAAATAAAACGCACAGTTGTTGTAGTGTCTCTAGTGTCAATTTCCCCAGTAATCTGAGCTGAAATGTAGAACACGGCACAAAAAACTCAAAATGTACTTATAGTAACTTTCATTCTATGAGACTTTTGGAAGGATGACTGATAGAGAAAGGAAGAACAGGAGAACTGGGGTTAAAATAAATGACAGGTCTACAAGAACCTTCAAATGTTCTTATTACTCTTGTGAAGTTATTGCATATAATGATTTCTCTGTTTTTTCATGTGTATTTTAAATTGTGATGTGCATTGGCTGCCAAATCATTCCAAATTCTCCTAAAATACACATCTGTCTATGCCGTCTTCTCTCTGTATCAATGAAGCTAAGGTCTAGAGGTGTGAATCTTCACTGGGATTCACACAATTCGATCCGATTATGATTCAAATGTTGACTATCCGATTACTAAATGATTCTCGACGAATCACGATGCGTCTTGTACACCACATTTTTGTAAATACTGAGACACACAACTCAGTATTAAATAGTATTCAAATATTAATTTAGACCAGGTCCAGGATGGCTACATCAGATATCTACTTCTCTGAGAACTATCCACACCACAGGTGATAGTAAAGTGACACAATTAGGGATTGTTGTTTAAGAAATCATGCATCTCGTATGTAGACTGTCTGGCAATGAGCAGCAGCAAGACACCGGCGATGAGCAACAGCCAAAGAAATAGAGAGCACAAGAGCAGTGAAAGGTACTGGGAAGCAGGAGACAAAAAATTATTCTAAAATAAAAACATCACCCACGATGACCCCGTGTCATCATTATTGCCAGCTGTTTTTTCTCCAAGGGCACTAGCCTCTCTTTCACATTGTTTGTTTTCATGTTATCATGAATAAACTCTCCCGTTTGCTGTGTGTTTGAGTTTGTGAATGAATTTCAGGATTGTAGTTTAAGTCGAGGACGATTGTCATCTGGTTGATACATCCAGTCTGCAATCAGTTCTATAGTGTGTTCTTGGCTTTAGTACTGTATATGCAGGTCTGACCATTTGTTTCAATCATCTCACTCTGTCTCTGGCACACAGATAAGCACCACTGTGCTGCCACTGTTTAAATTGAACCTTTTTGAAATTTAACAGAATTGTTGTAGAAAGAATGGCGATGCATCGAAAAATCTATTTTTCTCCCAACTCTACGAAGGTCAGATGATTATCAGACCATAAATGTGAAGTGTGTCATTTCTTTGATATACAGTAAAACACTATCTCATATCCCAGTTTAATGTGCATAGATAAGTGTAATTATGTTATTCATAGTTTGACGCCTCAAAGAGTGTAAACACTGTGGATTTTGGTGCTTTATGCTGTTTTGGTATGAGATTTTAACTTTTGGCTCAACCAATGGTGTGAGATCGGGTCGGGACCACCTGTTGGTCGCAATGGTTGTACAAGTGTTTAAAAACCTTATTTGGAAACAATTGCTTTTTTTTTGCAGTTCCGTTTCGTGTCACTAATGCACCCAAAATGACACCCGCTATATTTAAATTTCCACTAGATTAAAAGGAAGACCCCCAAAACACAGTCTTTAACTGGAGGGGATGCCTTTTTATTATTTTTCATGGGCATTTGTCTTTAAAAGTAACAGGACAGTGTAGAATGAATAGAAAAGGACAGAGAGCTGGATTCAAACTCTAATCACCTGCATTTAAGAGCACATGTGCCACCCGTCAGGTCACATATCCAACAAGGGGATGTCTAGAGGAAGAGGATACATTAATAATGACAGTCCATCTCTAATGATGCTCAAATCTCACAAAGATCACTCAATGGCAATAGACAAAACATCAGCAAGAGGGAGGTTTGGGATTAATATTTGGCCTATTGAATTGGTATACAGACTCACACTATAGGCAGACTAGATTAGAGACTGCGTCTTAACTCACCACAGATAAAGCACCAGGAGAGGCCAGATTACCAATCAACTCATCACTAATTACAAGTGGCCTACAGGCAAAGAGCAGAGTAGATTAACCAGCCCTGCTGGCACTGTCTCCCCATTCTCCCCTCAGACTGGATTTAATTACTATAAACACAGCACCCGTCTGCTCATGCATACAGATTATTTACTGTACTATCTACATTACTTTCTCCTAGAATATCAAAACAAGAACATACAGAGCACAGGTCATATCTGAATATATGTCTATTCAAATCAGATGATTAAAATGAGACCAGTAGCACATGCAGTGATGGAGATAACATAACTTTCTAAATATTTATATATTTATTCATAAATTGTTTTGTTTTTTATTTGTTGTCTGTCTGTTTAGTGCATATGTGACATGTATATATTCCCACATTTGTATTCAAGCTTAAGCAGCAGAAAGGAAATTGAATGGATAAAAGTAAAAACAATATAGACACACAAGTATACAAACTGTTCCTCATCCAAGCCTCAATCTCTCTATCAGTTTTTAAAGGAATGGTTCACCAAAAATTAAAATTCTATCATAATTTACTCACCCTTATGCCATCCCATTCTTTCATCTGCTGAACTCAAATTAAGATTTTTGGAAATATTGTCTTCTTAAATATTACTTTTGGTCCATACAATGCAAGTGAATGGTGATCAGACCTTTGTAGCTCCAAAAATCACGTAAATCAGCATAAATGTAATCTATACAACTCCAGTGGTTACTGTAAATCCATATCTTCAGAAGCAATATGATAGGTGTGGGTGAGAAACAGATCACTTTCACTTCTTGTTGTGTTTTGTGATTATCATTCTTCACACATTCTGCCACCTGCTGGGCAAGAGAAGAATTTCAAGCAAAAAAGGACTTAAATATTGATATGCTTCTCACCCTCAACTGTCATTTCACTTCTGAAAATACGGATTACTTTGTATGGATTACTTTTATGATGCCTTTATGTGCTTTTTAGAGTGTAAAAATTTGGCACCCATTCACTTACATTGTACGGACCTACATAGAATTTGTGTTCTGCAGAAGAAAGAAAGTCATACAAATCTGGAATGGCATAAGCAGAGGTAAATTATGAGACAATCTTCATTTTTGAAGGAGGAAAGTAAAGTTAGATCTAAGAAAAGCTCTAGCTTTATTTCTTTGCAGATACTAGTTGGTTTGATATTTTCTTACCTACAGTAATCAAATGCAATGCAAAATTTTATGTGAGAATTCATTTTCCAAAAACAATGGGGCCACTGTACAAACCTAAATCTGCAAACTCCTTATCCAGTGAAAGAAGATGTTTGTGATTGTGTTTATGTTAGCGAAAAATCCGCAGTAGTTCTTAAGTGAGTAAGCCAGGGGCTGATTAATTAACCATTTGTACAATATGGACTCATTTTGAAATTAGTACCTTTAATGATGGCTACATGCTTCCAATCAGGCAGTTTAAAGGCAAACCATCTGCCTGAACTTGGCAAAAGGATTGGCGTCCAACCCCCACTCACTCTTTCAATGTGATTGTGATATTAGAACGATAAGGACTTATGTTAAAGGAAGAGATAAGCATATCTACACAAATATAACCACAATCCTAAAAACTCTCACGTGTTGTTTTGCACTTACCATTGCCATAAACAAATGCAGATGCACTGCTTTGAATGAGGGAAAGAAGAGGCTGTGGTGTGATCATTGGAAAGAATCCATGCACATGTAACATGTTAATGAAAAGGAAATATTCATATTAAGGGAAAACAAACTATTGAGAATGTGCTCATTAGACCTTATTAATAAATGCAAGTGCTGGAAATTAGTGAAAGGACCTTGGAGCCTCTGTTTCTTCTTTCCTTTATACTCTATCTTTTTTAGTTTGTTTATTTGTTTTTTTTTCTTGTTATTTTGAAGTTGATTCTGCACCGTTCCCTCGCTCTGAGTGTTGACCTGATCTCTCCGCCCCTCCGCTTCCTCTTTGGATGCAGTCCCATCCTTTCATCAACACTCTGCCGTCCCACTCTTCCCTAATCCCTGTGCCCAGAGGAGGGCCACTAGTCCAGTCACTCTCCCCCTGCATAGAGTCCTGTCTCTGTCTCTCTTGCTATCCTTCTACCATACATTCATCCACCCAAGGCCCAAAGGCTTAGACCTAATTTCTCTTTAACTTAAGCCCTCGGTGTGTAGCTGGCAGATACACCCCATATGCACTGAAACTTCTGCGGGCTTATGTAAAGCTTCATAAACTATTTATGTTGGGCTTAGGCAAGATGGTTTATTGTGCTTTGTGAAAAAAAGAGCATATATTGGTAAACTAAATGAAGAATTAATAAAGAAATATTATTATAATAAAACGTATATATATATATATATATATATATATATATATATATATATATATATATATATATATATATATATATATCCATCCATCCATCCATCCATCGTCAACCGCTTATCCTGTGTACAGGGTCGCGGGGGGCTGGAGCCTATCCCAGCTATATATATATATAAACAGTAATAATAATATTAATAAAGAATTAAAAACAACCCACAAACTTTGTTAAAACAATTTTTTATATGACATGTTCTAAATGCATGTTCATTTCAGTAAGATGACTTCTCAAACTTTTTCATCTTATTACTGTTTTTATAACAAATGTATCCATTTAATTTCTTTAAAGTGAGAGCTTGTACCCATGTGTTTAGTTTTTTTTTAATGCAATTATTTGCTTACATTAATTCTCTACATTTATAGTTCAGATGCTTTTAACACAGCCTGCCATAAGAACTTTACTGTAGCTCAAGTGGTATTTAAAACCAGGTTATAAGTGATGACTGATAAACAGTAATACAGTAATAACAGTAACAGATCCAAATATTAATCTTAAGCAGAATATGCCTATGATTATTTCAATGCTACAAAATACCCACTGGGTGACCAATTAAGATAAACGACAAATAAAATGAATTCAAAATGATCCTCAGTTTATGTCCACAAACAGGAATTTACTGGCACAAACTTCACTTGTATTTCTTCCTTACATCTCTGCCTGTTTAATTATTCACTATATGTCTGAAAAAATGAATGTGAAAAATACTCTCAGATGACTTAAAAAAGTATTAGCTAATTGGAGCTAAAGAAAGTTTTTTCTTCCTTTCGACTTTTTTTGCATTGTACCATCTGACTTGTTCTGCTTTCATGTCACTTCATTACATTTAATTTATTAATGTCCAATACTTAATGTGCCAGAAATGTCAGATTCAAAGCTGTGAAAATGGGGCAGAAAATGGAGAGAGAAGATGGGAAAAGAAGAGGTGTCACACACACACACACACACACACACGCATGCACACACGCACGCACACACCATGCCAAAGGACACAACTTTACACCAACTCGCTTAAAACTCCAACACATCTCCAGGTCCTCAGATGGACGTTCAGAAGTTGCTAAAGTTGGTTGCATTCGTAGTGACCAGATTGCATCTCTGCCAATAATTGTTTTCAGTCCAAAAATTACTAAAACTTTTAAACAATCAATATAATGGACCCTTTACAAATTTCCAGGTTTAGAATGAATGGCAACAATACAGCAATAAATAAATAATACACTGTTATGTCCAAAAGAGGAATACAATAGAGAACGGTGGGTTACAGAGGTCAAATCTACTGTCACTCCCTCAGCAGCTGTATTTAAAAACCCATTGCAGCAGTGTTGACTACTATATACTACTATACTATGTATATACAGTATGTTCATTTAATGATGTTTAATGATTAAGGATGTTATAATTGTACAAAAATAATGACAACATTTTATATATAAAACATTTGCAAGATTTACACTACTAAATCAGTCAGAAACGCATCATCAAAGTCTGTGAAAAGGGTCAATTCCATTTATTAGTATACTGCTTCACAATGCATACTGTTCCAAAGCAGTTTTACAAAGAATAGTACCTTACAAAAACACAGGCCCTGTTCAGACCTGGTATTAACATTCATCTCGGGTGATCCGATCACAAGTGGACAGCTGTGACAGATTGCCATTTGTACCTGGCATTACCATGCATCTCTGATATATCTTCAGATCCCACAGTCAGCTAAAGGGGACAGGAGCAATGAAAAAACTTTCAAATATCTGGGGTACATAAAATCCAATACAGAAATGCACATAGCAGAAGTAATCATTTCACTGAATTGTTAAGAAGGGATGGGTATATTTCCACTAACATACACACTGGGTAGCATAAAAGGGGACTGCAATCATTATGCAATAAAGCAACACTAATAAACACCCTCTTTGGAACCCATCTGAAACTCCCCCTCATTAATCGACAGGCTCTCTGGGTTTGTCCTTGACATCTGTCCATCTCTCATCGCCACTAATTGATCTCTTATTGATTATCTTCTTTCACTAACACACCACAAAATTAGAGTTTCTCCTGTAACCAAGATAATAAGAGGCAACGGGTCAGATATTGTAGCTCTTTTCAGGTATAGCTAAACTATCCCCTTTTTTCACGTTGCCTTGGTTGACTCATTGAGTAGTTAATTAAAGGCCTGGTTTACATCCCTTTGATGTTGTCCTCTAAAACCCATTTATGCATGTCAAAGGCCATCAGAGGAAGATAACGACTCGGTTACTAGCGTAACCTCGGTTCCCTGAGAGGAGGGAACGAGTATTGCGTAAGTAGCTTACGCTATGGGAAAACTCCGTTTCTCGAGAAATATTGAAGTCTTTATGTAAAACGCATTGCAGCTGCACAGCAGACAGCGATGAGCGAGGCAGCTCGGTCATTGGCTGTGCCGCGGCAACTGCTCGAACCAATGACGGGGCGACACTGAACGCGCGACCAATGGGCGCGCGCCTCGCGTTCACGCGCTCAGAGCCTGCCGAAATTAGCATAGGTAGGCTATATAATGGGCACCCCGTCATGCGAGTTCCTTTAGGTTCAATCGACTGAAGCGAACTGACCAAGCACAAGCACGGCAGCTTACGCAATACTCGTTCCCTCCTCTCAGGGAACCGAGGTTACGCTAGTAACCGAGTCGTTCCCTATCTAGAGGTCTCTCCTATTGCGTAAGTAGCTTACGCTATGGGAACACCATGTAAAACGCCGTGCGTGCTGACTTCGCTCTATAAAACCAGAGGCAGGTGCCTGAGCTTTAAAGCAAAGTGATTATTCCCCGAGCCGGCCAACGGCGAAGCTATATACTGGGATATTACAGAGCGTCCTTGCCCAAGGCGGGGCGCTCTTTGTACAAACACAAGCACACATCTTATGTACTGAGCTTTTTATGTACTGGTACGCATAATAAATCCTCTAAGTCGGTCAGAGACGCACCTTATAAGGGAGGAGGTGATGCCCAGCATACACACACTCTATTCCATTCTATAGTCAGGCTGATAGAATGTTGGAATGCAATGAGGGGACCTGTAGGTTATAAAACCTGATAAATGTCGAAGGCGAGGCCCAGCCTGCCGCCGCACAAATATCTTCAATGGGTATCCCACTCGACCACGCCCACGAGGAGGCCATGCTCCTCGTAGAGTGAGCTCTGATGCCTAAGGGGCATTGAAGGCCCTTGGCTTCATAAGCCAGCGCTATAGCATCCACTATCCAGCGCGATATTCTTTGCTTTGAGACAGCGAGACCCATAGTTCGGCCGCCAAAGCATACGAATAATTGTCCCGTCTGTCTGAACAGGGCAGAACATTCCAAATATACTCTGAGCGCCCTGACCGGGCAGAGTAAATTTGCGTCGCCTTCGTCTGCTGGGGACGATAGCACTGCCAGAGATATCACCTGTGCTCTGAAGGGTGTAGAGAGCACTTTAGGAATATACCCGTGCTTTGGCCTAAGACAACTCTGCAGTCGTTAGGTCCAAATTCCAGGCAAGCAGCGCTTGATGACAGCGCGTGCAGGTCGCCCACTCTTTTAACTGAAGCGAGCGCCAGCAAGAGCGCGGTTTTGAGCGAGAGCTGCTTAAGGTGCACGGTTCGGAGAGGTTCGAACGGGCACCCTTGAGTGCGCCCAGGACCGTGGCCAGGTCCCAGATCGGCACCGAAGGTGGGCAAGGAGGGTTCATCCTCCTAGCCTCTTAGGAAACGAACGATCAGATCGTTTTTCCCTAATGAATGTCCTTTATCAGGATTGTGTGACGCCGCTATGGCAGCCACATAGACTTTGAGCGTGGAGGGTGTGCGCCCGCCTCCAGCAGCTCCTGCAAAAAGGCGAGTACACTTGGTATCTCGCACGCTTTGGGGTTCAAACTCTTGGTATCACACCAGTCACTGAACACTTTCCACTTTCGGGCATACAAGCGCTCGTAGAGGGCGCCGCGCCTCAGTAATGGTTCTCAAAACTCCACTGGGAGGTTCTCGGAACCCGCTGAGGGGCCATGCATGGAGGGCCCACAGATCGGGCGGGATGAAGAATCATCCCGCTGGCCTGTCCGAGGAGGTCTTGCCTCAGCGGAATCGGCCATGGGGCAGATTGCATCATCTGTATCAGTTCTGGAAACCACGCCTGTTTTTTCCAGAGTGGGGCTACCAGGAGCACTGCACATTTCACCTCCCTGATCCGACTGATGACCTGAGGTAGCATCGCGATCGGGGGAAAAGCATACAAGGGGTGGCTCGGCCAAACTTGGGCAAGCGCGTCCGTGCTTTTTGAGAAGAAGAGAGGGCAGTGCTGCGTTTCCTTGGAGGCGAAGAGGTCGACCTCTGCCTCGCCAAAGGTTTGCCATAACCACTGAACCGTCAGAGGGTGGAGAGACCATTCTCCTGGGAGAACCTTGTCTCTGGATAGCATGTCCGCTCCTTGGTTCAGGACACCTGGCACGCGGCGCTGCCCTTAGCGAGCGCAGGTGGTGTTGTGACCATAGGATGAGCTCCCTGGCCATAGAGTGCAGGGAGCTAGACCTGAGTCCACCTTGGCGATTTATATACTGAAACTACCGTCATGTTGTCCGCTCGGACCAGGACGTGTTCGCTTTTTAGGTACGGAAGCAGGGCTCTGAGAGCCAAGGCGACCGCTTCATTTCCAGACAGTTTATGTGTAGGCGCTTTCCGGTTTGACCAAAACCCGGAGACAGGCCTGCCCTCGTAAAGGGCCCCCATCCTATTTTGGAGGCATCTGTCATGATCATTTTTCTCCACGTACTTCACGCCCAGACTCACGCCGGTTTGATACCAGTTGATGGCTTTCCAGGGCGCCAGGGCTTTTATACAGCCGTGATTCGCTCTGATGAAAAAGTGGCCCGAGCGCCACGCTGCGAGTGGGGACACGGCTCTTGAGCCAGCGCTGGAGAGGACGCATGTGCAACAATCCTAGCTGGAGTACAGCTGATGCCGAGGCCATGAGACCGAGCATTCTTTGAAATCGCTTGACGGGCGCGGCGCGCCGTTCTGAACGATGTTGCAAGGCATCGAATAGAGAGCGCGCTCTGATGAGAGGCGCTGTCATCTGCACTGAGTCTAGCACTATTCCCAGAAAAGAGATATTCTGGCTGGGGATAGCACGCTCTTTGCAAAATTGATTCTCAGACCCAGGCATTCTAGATGGCTGATAATCCAAGATCTGTGCGTCATTAACTGGTCCTCTGATTGTGCTATGATTAGCCAATCGTCGAGGTAATTCAGTATTTGCACTCCCGCTGTCTCAGGGGAAAGTGCCGCGTCCATACATTTTGTGAATGTACGGGGGCCAATGATAGGTCGAATGGTAGTACTGTGTACTGGTATGACTGTCCCTCGAAAGCTTAATCTCAGAAAGGGCCTGTGATGAGGCGCTATCGAATGTGAAAGTAAGCGCCTTTCAAATCCACTGATAGAAACCAATCCCCGGGCAAACTTGCGCGAGGATATGTTTGGTTGTTAACATTCTGAACGAGCTAATCATTAAAGCTTTGTTCAGATGTCTGAGATCCAGGATGGGGCGAAGGCCACCGCCCTTTTCGACGAGAAAATAGCGGCTGTAAAAACCCGCCTCGCTCAAAGAGGGAGGAACAGTTTCTATAGCCCTTCTCTATCAGTTTGAGCACCTCGGTGCGTAGAACATGTGACACATCTTTTCTCACTTTCGTCTCGACCACCGCTGAAAAGCCGGGTGGTCTGCGAGCTGAACTGAAGTGAGTATCCGTGTTTTATTATGTTCAAAACCCATTTCGCATGTCGGGATTTTTTCCCAGGCTTCTGCTCGCACAGATATGGGCTGAATGCTGGCTGGGGGCGTGTCGCAGTGACGTATGGGCCCCTCCGCAAATCGCTTTGTGCTAACACAGAGTCTACGGCTCTCAGAGGCGCAGGTGCGCCTGAGCAGCCGTGATTGAGTGCCGAGTGCAGGGGTGCGTGTGAGAGTACAGGCATCGCGCGCTATCTCCGAGATGCTGACAGCATGAGTCGGAGAGATGCTTGAAACTGTATGAACAGTGTTTTGGGGTGGGGGTGCATACATCATAATAGGCACGCGTGCCACATTCATAAAGCTTTCCGCATTTAGCGGGAGTTTCTTTGCTCGCAAGATTGCATCTGTGATGCTTAGTGCATGAAATAGAGAGCTGTTTGAAACTGTATGGGTAGCTGTGTGTAGGGGTGCGTGCAGTACAGCAGGCACGCGCGCTACACTTATAGTATTTCCTGTTTTTACTGGGGAAGTGTTTATAACTGTGGGAACAGTGCTTGTGTGTAGTGGTGCATACATGACAATAGGCACACGATCTACATTTTTGGGACATCCAGCCTGAACTGGGGAGGTATTTGGCACTGTTTGGACAGTATTGATATGTGGGAATGCACACTTTAGTGTGGACATGTGAACCCTTAGTGACACAGGCAGAAAATGACTCTTTTCGTGATTTCTGTGTGTCGCCGTAAAAACGGCGTTTGATTGCAGGTGAGCGAGTTTTATGACTGGCCCATTGACTGCTGTATAGACATTTCCAGCTGCCTGTAAGGGGACTGGGTAATGTCTTAGATGTTTGAGAGACAGCGGTCCGGCTTTTGTGAGACACGTACTCTCTCTTATTCTTCTTGTTGCTAGGAAGACTTACGAGGCTCCGTGTTCAGAGTTATTCTGGGCCGAGGACCTCGTTGCTCGTGCGGCTTTCTTCGGCCAGTGGAACGCGAGCGGCGTCGAGCCTCCTTTTCAGGTCTGCTCTTCGGCTGGGAGACGGGCGGCTCTGCCCTGGCTCGCTGCTGCTGCTGGGGCGGTTTCTGAGACGAGCTGGAGCGCTTGGGCAGGAAGTGATGCATAGCTTGCGAATCCTTCCGAGCCTCAGTGAAGCGCTCAGTGAATTCTCTCACCGCCGGTCCGAACAGGCCGCTTGGAGTGACAGGCGCGTCAAGAAATGGTGCCTTATCCGCGTCCTTCATCTCCGTTAGTGTTAGCCACAGATGGCGCTCAAGGACAGTCAAATTAGCCATGGCCCGGCCGATGGATTGGGCGGTGACCTTTGTGGCTCACAGGGCTACGTCCGTAGCCCTGCGCAGGTCCTTGAAAGCCTCGGGTTCAGGTCCAGACTCGTCCATGGTGCGGAGGAGTTTGGCCTGAAAAACTTGTGGGACCGCCATCGAATGCAGCGCTGACGCAGCTTAGCCGGGCGGCGGCGTATGCGCCGACCGGGCGAGAGCTGAGGTGGTTCTGCAGGGCTTCGAGGGGTGAGAAGCTCTGGCCTTCCATCCAGCGGTGGAGGGTGTGCATAGATGGTTGGCCACGGTCTCCTCGAGGGGCGGAGTTGCCTCGTAGCCTCTTTCTCTCGCGCCGTCCACTGAGGAGAGCGAGGAAGAAAAAGAAGGCTTTAGGCGAGCAGAGTGCGGGGCTTTCCACGACTTTGTGAGCTCGTCGTGGACCTCAGGGAAGAAAGGGGAGGGTCTCTGTCGGGGGGCCTGCTGGCGCTCTGCAGGAACCACTCGTCCAGCCGGCTGCGGGCGGGTTCTTCCGGGAAGACCAGTCGAGCCCGAGGTCTTCCACGGCTTTTGACAGGATACGGACGATTTCCGAGTCCATGCTGGTGCCAGCGCTCGTGTCCGCTGATGTCGATGGCGCTGGGTCGAACGAGCCCGCCAGTCGCCGGATGCAGCGCCAAGAGAGAGGCTGTCATCCTTTCCATCGCCGCCCCTGATGTGCCGAACGAGACGGGACCCACCGCTTTGTTGAAGCGGTGCAGGTCCGCTCTCCTGAAATGGACTGGCGGCGGGAGATTTCTGGTAGCGGTGATGCACGCGAGACTGGGCCGGGCGTGACGCCACCGAGTCGGCGTGCTCTGGCAGCCTCTGTGAGCGGCGCTTTTCTTGCGCTGCTCGAACGGAGGTGGCAGCGCGGTGGAAGCCGGCTCGCTTGGCGGTGAAAACGGCAAAGCGAAGCGCCAGCACCGGCGAGGCCCAAGGAGTCGCGATTCGGGCATCCGCCCTGAATGAGTGCAGCTTCTGCGTGGTCCAGACCCAGGCAGCGAAGTGCAGATGATGTGCCGATCTCCGTCGTGAAGAGGGCCTCTGCACGAGGCGCAGGCTGAAGTCATTTGAAACAACGCTTTGAAAATTACTCTTTACATTTAAAAGCGCCGCGGGCGAAGCTTGCAGTAAAGGATATGCGATGCGCGCCGGATGGCGTAGCAGAAGGCTTCGAAGGCGGCTGAAGGCGCCGGTGTCCTCTTAGCTTGTCAACGGCGGCGAAAGACTCCAACAATCCGGAGGATCCAGCGAAGAGAAGGTCTTCGCTGAAGGAGATTAAATCTAAAGGAACTCGCATGACGGGGTGCCCATTATATAGCCTGCCTATGCTAATTTCGGCAGGCTCTGAGCGCGCGAATGCGAGGCGCGCGCCCATTGGTCGCGCGTTCAGAGTCGCCCCGTCATTGGTTTGAGCAGTTGCCGCGGCACAGCCAATGACCGATAACAATTTACAATAAGATTGTATTTGTTAACATTAGTTAACTACATTAGTTAGCAATGAACAATATTTTGAGTTAATGTTAATTTATGAAAATTGGCCATATTTAGTTCATAATGCATTAAACAATGTTAACTAATGTTTTTAAAATCGTTCACCCAGTTTGGGTAGAAAAAAATAACCCAGAATTGTTTACAGTGTACCAGAACATTTAACCAACTACTGGTAACCTGCAATTTAGGCGGGGTACAGTCAGGTTTCTGTTACTGAGGCTGACAGATCTAAGACTGCCTTTTGTACTCCGTTCAACCTCTTTGAATGGAACAGGATGCCATTTGGGCTTTGCAACGCCCCCAGCACCTTCCAACGATTGATGGAATGGATGTTTGGGGACCAACAGTGCCAGTCTCTGCTCCTGTACCTGGATGACATTATTGTGTTTTCCTCTTCATTTGACCAACATTTTGCTCGGATGGAGGTCGTGTTAAGCCAGTTATACAGGAAGGGTTTGAAGGCCAAATTATCCAAGTGTGCCTTTTTCAAACGGGAAGTGCAGTATCTGGGTCATGTGATTTCGTCGGAAGGGGTATCCACAGACCCAGGTAAGACTGAGGCGGTCTCACAGTGGCCTCGTCCAACGAGTGTGGCGGAGTTACTTTTGGCGGTCATTTTTGGGGTTTGCTACCTACTACCGACGTTTTGTGGAGGGGTTTGCTAGGCTTGCTGCCCCCCTACATAGGTTGGTGGCTGAGCTGGCAACTCCGAAGTGCTCGAGGCAGCCGAAGGGTGTCACTGATGCCTAGTCTACAGAATGCCATAGTGGCTTTGAGGAGTTGAAAGGAAAGTTACCACGGCCCCAGTGCTTGCCTATGCTGATTTTTCACTCCCTTTTATCCTGGAAGTGGATGCCAGCCATGGGGGGCTGGGGGCGGTTCTCTCACAGGAGCAACAAGGTAAGGTGCGTCCCATCGCTTATGGTAGCCGGGGTCTTAGGCCCACTGAACGCAATACATCTAACTACAGTCCTATAAAACTGGAGTTTCTTGCGCTCAAGTGGGCCATGACTGAAAAGTTTTGGGAGTACCTGCTGAGGCATAAGTGTATAGTTTATACTGATAATAACCCTCTTAGCTACCTGACCTCTGCCAAGTTAGGGGCCATGGAACAGCATTGGGCTGCTCAGTTGGCAGCCTTCGACTTTGAGCTCAAATATAGATCAGGTAAGAGTAACCGCAATGCTGATGGCTTGTCACATGCCACCCAAGGTGGTTTGAAGACTCGGGTGAATCAAATTGCATAATTTCCTTGTTGTCCCATCAGTGATATGTGTATTCAGCAGAAGGCAGATTCAGTCATTGGGGAGCTGTTGGTGTTCTGGGGGCGGAAGTCACCTACTAGCTCTGAGGAGCGCAAGAAACTCTCCAGGTCTGCTGTGATTCTGTTTCGGCAGTGGGGTCGCCTGGTGGAGAACGAGGGAGTGCTTTATCGGCGGGTGTTTCGCTCGGATGGTGGAGAGGAGGTTCTCCAAGTGTTATTGCCGGCGACCATGAAGTCTGAAGTACTGACCCAACTTCACCAACAGCACGGGCACCAGGGGGTGGAGCGCACCACCCAGCTGGTACAGCAGTGATGTTATTGGCCAGGGATGTCCTCGGACATATCCCGCTGGTGCCAAGAGTGTGAGTGGTGCTAGTGTGCTAAGGGTGATCAGCCTGCCCATGCTAGCTTCATGGGACATTTGTTGGCTGCATGGCCAAATGAGGTTTTGGCTTTAGATTTCACGTTGTTGGAGCCCTCAAGTACCGGTCTTGAGAATGTTTTGGTCATGACCGATATTTTCACCAAGTACACCTTGGCTGTACCCACTAGGGACCAACGAGGCCCAGGTCTTTGTATTCTAATAGTTTTGCAAATTTGGGGTGCCTGGTTGGATCCATTCAGACCAAGGCCGTAATTTTGAGTCAGCTCTCATTCAGCAACTTTGTTGCTTGTATGAAGTTGAAAAGTCGCGCACTACCCCATACCATCTGGCCGGAAATGGCCAGTGCAACATTTCAACAGAATTTTGAAACAGAAACGGGGGAGTCCCCTTATTTATTGATGTTTGGGCAGGAGCCTAGACTTCCAGCTAGACTTCCAGTCAGTTGGTATACCTCCGCGACCATAGCGTGAGAGGTAGACAAAAAATCCACGACCTGGGGAGTTCAGTGGTGTACCAGATCTTGAAGGCACCTAAGGAAGGGGGTGTAGTGTACACTATTGCCCCCACCACAGATTTAGGTAAAGCAAAGCACGTGCACAGATCCTTACTGAAAACTCAGATTGACAGGAACCTTCCCCCGGCTTGCAGGACAATCCGGTAGTTGAACTTGTGCAGCTTCGCAGAGAGGAGGAGTTGGATGAGGGAGACTTGTTTGTCTTGGTGCCAGAAACACCGCAAGTTAGTAGTAGGCAGGTACCTCTGGGTATTGCCCCTTCTGTCCCTCAGAGGTCTGAGCAGGTACCATCTGTGAAGCCCAAAGGACTGCTGGGCAGCACCCTAATGTATATCACCTCCCACGATCATTGGGGGCAGATACGATGTCTTGTATAGTGGGTAGTACAGCTGTTACTTGGTTTCGGCCTTGGAATTGAGGGCTCAGAGTGTAGGGTCTGTTTAGTTCACCGTCGGGGTGTCTGTATTTATATGAATACCGTGTACCTGTGCCTGTGAAGGGATAATAGAGCATTGTCCTTTCCCGGTAAGTGTCGTCATGCACGTAGTTATGTGCTGAGAATCTTAGCAGGTGATGCATACATTTTTGTAATTGTGTTTTGCTTTGTTTGCTGTCTGGTTTCATTAAATTAAAGTTAATTGTACTCTGGGGTTGACGCTTACTGATTTTTGGAACAAGGAGCACAAAACTACACATTTGCTCCGTGCGAGCCTGTCTCCCCTATTGTCTGAATTTAGTTCATTTGTTTTCTTTCTTTTTCTAGTGTAATAATATTTGTATATTGTTTGGTGAAGGGTCTCTTGTGGTGGTGGTGGTCCTACAATGGTTGCCGTGTGACACTTTCCAAGTGTTTTTGGTTGTGTGATCTGAGTGCACGGTGGTGTGAAAGTGTGCTGTTGACTAACTAGTTTCATGATCACTTCTCCTGTGGTGAACCTCAGCCCTGTAAGTTTGTGTAGTTTTGTGAGTTGCAAATATTAGTTATGTAAAGTGTTGTGTATGTGTTGTTTGTTATTTTTGTTTATTTTGAAACCGTTATCAGCCATGCTCCTCTAACAAGCCGTCATACGCTGCCTGGTACAACGGATGCTATTTTCATGTGATTTTTCTTCTTTCTTTAAATGTAATTTTGTATTAAATAAATTTTTTACTTTTTTTTTATGATACCTACGTTTCTGCCAACCCCTTGTCTGAAACCTGTACCACTTGTGCCACACATATAAAGCATCTGAAAGCAAAATGTTTCAGCTTTGGAATGAACCCATTTATTCTCAATGTGAAAATGCACAGTTAATATTGAGTTTCAAAGGGAAAAATATCCCTATAGTCCACAACAGAGGTCATCATTTTTAACAGTGTGCCGTTTCATGTTAAATCATTAAAAAAAAAATGTAATGGCATAGCGGATGAAACTAGAGAATCTTTTGACTCTGCAACAGATTTCAATATAAAAACTTAATGAGGTTTCTTACCAGATGTAGTTTTGTTGGCGTTTCTCCCAAATACAAACTTTTATAACATGACTCTGTGCATCAACAGTTTAACCCTTTATTGACAGTCCACTTGGTCCTGAACTAAGATGAGTCGTTTTACAATAAATTTTATTCTGTATAGCATATAGTGTATAAGACAAAGCACACTGTCCATGCAGAAGGATGCGGGGTCACACAAGGATTATGTTGTTGTATAACATTTGCAAATAATATGAACTTTAAAACCATGACTGCCAATTATGACAGTAAGATAACAGTTACAGTAGACCCAGAAATAACATTGGACCCACTAACATGCTTTGCTTGATTTATTTTGTTAGTTTTCTTCTACATTGTCATTTGTTTCCCTCAGTTAACCATGTACTAGTCTAGAGTTGTAAACAAAATGACTTATAAAAACAATCACTCATCCATCTCCAAAACCATAATTTCTATGCTAACATCAGTGATGCACAGAATGCTGAAGAGCCAATTTCTCCTATCATTTGCCCATTTCATTAATTATATCTTTGTGCAGGAGACTACAGAACAGCCCCCCCAAACACACACACACATCCACTCCCGTTCCCCTCCACCACTCCCCATTTTCTCTGACCAAATCCTGCAAATGCAAGGCTGTCCATATTGTGGACAAACAGTAGCATTGTTTGGGGCAGCCTGTCCCAGACTCCCCCTCTCTTGGGTAGAGTCCCAGGGAGCTGGCGAACAGAGAAACAAAACGAGCGTCATCTCTAATGAGCTGCTGCCTGTCAGCTACAGTTAGGCACTCAGGAAAGAAAGACTGGGAGAGAGAGAGAGGTGCGCGTAAGGCAGCAGCGTCCACACACCAATGAACACACACATTTACTCAAACATATGTATATTCCTGTAGTCAAACGGTTTATGGGAGGAGAAAGAGTGGAGTAATTTGGTTTTGTTGGTGGAGGGATCCTTGGCACACATGTTGATACGTAGGCATGCTTTCTCTCTTGTGAATTTACTCACTGAATTTTGCATTGGACTCAGAAACACACGCATGGATCCCATTTTCACCTGGTATTAAGATGCGTTTATGGTGATCCGATCACATATGGTAAGAGCTAAATACAGATCTAAATGTGGTCTAAAACGTTTTGTGATCTGATCACAAAAAACACATACAGAGGTAGTCAAAAACGCATGTGACCATTTGAAGTGTAAACACTAATCCATCCTGAATGCGTCCTGGGCAGCAGTGACGTGGCACCCCTTACCTACCAATCAACTGCTGCGCTACAACAAGAGTTTGAACTTTGCCTTTCATGAGCAGCTTAAAAAGAAAATAATGGTCTTCACACATTTTTTTCAGTGTGTTTGATATCAACACAGATGAGAAGTACGAATGCCTGAAGCGCCTTTAATACAGGTAATCCATTAAAATAACGGATAATTCTGTTCAAAATGTTGCATTTGTGCTTAGATTAAATTTCAGCTGCATCTTGGAGAAAAAGTGCACCAGTGCTTTTGCATTTTTTTTATTACTTTTTTGCAGATTATTATCATTCAGTAACACACTGACATAGTGATTATGTACAATATATCATCATCAAATCAGAGACCCTCCCCTTGAAATCCCAACACTAGTGGTCACAGGAGATGTATCTAAGTGGACAGTGTAAACAGTGATTTGTCTCACCTGACCACATGTGATCGGATCACCTGAGATGCATCTTAAAACCAAGTGTAAATGGGGTCAAACACACACTTCTGATGTGGATCGTAAAGGCTGGGGTTATGATTCCGGTTACATTAGTAACTGTTAGTTTCATACCAGTACTTAAGTCTTCAGGCTGATACATTTACAGGGTTCCCAAACTTTTTGATCAAATAATTTGTGAGTTTTTTATTTGTAAAATAATTTAGATTAAAATGGATTTGCTAATTAAATGTTGAACAATTAATAGAAAAGAACTGATTCAAGATAACAATTCCCGCACAAACTGGTTATCAGTATGACTTTATAAGTAACTGAAACAAGTTGAATTCTAAGAATGATGGTCTGTAAGTGACGTGAGCAAATCAAATACTAAAGAACATTTATAGGGACACAGACTTTTACCTCAGTGGAAAATATACCATAAAAATGTTAAAATGTTTATCTGGGATGCCTAAAAAATTTTTTCTTTCAATACACCATGTGGTGAAACATCTGTGTGAAATGACTCACATTAAGTTACCAAAACAAATACTTGAAATAACTACAACTGTCAAGCAAGTTTTATTCTGCACAAGCTCCACATAAGAGCAAGATCTAGATGATTATGTATTTTATACTGGAATATGACTACAAAAAAGAATCCTCACTAAAAATTCCATGACTTGCAAGATTTCCAATGTATACCAAAACACAATTAAAAAATGTCCTGAAATTTCCAGGCTATCCATAACTGTGGATACCCTGTTATTATATCACTATCAACATTGTATTGTTAAAAAACAATGTGAATTGTCTTGATATCAGAAATATTTATATTTTACAATTGCAAAAAAATAATTGAAAAAGTAAAACTGTTAAACTTGACTGATGTCCACATACATTCAATGGTTAATCTATTTTAAATATAAGATGATGATATATAACCTGCTTCCACATTCACATGTGAGGGGATGTTGTAATCCTAGGTGAGCATTTAACTGATGCTCTGAAGGCTTAATAAATATCTTATAAAGGAAATGTAATGCCAACATTACATTTCATTACAACATTTTTGGGCAGTGGTGGCTCAGCGGTTAAGGCTCTGGGTTACTGACCAGAAGGTCGTGGGTTCAAGCCCTTGACCTTATCTGCTCCAGGGGCGCCGTATCATGGCTGACCCTGCGCTCTGACCCCAGCTTAGCTGGGATATGTGAAAAAAATCATTTCACTGTATATATGCAAAACAATTTATGTATAATATGTAACAATAGATCAATTATTATTATAACAAGGACAATTGCTCAAGGTATTGTAGGAGAAAATCAGTTTCAGTATCACAGTTTAAAGAATTAATGAATACAAATGTGCCTGAAATAAATCTGCTCCTTTCATAATTTATGCCTGAAAATATTTAAGTTCTACAGTGTTTTAGAAACTGAGATATGCTGATCAAGGATGTGTCACATTGAAGACGAGTACTATTTAAAGGTAACGCGTGTAACATTTTTCATAGTTTTAAAGGCTTTCTCATATCTCAGCTAAATGGCAGAGACAACGATAAGTAATCCATTCCTAGGTTCCCCAAAAAGTGTAAACACAGTTCTTCTGTGGCGCTAAAACGTTGCTCTGATTTTTTGAGCATCCCAACCAGCCCGACACAGCAACATGGCTCAACCACACTATTGTGACTCAACTAGATGCTAGTGGTGCAGAAATTATACACTTCAGCTTTAAACAGAGCAAAAACTGTCCAATAAGGGAATATGATTATCTTTACTGTATATGTGAAGGCACGTTGACTTATTAAATTACATACACCCATTCAGAATTAAAACCTCACAGAAGGACAGAATCAAAACAAATCTTCTGATCCCAGCAGGCCCTCTAATTTGATAAGCATGTATGTTGAGTGTGTATCCACACACGTGTGCTGGGGGTTCAGATGTATAGACATTACTTACAGTTGCTGGGTCCTGCTGGGCAGTGCATATGTTTGGTACGTTTCATTCCCGCCATTACGAAAATGTGCAAAGCGTCTCTCACACAATGACAGCCATCTGTCTGTCTTTGCTCTCAGATGACAAGAGACAGTGATTCACTGTAACCATCTTTCCCTTAAATAGATCAATAATCCAATATCATGTTAAACCCATAAAGCATAAAGATGCCTTGACCATTCATTTGATAACTTTCACATGTGAGTAGATATACTGGATGGTGAATCAAATGCTGGACAGACAGACTAAACCCAATTATGAAAGATTGAGGTGTGATTTAAATAGTGCACCAAATTCTGATTTGACCAACTTAAGGGTGTTAAAGGTTGACCAGCCAATTTTCAGTAACTGCGTTAAGTAATTGTGAGACCAGATGATAACAGATCTCTCAATCAGCAGAAATATGAGCACAGATGCTTCATTAAAAAAGGCCTGCCAGTCATATCTCTCAAACACTCATCACCCTCAGACACACGCACACAGAATTACATCTAAAACTTCAGTTTCCATTCTGGAGCTCAGACATTATATTTAAAAACTGAGCCTTATGAAAACAGTACAGATTTATGTACAGGCAGTGTGAAAAACTCACCAAGAGTCAAATGAGAGAAAACTGAATCGACCAGGGTTGCGTTTCCCAATATCATTGTAAGCCTACGTAAACTGTATTTTATTTAAGCAACTTTCGTAACCAGTGCTCAAAGTGGGAAAAAAACTTTGGCTGTACTACCCCTCACCATCGGACTGAAAGGACTACTAAATTTAGCCTACATTATATTATTATAAATCTCTCTCTCTCTCTCTCTCTCTCTCTCTCTCTCTCTCTCTCTCTCTCTCTCCATATATATACACACATACACAGTGCATCTGGAAAGTATTCACAGCGCTTCACTTTTTCTACATTTTGTTATGTTACAGCCTTATTCCAAAATTGATTAAATTCATTATTTTCCTCAAAATTCTACAATCAATACCCCATAATGACAATGTGAAAGAAGTTTGTTTGAAATCTTTGCAAATTTATAAAAACAAATAAAATTAAAAAAAATCACATTTACATAAGTATTCACAGCCTTTGCCATGACATTCAAAATTAAGCTCAGGTACATCCTGTTTCCAATGAGCATCCTTGATTTGAGATGTTTCTAAAAATGTATAGAAGTCCACCTGTGGTAAATGCAGTTGATTAAACATGATTTGGAAAGGCACACGCCTGTCTATACAAGGTCCCACAGTTTACAGTACATGTCAGAGCACAAACCAAGCCATGAAGTCCAAGGAATTGTCTGTAGATCTCTGAGACAGGATTGTATTGAGGTACAGATCTGGGGAAGGGTACAGACAAATTTCTGCAGCATTGAAGGTCCCAATGAGCACAGTGGCCTCCATCATCCGTAAATGGAGAAGTTTGGAACCACCAGGACTCTTCCTAGAGCTGGCTGGATGAAACCAGGCATCACTCATCACCTGGCCAATACCATCCCTACAGTGAAGCATGGTGGTGGCAGCATCATGCTGTGGGGATGCTTTTCAGTGGCAGGAACTGGGAGACTAGTCAGGATAAATCTGCTCCAGAGCGATCTGAACCTCAGACTGGGGTTCATCTTCCAACAGGACAACAACCCTAAGCACACAGCCACGATAACAAAGGAGTGGTGTGGCATGGGGGGTGGTTGTGTGTCGGTCTGCGGGAGAGAGAGAGCGGTAAGGCTTGTCACCTGGTTTGTAATTACCTCTAACACCTGTGTCTTATTATAGTGATACGGAGAGAGACATTTAAGGAACGCCAAGTGCTTTTTATTAGACGTGTGTTTTTTTTTTACACAGAATCGACGGCCACCGTCGATAACAATTCAATACTTTCTACAGAGATATATATGTGAGCACTCTTGGGATGCACTCTCTCGTCTGTCGTGCTTTCTGGAAACTCTCTCTCTCGCTCTCGACACTTGGCGTTCCTTAAATGTCTCTCACCGTATCACTATAATAAGACACAGGTGTTAGAGGTAATTACAAACCAGGTGACAAGCCTTACCGCTCTCTCTCTCTCCTGCAGACCGACACACGACCACGCCCCCCATGCCACAAGTGGCTAAGGTACAACTCTGTGAATGTCCTTGAGTGGCCCAGCCAGAGCTCAGACTTGAACCTGATTGAACATCTCTGGAGAGATCTGCTCCCCATCCAACCTGTTGGAGCTTGAGAGGTCCTGCAAAGAAGAATGGGAGAAACTGTCAAAAAATAGTTTTGCCAAGCTTGTAGCATCATACATAAAAAGAGTTGAGGCTGTAATTGGTGCCAAAGGTGCTTCAACAAAGTATTGAGCAAAGGCTGTGAATACTTATGCACTTCTTTCACATTGTCATTATGGGGTATTGTTTGTAGACCCATCACCTGTCAATCTACTGCTGTGCTACAACAAGAGATTAAACTTTGCCGGTTACGAGCGGCTTTAAAAGGAAATAAGAGTTCAATCTAAAAATAAAAAAAAGGGTACATACACAAGCACGAGAACTTCACAGAGCTTTTTCAGTGTGTCTGATATCAACAAAAATGAGAAGCACAAACATCTGAAGCTCCTTTAATACAGGTAATCCACTAAAATAATAATAATAATTCTGCTCAAAATGTTGCATTTGTGCTTAGATTAATTTTCAGAAGCATCTGGAAGAAACAGTGTGCCATTTTTTCATTTATTCAGGCATTGTCTATTCTAAGTTTAATATCATGCAGTAAAAGACTGACATAGTAATTGATGCATGTCGTCATAAAATCATGAGACCCTCCCCTCGAAATCAGAACACAAGTGGTCACAGGAGACGTATTTAAGTGACCAAGTTTAAACAGCGATGATTCTCCCTGACCGTATGTAATCAGATCACCTGAAAAGAATCTTAAAACCAGGTGTAAATGAGGTCATGGACTAAAAGCCACAAAACTGAAATGTTTTTATTTCATGGACCCTGGTTATGTCTGCCACTACATGAAATATGTCTGGTTCACACGTTGGTTGTTATTGGTTCATTAAGTGAGCGTTTGGGTGACAAGTATGTGTGGGGACCCTAACCTGCATCTAAATTCCTTAATTACCCTTAACAAATCTTGCAAATCCGCTAGTTTTAAAGTTAGCAACAGTACAATTTGTTCATACGACTTTCGAATTTTAAAAAGATATGGCTTTGCGCAAAACCATGCCGTGGTCATTAAACGAGGTGCAGACGTTCCTCTCGTTAGCGAGACGCAAAACAAAAAAGTCTCTCAGGAAGTGTCTCATCTGTTGGCTGCACATGGCTATCACCGGAACTAACAACAGTGTAGGGAAAAGTAAAAAAAAACTTAAAAGTGACTACAGAACCATCGAGGACCACAACAGCCACAGAGAGCGGTTCAAACAGAAGAAAGTGGAAGTGGTTCGACCAAATGGATGCTATCTATGGCAATGGGAGGGAGAGTGCACTGGACTCAGCCACGGCATTATTGGAGTCCAAGATAGATGATGGTACGTTTTGTTGCGTTAACTCTATATTCTTCACATTTAGTTGACCAACTAATGCTTGCTTCTAAATCAACCAGGCCAATTAAACTGTTACACTAGTTTAAAATCACCATGCAATAACTGCTTTATACAGCACAATGAGCTAGTAGCTAACAGCTAGCGGCCGTGATATTGTTTATGGTCAGTAATGTTTGTGTAACATTTAAGATGATGTAACGGGAGTAGATGTGGCTCAACTATGACGATCAGCCAATAATCCCACCCACGTTGAGGCGGCACTAAACTGCAGTGGAAAAGTCCACCCGAAAGAGTCGAGTCGAGTAGAAACCGTAACGTGCAGTGGAAAAGTGCCAATAGTCAAGAGGAGCTGCTGTTGGCTCTGGATTGTAATTGCTTCAGCCATGATTAGTGCAGAAGCAGAGTGTATGGGCTCAGTTTTATTTATCATGAGTCATAACATATAAAACAAGTTTAAACCACAAGTGAAAGCCCATCTGTGAGAAAAACTATAAAAGAGAGAGAATGCAGCAAGAGAGTTTGAAATATGAAAATAATGAGATATAGGCTCTAATGGTCTGGGGATCGTCATACAAAGTAGAGACAATATAGTGAAACTTGAAAGTGACAGACAGGTTGCTGTAGAAGTGAGACTGCAAAGCAAAGACATACTAGATTATGCTGTCACATTCTCCTCTACATTTTAGGGGAATGCAGTATTTGAATTGTAGAAAGGCTGACGTTTAGGGCAAATAAAATGAGTATGCTTTGATTTGTTGGCTAATAGATTTATCAGTTTATGTTTTCAAGGCATCTAGGTTTGTGGATCAAAGCTAATTCATCCTAATGGCTTTATAGCGGAATCCCCAGTTACAATAATACACTGAAAAGTGCAACATAATATTCAGGATTACTTTCATGACTTAGTTTTTATAAACACATGTTTGAATGCAGTATATTTGCATGCCTTCAGACAACAAGCTAGCAAACAAAGGTTTATTAACGTTAATTTGCATTTTGTCTAGACGTGACATCACATTTATCCTTTTGTTTTACATAAACAATGCATTGACCCAGTATCAGCAGGGGTAACATCCCTAACTACAGTGCAAGAACATAAACACTCTTTTGTCTTTTGAAAATAACACACATGGGAATTCTGAAAACTCTTCCCTCTGTCGTCTTCAGCCAGTCAGAGAAGTCTTGCAAGCCACCCATTTGCAACCACAAAATTCAAGGTGAGGATGCAGGCAGGGTAAGTAAATAATAAGAGATTTTCATTTTCAGGCTAACTATTCTTTTAACCCCTGGTTGCTTCATTGGGGATTGTGCTTGTAATAATAAGTTTGCAAGTCTTACACAAATTAAGGCAAAAACGAGATTATGTTGTCATGATTACAGCACAGTTTAATATGGGGCTAACTTGTGAATAGTAATGCAGCTCTACAGATCACAGGATTAGCAGGGAATGTTGGTGTCCACTGCGACTGCTGCTTTGACCAGAGAAATCAACAAGCTATTGATATCAACAAAAGTGGGAGGTCAGAGGAGTCTCCATAGAGTGCAGAGCACATTCTGACTCTATTAATTAACTTTAACAATCAACCACTCCATTGTTAGTGTAACAACAGAATTAAATTCACTGCTTACTGCAAATTAAAAGGGATAGTTCACCCAGAAATGATAATTTACTCACCCTCATGATATCCCAGGTGTGCATGACTTTCTTTCTTCAGCAGAACACATTTGAAGAGAAATATCTTAGCTCAGTAGTTCCTTAAAATACAAGTGGATGGTGATCAGACTTTTGAAGCTCCAAAAATCACAGACAGTCAATATAAACATCCTCCACACGACTCCAGCTCAGGGGCATAAGAGGGGAAAGAGGTAAAGCGAGGACAGAGAGGACACATTTTTACAAATTGCTCACCTTTTAAACAGAATTCAACAAAAATAATATTTGGGAAAATATGTTTAAATGATGTATACTCACACTAGATGAAAACTGTACTCATATCAGTCTTACAGAAAAAGCTGCTGCTTTCTAAATACCGCTGGGCACACATTCAAGAGCGCTGCCATGCTTAGATCATATGACCAGTTGAATATTATTCACTTTATTAGACACTTTTACTTGCGGAATAAGTTAATCATATCTGACTGCAATTAGCACATTTCTACAAAGGCATCGTTAACATAAATGTTTGCTCTTACGTGAAGCTGCATCTACATACATCACTAGGTGTCATAGACAAAAACATTACCGACTGCACCCTTAATAAAAGCACTGTATGGTTTTTAATAGTGCTTTTGTTTTGATCAGATGTTACTGGTATGAATCAGCATAAAAGCATTCTTATTTTATGACTAGGCTCAAGCCACATGAAAACTGTTTTCTGTTTCCGTAATATCATACTTTTCCGAAGTGTGCAATATTGGAGAGCGTTTTCAAAATGCTAATTTTTGGGTGGAGGAAGATGTGTGAATGAGAGGTGTAAACATAGCTTTGGGAGAAAATCTGCAGAATTTATTCAAGCATGATAAACAGAGCTGATCCTACAACACACTTTTTAACTCTTTTAGACATTTAATTTCGCAAAAATAGTTAATAAACAAACATGCAAGGGCACGAGGGATGTGTAGAACTTTGTGAATGACACGCATTTCAACATTGAGGGAATCTGTAAAGCTTTCTGCAGACTTATGATGGAGCAGATCCTATGTAAGCCCTATGCTGACACCCCATAACACTATCCAAACCTTGTACACTTTTCAGATGAAGAGATCACACATAGAACACATAGTCTAATGTTTTAATTTCATAGCTGGCTTTTCTCTCTTGGCTCCAATGAAGCAGTTGAGTGATTCATGCTTACAGTTTTGGCAGGCTATTCACTGGCATCAAGAGCAGGAGGACACCCTCTCAGGTTGCTAAAAGCCCTCTGATTAGCTCAATTAAGACTCCTTCCCATCATCGAGGAGTGCTACTGTCCAAATGAGTTTGTTTAAGCACCACAACTCTGCAGTACTAGCCCTTTGTCACTCTCAACAGGGCCATACGATTAATAATATGGTCAAATTCTATTTGTTTTCTTTTACTATGCTACTTGGTTTTCAACTGGAACATCTTACACAGATAGTTATACAGTGGGTTTAGCAAACACACATCAAGAGCACTTTGTGGATTACCAGTAAATTACTAGAATTGAAAGATCTATTACAAACATCTAATCTTTATCTCAAACTCTCACTGAGAGTGTGCCATATTGCCAGGATTGGGAGGGTTACTTTTGAAATGTATTCCACAACAGATGACATAATACATGATGTAAAATGTAATTTGCAACGTATTCCGTTAGATTGGTCAAGGCCAGTAATGGATTCTAAATACTCTGGATTACTTCTTCAGCTCTGGTAGATTTTTTCAATTGTTTTGACTATAAAAATTCTGCCAGTGCAGAAAAACAAAATACACATGTTAAAAATGTATTCTCTGAAAAACCTAAATATCTTATGCAGTGTTGTTTCTAAAACAAGATAAACCAAACTGATCTTGTTTTAAGGATTTTTAGATATTTTTTCAGGAAAACAATACAAACATTTACACAATTATTTTGCCCAAAAATCAAAGGTCTTACAAGAAAAAAAGAAATTATGATTCAATATGTATTTTCTTCATAAAATAAAATAATCGTGTCTGGTAACGTGCATATAAAATGGCTAGAAATAGCATTTTAGCTTAGTGTAAAGCTGACAATTTACACAAGGTTCATTTCTATTTCTATGCTCCAAACTGACTTCAAACTTACTTCTCTGTCTGCTCGTATGAATGTAACACATCATAAGAAAGTGTTTCAATGCTGTTCAAATGCACTTTGGATCGCATCATTTATAAGTATAAATGTTTTCCATCTGAAAGGACTAAATATTAAATTAAACAAATAACAATAGAATGCAAAGATATCTCTTCATTAATCAAAATACTTTTTGAATGTAACTGTATTCTAATGACCAATGATTTAAATTGTAACTGTAGTGGAATAGTTATAACTAATATTTTGTATTTTAAATATTTAATCCTGTTACATGTATTCCGTTACTCCCCAATCCTGCATATTGCACAATGCTCAGATCTCCACTCCTCATGGTAACTCTTTAGAAAGAGACATGATGAGACTATTTAGCAGAGGCAGGCCACTTCTATTAAAATTAATGGGTGAAATTGGTATGCCCATCCAAGAAGCTCTAGCGCCCAACAGTCAATGGATGTAGAAATGAAGTCCCGCTTTATGGGTAAAAAAGCCAATCTCCTTTTAGATACAGAACGCGCATTAACTATACAAGCCGGGAAAATTGTGTGTTTTAGCATAATATGAGATAAAGAAGCACAATTTATGATTCCAGTATTATCTAATTTTGTCGCTGATTTGAAATATGCTCTTTGATCGTAATCTTGTCCATCCATTTTTTAGATTTCTGTCTTTCCCCATTCAAGCAGACAGAAGCTGCACAGTTATGACTGGAAATAGCATTCCAACTATTCAGTCCACTGTCTGCCATCTTTGGAAAGACTTTGGACATTGACGCTATCATTGAGACAGATGACCTATGCTGTTTTCTTTGCCAGGGCTCTAAGCACCTTAGTGATATTCATATATCCAGCATTAAAACACAGGCAAATTCTGCGTAAGATATGGCACACTGTTTTGATTTATCTTCCCCTATTGACTTTGGAAGGAATTATTCCAATGAAATAAAACCAGTGACTTTGTCAAGGCCGTCCCATAGTCACAGACACACCACTCACAATTCCACCATCTCATGATCCTAACACATCCCTGGATCAGTATCCAATTATATTCCAGGATGCTTTGTGTTCTCTACAATCATTGGAATGTCCTCTGGGTCAACACTTTAGAAAGTCAAGGACTGCATTCATCTCACATACCCACTAACTTTACAAAAGGTTTTTTTAAAATCAAAATATACAATATAAGAATATGTCAGAATTCTTATTCAAACATGCTGTGATCTGGAAAGGAGATTACATTCAGGCATTACATTTAGTGTGCAAAAATATGGATGTAAATGACAAATTACAGTAACTAATTGGGTTGTATTGTGAAGCAGGTAATTCCTGAGATTTTCTACAGGCATTATTGTGCGATTATAAGAAACTAGAGCTGCTTTAGCCAACTAGCACAGTTTCTCAGCAGTAATTATGGTGATCCAATGGAAAACCACATGCTCTCGGTGTCACAACACTTTGCTTATGTAATTACACTGTATATGACAACAGATTAAACATTGTGGTCACTTTTAACTATCTCTAATAACCAGAGATGTAGATTTAATTTCAAATTTCATCTTAAAATATTCCCTGGCACCAAACTCATGCCATTAATTTAGGACAGAGCCACAGTGTTACACTTTTTAGGTGAAAACAACCTACAAATGGCTTACTTATCATTGTCTCTGCATATTAAACTGGGATAGGATAAATCATTTTTACATTGAAAAAAAACACACTTTAATATTAGACACTATATTTTCCTAAAGTTGGAGCAGACTATGTGTCTATTCCCCAGCAAAAAAACAATATTGTGACCAAACAGATACTCCTTTAAACTTAATACCTAACAGAATGCATTTAAACCTCTAAAATCTCTGTGAAATGACACATCTAGTTTGTCGCAGTCAAATTTACAACATTGAAAAGCCCCCTTTGTCCTTTCATTTCCCAAGCTGCCCTCACCACAATGGCCTGCCCGAACGAAGCAAACAGAAATAGTATTTTGAATCTAGCTGACGTGGTCCGATGAACATCCTCACTTCACAGTCTGAGCAAAGAATGTGCAGTGATGTCACTGGGAGGCAGGGGTAAGTGAGAAATGCTGTGATTTAGGGACAGGACACAGCGGAGGGAGGGATGAATAGTGGGAGCAGTGAGGGGGAAAGAGAGGGGGATGAGATAGGGATGAGCGAAGTCTTCAGGCTTCTGCTGCCACCGTCGTAATGGCCCAAACGAGGTAGAGGGGAGAGCAGTGAAGTGAAGCCAGGGGTTAGACGGTGGTGACTCTGCTTCAACGCCATATGAGCTGGCAGCTTGTCACAACTCAACCAATCACACACACGCAGACACATTCCCATTATCCCATACATCAGAACAGACCTGATTCCGCAGCCCCTACACATTACCAGCACAAGTCTGATGAACACATCAGAATCAACCAGTATTCCTTGTCTACACTTACACAAAGTTATCATCGGCACCATCACCCTTGTCACATAGAATGAAAATCTGTGATTTTATCTATAAAATTATTGTTAGCGCAATAACCATCAACATCATCATACCCATCATTAACATTTTACTCTTAATCATATTACATTGATCTTTCACTCTTAGGCGAGAAACAGACCATATGCAAATATGCAAAAAAGACAGTGAGCAAAGCAGAATGCTTGACACACAATTTGCCAGTGCAAGGCCTTTTGTACTTAACTTGCATTCCTTCATTTGTTTAGTGTTAACAAACCTCAGCATCTAAGCAGCCTTTCGGATTAAGTTCAACTGTTCTGTTACCCGAATATATGACATAGTAACAAATACCAGGAACATAATTTACTCTGGTTTTGTTTAACAAGTACAATTTGACCAAAAGGAACAACTTTCTTGGTATATATAAGAGCCCCATACTCACGGTCCTCAACAGTTTTTTTTATTCAGCGTTTGAATATGGTCCTCAGATCCCGTAGAATTGTGGAAAAGTAAAGTGTCCGGTGGATGCACACTCCAGAATCTCAGCGGATGTAGTAGGTCATCCAGGTTTTATGATTACTGAAAATTCAGACATACTACTCCACTGACATATTGCTTTTGGCACACTACTGTACAGTATCTAGTAGGGAAGTATGCATATTCAGACACAGGACACAGGAAGATTCTCTTTAAACTGTCTCTTTAAACATGACTGTAATTGACCAAAAAGACAAATATAATGTCAAATCAATTTACACCAATGTCTGATATAGCAAACCTTGCAGCAACGAGGAGAATGCAATGCATACATGCATCACTTTATGAAATGCGGTCCGACACATTTTGGAATGCAACGACACATGATATTGAGCTTGCATAGCTAAAAGGGTTTGATTGAACCTATTTGCTCTGTGTGTTTTTGGCCTTACAATCAATGAAGTCTGTTGAACCTTTGTTAACCATCCCGTGGGTCTTGGTGATCGACACAAAAAAATTGAGAGTATACAACAGTGCTGAGCAGCCAGCTTCAATCACTGACATATGAAAACACACACATATTCTGTTGTTGTCTTCCTTATGAATATTTAAAAGTCAGGCTGATAAAAATAGCTGAATATGATTATTGTGTGGCCACATGGTTAAGGAGAGAATAACCAATTCTCTCCTTTTACCGGGAAAATAAGATGAATCTAAAGTGATCACTCCATCAAGCACACACATATTGCAAGCACATTCAAAGGATAATTTGAAATATAGGACATACACAAAGCACACCAGTTCGAGCAAAAAAATTATATGAGAGTGAAAAAAGATTGGTAATTGGTAAACAAGAGCATCTATGTACAAACTAAGTCACTGAATTGCTCTCTTGTAAACTGAACAATTGCTGATTGGGATTGCCTAGCCTAGGGCACCGTGGCAACCTAAAGCAGTTCTTTACTGGTGAGTCACGATTTATCATACAATCATTCATTTAGGATAGCAAATAAATAGGCTTATCAAGTTTAAGTTTTAAAAGGTAGACCAAACTTTTACCATATTTTTTTGTTATTGACATCAAAGGATATGAGTCATTCAATATCTGTAGTATTTTGGTGCAAAATTAACTGTAACTTGGTAGAAGCTAGCCAATTTAGGCAGATGCCAACATTGACAGGTTGTAAGACATGTCCCCATCATTGGAAACATCAACTTTGTCCTGAAGCAAAACCATGACATTATATTACTGTTCAGTTAGAAGGGAGAAATTATGTGGGGAATTCAGGACAGCTCATCTCAGAATAGCTATTGTTTAAAATAAATGTATTTTCGGTGCAGCAACATGACATTTAGGTCATCTCAAGTCTACCCATCTATCTTCAGTACAATCAAGTAATGAAAAAAATCCTAATTTGAAACACAAATGAAAGTGTTTTTCTTCCTAAATAATACCCTGCATTATGTAAATTATATCTGAACAATTTTAAGATGGTTATAGAATTCAGTCAGAAAAATTCCAAGAGATTCAAACAGATGCACAGACTTTTGACAGCATTTGAAGCGGGTGCAAAGGTAGAGGAAAAAGAGGCGGAGAAGAGGAGGAGGAGGAGGATGAATAAAAAAAAGAAACAATGAGAAAACAAAGAGAAGGCCAACATGTGGAAAGCATATCTGATCTGGAGACATGTATATATTTCGCATTCGGCAAATAAACAAAAGGCCAGTAAATAGCAAGAGAGGAAATGTACGGTCATCCGATGCCACTGCTCCGTGCTCAGCCCGCACCTCTCGGCTAGGATTTCCCTTGCAGACAAAGAGCCACCAGCGCAATCTGCCGGCCTGCCTACAAAAGCGGCACTGAAAAAGCCAACACCTCTTCCCTTCAGGGGCTCCACATAACACTTTTGTTTGCCCATATTAAAACATGTTGCAATATCTCCCTTTGTCTCACAAGGGAAACTTTATCTCACGCATGATGTGGAAGTTAGTCTGGATTTTTTTAAATATGTATTAAGCACATCATAGGAGTAGATGTTTCAGGTTGATTTGTTTTTGGAGGCCCAGGGTTGGTGAACTTTGAGACAGTACGTTTAGTTATACTGTAGTTAACTTGGCAGAAGTTCAATGATCAGACTGGCTTCTGGTACGTAGGTGCCATTAAGGTGTAGTGAGACTGTTAACACAAAACGAGCATCTCTGAATGCTAGGCCCAGATGAATATGATTATTAAGACAAGATGAAATATTCAACTACTAATAAGATTTCTTAAGTCACGAGACATCTAGAACAGCCAAGCTTAAAGGTAAAGTGTGTGACTGGCATGAGACATGCAAAGACAAGCTGAAAAAAAGGGGTTTTGGTGAATAGTCTCTGGACTCTCTCACTTTGCTGGACAGCTCCTCCCAATTTCTCGGACCCAGTCGGGGGTCTGTCTCCAATCGACACCACAAGACAAACTGTCCCTTTACTTCTCACTCTACACTGTGTCCTTTCTTCTCTTCTCAGCTTATTTCCCAAAGACCTAAGGCTCTAATGCTTCTCTCTGCTCACAGAAAATGGAAACTCAATGCCTGGGAAAAGCGCAAGTAACCACTTGAGGTCCGTTTCATGTCATGCCTATTGTTTGTTGCTATTAGGTAAGATAAGTAAATTTACTGCAGCTTTGCTACTTTAAACCAGTTAATGGTCAGGTTAAGCAGTCTGTTTATGGGACTCCTGACCAAGTATCACAATCAAAGCTAATTGGAGGTTAACTAACAATTTGGAGGAGGCTGAGAAGAAATGTACAGCAATGGACTCTAAAGCAAAAAAACATCCTGTGTGCAGTTAGAACTTAATAATCATTTCACATTTTCCCATATTTTACAATATGATATTAGGGAACATTCTGCAGAATTCTGTGGAAACACTGCAAAAAATTATTTTCAAGACAAGTATTTTTGTCTTGTTTTCCTTTAAAAATTATCTAAACATTCTTAAAACGTGATTTATTTACTTGGCAAGCAAAATGGGATAAGATAAATTGTTTTAAGATAAATCTGACAAAATGTGGTGAATTTTCGACTTAAAACAAGCCAGTGGGGTAAGAAAAATAAACCTAATTCAAAGGGAAAACAGGTTTATTTTGCTTACCTCATTGGCAGATTGTTTTTCTTGTTTTAAGTCTAGAGTTCACTACATTTGATTAGATTTCTCTCAAAACAAGACTTAAACTCTTATGCCAGTTTGCTTGTCAAGAAAATAAATAATATTTTAAGAATGTTCAGATATTTTTATTGGAAAACAAGACAAAAAATACTGGTCTTGAAAATACATTTTTGGATTTAACTGAATGTTCCAAAATAAATATAACTTAAGCTCAATCGACAGCATTTGTGGCATAATGTTGACTAACACAAAGTAATTTCAACACTTGCCTCATTTATATAAAACGATAAGGCACTTACAATGGGAGTGAGTGTGGCCAGTCCATCAGCATTAAAATACACACACAGTTTCAAAAGTTTAGAAGTAAACACATGTTGTATTTTAATGTGATAAAATCGCTAACTAACCTTATCGGGATATCAGGGTTTACTGGCCTTTCATCATCATGATAACAAAGTATATTTCTGCAATTTGCTTTTTAAGTCCAAGTCAAAATAAGTTTTTGTGGAAACCAATATTATGCCACAAGTGCTGTCGATTGAGCTTAACTTGTATTGAAACTGGAACATTCCTTTAAACATGGTCAAACATGTTAAACTGAGCTAAGATTACTACACTCTCAGTAGATAATGCATATAAAAATTTGCCAAGGTATATAATAAACAAAGCACGGAAAGGGCAGAGGATATTTATAAATTGGAGGATATATATGATATACATTTTCCACTAATTTCTTCAGTGTTCTCTGCAATTGTTCACAGAGACTGCCATCTAATTATTTGAATGAGCTACATTGTGGTAGACAGGCCTATTATAGTGTTATCATTGCTTTCAAATACCAAGCCATAAACATCACGTTTGCTTCTTTTACATGTCAATTAGATGACTCCTTCCTGTGTAACTGGCCAAAATAAGCTAGAAAGTGGACAAGCCTATGTTAAAACGTGCCAGTGTCTGGCTCTATAGGATGTATACACACATAACATTTAAGTTATAAGCTGTGTCTGCACACCTCATCCAGTGTGAGTGTGGCTTTGTGAAGGTGAAGTGTTAAGATGCGGAGTCTCCCTTCTTTTCATCCCTGTCCTTTCTCTCTGGCTAAACTACCGAGGAAATAATGACACTGTGAAAGGGAGAAGTGGAGGTCTATTCATGGTTCATTCAAGGACTCCTAATCCCTCTAACAGGCTGGATGGAATCATCTCTCTGTTATACCGTATAAGAGTATACAGTGTCATAGTAAAAGCCAGGGATGTGGAAAAGCTGGTTCCATCAACAGCATATGGTTCTACAGCTATTACGTCATCTCATGGGGAAAGATCTCCAGACTCTTCTGGGAAAATGCTTGAGAGTTGTTTGTGTTTTACTGTTGCAGTTTAGATGTGTGTAGGCCACAAATGTACATGATAATATTATTGAATTTTCTAAAGACTGAGGTTAAGTGGTATAGCATAGAAACATTGACTGAGGGCTTTCAATTCTCCATTGAGCTGAAAAGCTCATAAAAGCAGACACATGCAGGTTCAGTACTAGCTTTTATTTTTTATAGTCTGTTACAGTCAGTGCTGCATTTTTATGCTTTAATTAACTAAATAACAATCATCAAATGACTGTACCTTGTCCAGTTATATCTTTTTCAGTTTTAAAACAAATGCCTTATTCAAATGTGGCAGTCATATTTTTTCTTTTTGGAAAATGAAAGCAAAGTCATAATGAAGCCAAGAGCGCAAGTGCTGTATATAAATCTGTCAATTAATTTATGTGTATAGATGCTTAATTCCCTTTTTATGATTTCAATTGGCAAAACATTGAAATTTGTATTGTGCCTTTCACTAAAAGAGTAATTGCACTATATACAGGTAGTTTTTTTTTATGCACCTAAAATTACCCTTCAAAATAAAAAAAAATAAGGCCTCTTAAATACATTAGTTATTGTAAACAATTATTGGTACCCCTAGAAATTCTTATGCATAAATTATATCTGAAGTATATTTCCCATTTTTTTAGTGCGCCTGGGTGACTAGGAACATGAAATTGTTCAGCCATGACTTCCTGTTTCACAGGGGTATAAATATGAGGTAATACATAGGCCAAATTCCCTTAATCATCAATCGCAGTGTGTTAGACTAAAGAATATATTTGTGATGTGCGGCAAAAGGTTGTTGAGCTTCACAAAATGGGTAGTGGCAATAAGAAAATAGCCAAAGTCCATTTCCACCATCAGCCCAATAATTAAAAACTTCCACTCAACTGGAGATCTTAAGAATCAGCCTGGAAAAGGACATGTGTCTATATTGTCTCCACATACAGTGAGGAGGATGGTTCAAGTGGCCAAAGAATCTCCAAGGATCACAGCTGCAGGATTTCAGAAATTATCTGGGACTTGGGGTCATAAAGTCTAAAGAAATAAAATAAAAATCAGACAACACCTACATCACCACAAGTTGTTTGGGAGGGTTTCAAGAAAAAAAAAAGCCTCTGCACTCATCCAACAAGTTCAAGCGTCTTCAGTTTGCCAGACGCACTTCAAAATGACCGGGTTCTATGGTCTGAAGAAATAAATAAATAAAAAGATTTTTGGCAGCAGGGAAAGGCAGGACTTTCATTCCTAAAGCAGTCATATTTATCGTTCTGATTTCTCCTATTCATTTTTCTATGAGTGGCATGCCGTCTTGTCCTACACTCTTTCTATGTGTATTCAAAAAAATAAAATAAATTGGGTATGGATTTAATTTCTAGATTGGATACATGTTGTATTTGAAGGAATGTCTAAATCACTAGGGTGTTTATAACTAAACCAAACTAGACTTGATCTCTAATAAGCTTTCAATCTTTTACCAAGTAAATTCATGTAGCAAAGATAATAATATAATGAATAATTGATTTAGTAATTCTCAGTTACAGCAAACAGACTGGATTAACCTATCAAGTTTACAGAGTTGCCATAACTCAGTCTGTTACATTTTTTAATTGTTCTTCTGAGAGGTACCGGCATTCAGTAAAATTGCTTTGTGTGGCTCTTGTCAAGTTCAGTGCTTTTTCACAAATAAATGCAAAATAAAATACATATTTGCTTCACTGGTTATTTGTTTACCAGTATCTTACACAATGCATATGGTTCAATCTCTTTCTCTTTCACATGCTACATTCACTCTCTCACTTACTCCCTCTTATAAGCTAATGCTGGTCACTGCGGCTGTTCTTTGAGCTCCTTAAGGATGCCAGTCTCTGTGGCACATGCAATGCACTGCTGGAGGTGAAAAAGAGGAAGATGATGAAAGCCCACAATGTCCACCATGCCCCCAGCAAGGGCACTAAAACTCAATTTCCCCAGGATCTCCAGAGTGGCCAAAAAACTGCAGTGAGTGGCCTGAAGATAGACAGATAACTACAGAGAGAAAGAGAGAGAGAGAGGTTGAGCATTACCTGTTGAGTCAAGCTTTGAGAGATTAACACCTTAATTCTTATCACAGCAAAGTGAAGAAGGGACATTACTTTTTAAGAGGACTGCGAGGAATGTGACTGGTACATATCATAGGCTGGACTCAAACCTGCAACACCCATCTAAGCACCAAAGCTCCAACATGCGAAGAGCACAAGCGCTATCCACTGCACAACAGCGCCAACAGCCTGCATGAATGAAGTGCAGATTACCCTCCTCTCTGTTAAGAAATCCCTGTTGATTTTCAGGTTACTCAAAATACTGCAACAAGAGTACAGACTAAAACTAAAACAAGGGCACATGTTCTAAAGTTCCTTGGCTGGCTTTGAACACATTGACTTCTACTTTATAATTTGGTTTTCAAATCCATCAATGGGCCTGCACATGAATGCATATCTGACACAAGACTTATCCAGTGCTGCAACAACTAATCGATAAAAATGAAAAAAATAAATAATAATAATAATAATTTAGCAATTAATTTCATTAGCTATTTGATGGAAATGTGCGCTGTGCATAGAAAAACTCTGTCAGTGACGCCGCTGAAAAGCTTTTGCATGAAAATCTTGTTTGAAAAATTGCAGAAAAAAACCTAAGTTGTCTAAGTTGTTTCTTTCCGGCACATAACATATGATTTTACTGTACATTATATTTCATAATGTATAAATGTTATGAACTGAAAATCAGCCACATATTCCCATTTTGTTAACATGTTTGTAAACTCTCACAATAGAGTCTCTGTTAAATTTCTCTCAGCAAGTGAGTGTGCATGCATCTACAACAATCAAACCAATGGCAGCAGAAAAAGGGAGCACTCTCACTGCTTGATAAAAATTGGTTTTGGACATCAAGTTTATGTTTAAATGTAGCCATAAATGAAATCCTACATATAATGCAAACAATTGTATTTCAGAGAAACAGAGAAACAGTTTGTACAGATTTCCTTATATTTATAGAATATTTTACAACAGGGCTATTCAACTACATTGACAAGTGGGCCTGATGGATAAAGTCTTCTGGTCAAGCGGGTCAAGCCAGAATATTTTGTTAATGAAAAGCTTCTATCAACAGATTTCGTGTTATAGTAGGCCTGAATAGAACTTTCTCCAAACTCGCGCTTGTTAGTCGCCCATGATTTAAGATTTTAATCTTCCCATTCTGTCAAAATGACGGATACAGGTTATTTGTACGGCGACTTCTGAAAGTGTCTAAAACACGTGGCACATCTGCACTGCATGAGACACAGCAAAAACATTGAGATGTGGTGCGACGTCTGTCTAGTGCAAGTTTCTAAAACAAGTTTGGTATGAACCACCATCAAGACAACTGACAACCTCAGGAGGGAAAATAACATTTCAAACCTTTTTTCTACACAAAATATGTATTATCTCTTACAATTACATTTAACTTTTTAAATAACTACAGTGGCAAGAAAAAGTATATAATGTCATTAAAAATGTTATTTTAATCAGATTAATTTATTATCAAAAATATCGTTACTTGCAGCTCCACACTACTTGCCATGCTGTTTCAAGGGTCTGGACAAAGACTTGGACAAGAGGACACAGACTTCTGTGTCAATTAGGGCTGAAACGATTACTCAAATGTCATTTAGAGGTATTTAAAATCCTCTTTATTGTTAGTAAACACGTTTAATACAAACTCTATTGGATAAGAGCTAATGATTCATTGTTACAATAACCGCCGAATAGTCTAATAATCGTTTTAATAATCAATAGATTAATCGATGATCAAAATAATGATTAGTTGCAGCTCAAGTGTCAATGCTCGTTATACATCTAAACTTAGCACTAATCTTCCATTCTCAGTTGATTTACTTTATATTGCTTAATATGACTGACTACTTGAGTTTCATTTATTTATTTCTAACTATGCTTCAACTTCACAAAAGACTGTTTCAGTAGGTGGATTATGTAGACAGTAGCAGTCTGAATGCCTCTATCCTGGCTAGATGTCACAGTCTCCATACTCCTCTCCTGAAACCCAGCATGTGGGATGGGAAAGCAAAGCCAAGTTCATTTCTTCACATGGCCCTGCCACTAAAGTTAAGTGAAGAACCTTTATTCCTACAAACTTGTTTAAGGTGTTCCATTTCTCCCTCTAGGGCCTTTTCACAAACATTCACAGTATCAGTTTTCGGTCATATAATACCACCTTAAAACAAACACACAAACACACACAAGCTTGTCTCACTACGTATGTATGTCATAGGAACATTTCAAATTAGCCTACAGTTTACAATTATCCTCTTGGTTATTTTCCTCTGAATGTGAATCTAACGTTTTTTATTGCTTAGAGACCAAGGGAACACATACTAGCACTTTTCTTATTGTTTAATGAGTTTTGCGAGTGCCATTAATTTAGCACGTCCTGAGTTGATGGAGTGACAAATAGGTGGCAGAGTAGTGAAAGATCACATGCAAGCAGCACAGGCCCATTTAAACAGGACAATAAAGTCATGTCAAAGATGAATGAGGGAATGAAATAAGAGAACATGGGAGGGGAGAGAAATACTGTAAATGGACAGTAAGAACTACTGTACCTTTTATCATCTAGGGAGACACATCAATAAACAAATAGAGAGCATGAATAAATTAACTAACAAAAAGATAATTTAGGCAACACAAGATTTGAGGGATAGAGTTGGGAGAGCTGATTACTGTGCAGAATAGAGTCGGTAAAGATTTCCCACCCTTTGTGAACAATGCATTTCCATAACCTTTTGTGGACTTTTCATGACCTTTTCATGGGCCTTTACTGGACACAAAATTTTTATTTTTTTGATACACAGATTTTCAATGAATCACTTGACCAATTTTAAACTAATTCATTAAAAAGAGCTTCAAAGAACGATACGTTAACATATCAGAAATAACTCTGGCATGCGAGCAAGATTTACTTTACACATTAGCAAATATATTTCGTATGATATTTCATTTAAAACTTTTGAAATGTTACTAATTTCCATGGGCCTAGAAAAGCATATTTAAAAATCCTCTAATATTTCCAGGTTTTCCAAAACCGTGGGAACCCTGGAGATCATTTAGATGGACAGTTTGGACACATAAACTTCTTTGGTTATAAGTACTAGAGATCTACAGTTCTAGGACAGGGAGAACCAGGTCGAGCTAGACATGAACTAGAGGTGTCTGCATGAGCACCATGGCTCCATGGCTCTATCCAGAGATGTCATCTTGACAAATATAAAAAAGAATAAAATGTCAAATCTAGAGTACCATTAGCATAAATGTGGATATCCTTTATAATCCGTATGCTTTGTAGGTGATTAATGAGTTGCATTTGAAATTGTTGCCATGCAAACCTAAAGAGAGTGTGAGATGTGCTCAGTTCTCAGACTGGAGCTGTTGACTGACAGTTGAATGAGATCTTGACTGCTGTGATGTCCTCATGTATGTGGCAGGCACGATACACTCTTAGGCTTTCTTCAGCTTACTTGTTGAGAGTTTCTACCTGTCAACAAATATCAAAAACTGTAAGATGCTATTTTTTTTGTTTCTTCTGAGTTCGGCTGGAGAACTTAAGAGAAAAAGCAATAGTTTTGACATGTTGTTGACCTCAGGTGAACACGTGTGATGCTATTAAGCAGTTTGCTCATATTTGTCATGCAGTGTGAAGGTGTGGCAGCATTTTCTACAGAATAATTGTTTAGGTCAGGGGAATGAATGAATAAATATATCAATCTATCCATTCATCTATAAACTGATCAGCCACAACATTAAAACCACCTGCCTAATATTGTGTAGGTCCCCCTCGTGCCGCCAAATCAGAGCCAACACGCATCTCAGAATAGCAGTCTGAGATGCTATTCTTCTCACCAGAATTGTACAGAGCAGTTATCTGAGTTACTGTAGACTATGTCAGTTCAAACCAGTCTGGTCATTCTCTGTTGACCTCTCTCATGAACATGTGAGCAGCAGTTCTGTAGATGGAAATGCATTGTTGATGAGAGAGGTCAATAAAGAAGGGAAAGACTGGTTCGAACTGACAAAGTCTACGGTAACTCAGATAACAGTTCTGTACAATTCTGGTGACAAGAATAGCATCTCAGACTATTCTGTTTAGGTGGCATGAGGGGGACCTACACAATATTAGGCAGGCGGTTTTAATGTTGTGGGTGATCATTGTAACCATCCATCCATCTATCTATCTCTCTCTCTCTCTCTCTCACACTTAGTGAAGTCATTAGATTAAACTTTTTAATTGTGATTAATCACATAATTTTTCATAGTTAATCTTGATTAAGGTAATAATTTTGAAAGTGCTGAAATTTGACAGTGTGAAGAGGTCTGGAAGTGTTTTCTACAGAATTTTTTATTTTATTTTTTACAGGGGAAGGAATGAATGAATGAATTAATCTATCCATCTGTCCATTCATCCATCCATCTCTTAGTGTTGTTAGTCAATTAAACTTTTTAATTATGATTCATATCCTTTTTCATAGTTAATCACAGCTTTTGTAAGTGCTGAAATTTGACAATATACACTTCCTTTCCTTTCAAAATACATTTATTTTTATCTTAGGAAAGAAAACAAAACAATGTGTAACAATCATGATTTGTCAACATTTCCCAAACAAAGCCCTCTGTAGTATAAAAATAGAAAAGCACTAAAATAGCACCAATTTAACACAAATGTGGGAGATTGACTAATTAAAAGAACTAGTCCCCATAGGTTACATATTCATTGAAATGTGCATTACATTTCTTAAACTCTCAACCTCCATAATATTAAATGGCCGGCACACTGTGGCTTTCCGCTTTGCTACAGCAATCGTGAAGTTGCATTCACAAATCGGGTCAGGGACTCAAAGCCAGTGTCAAGTGTTGCTTTGAACTCCACATGAAAAGTGCTTGCAGACAACACTTCATTCTACGATTTCTAGATAGTTAAGACTTTATTTGCTTCTGCGGTATTAACTTGCACCTTATAGAGGCTGGAAAGTACTTGATTTTTGTCACAAGTCCAATAGGGCTAGTTTTGTACAACAAATAATGTTAAGAGGTCCTTTCTCTTCTATCACTTGATCATTGACATGGAATATATATACATTATATATATATATATATATATATATATATATATATATATATATATATATATATATATATATATATATATATATATATATATATATACAGTATATATCATGTTCCAAAAAAAAGGAGGTTTTAAGCGGAATGTAAGCCTCAATCAATACTTAATTTTATTGTATGGGGAAAAAAAACACAATGGAAGTGAATTCCTATTCACAAACAAAGATAGTCATGTGAGGTTTGAAACAAAATGAGGGTGAGCAAATGAGAACAGAATGTTTATTTTTGGGTGACCTATCCCTAACAACCAGTCAGAATGATACTGATTTAAGTTTTACAGAAGATTGGGACTCCGAATTTGTATTTTGAAGAGAGACGATCCAGCCGAGGATACAATTTCGGATGAGTAAGTCATTTCGTTTTCATTAGTTGACATGCTATTTTATATAAACCTGTACATATTTTACTAGTGGGACTGTTTCCAGACTTGCCAGCCAGGATTCAGGGTATTGAAATTTGAAATATGTCCTAATAGGCAAGTTTTAGTTACATTTAAATGCTGTTTCGGCTAATGCAGCCATTTAAATTGTATGTTGTATGATATAAATATGATATGTAATATGGTATAAAAATAATATGAATGTTTAGATTATATTTTAACTAATGTTTATGCCGCCTCATTATCATCAACAAAGCTTGTGCTTGCAAATGTGTGCTCAGGTTAAATGAGTAAAATGCACTTTAAATATGCCCATTAGAAAATCACCATCTTATAATGATTTCTGAAGGATCATGTGACAGTGAAGACTGCAGTAATGATGCTGAAAATACAGCTTTGATCACAAATTGCATTTTGCAATATATTCAAATAGAAAACTTCAGTCTTATAAATTGTAAAAATAGTTCACAATATCAATGTTTTTACTGTATTTTGGATCAAATAAATCCAGTCTTGGTGAGCAGAAGAGACTTCTTTTAAATGGTAGTGTAGGTCTAAAATTAAGTCTTTATGTAAAGAAAATGTATAGTCAGATTACTTATTTTAACTTAAAACTTGATTTTGATCATTAAGTCTCCTCACATTCATTCTCTTTCTGTCACATTCCTCATTGACAGGCTCAGGGGAGGGGTCTTTGTCTCTTCATGTGTGAATTACAATCAATATTCATGATAGTTCACGCCCCCTCCTCGCAAATTACCTTTCTAACACTAAAATTGTCTTACAAAAGTTAAATAACTATATTGTTTTGTATGAATGAGTGATCAGGATGGTTTTCACATCATTTTGTAGCAAAAACTCTAGGCTACAAGATCCAGTTCTTGTAGATGGCTTGTGGACAAATGTTTAGTATGTGTTTTATGGCCTTATTTCAATGACTTAAAAAATTAGTTTTTTCAAAAACCATGCATAAACATTATTTTCTCAAAAATACAAACGTGTACACACATTGCTCACATATTATTGTCATTAATATGTTTTTAAGCCACTGAAAAAAGCACAAATGTCAAGGCATGTCAAAACTTCTCCAGGGCCCAAAACACCCTCAGACCCCAGAGGGTTAAAGTTCGTTTTACACATATACACAGCGTCTTACAAATACGGTGCTCCTGCATAAGACGAAACCCAACGGTCAAAGATGCCTTGCGCGTTTACATAAACTATTAAAAAAACAGTGAAGATGGATGCAAAACTTGTTCGGTGTGAACATTCCCTTATACTGTGAAATCTGTCCCTTATACTATCTCCCCAATAGATGCATAGAAATTAGAATTTTTTTTATTTTTAAAAGGTTAATTATTTATTTTACTTGTGTAATGTGCATACAAATCATGAGATATGGCAGTAGAGTTATAGACACTCACAATCATGAATTTAAAACCTATCCTTACCAGAAGCATATTGGAAATAAATCATGTAGCTTTCACATCCAGATCTGTCTGAATTATTTACTGGAAATGTTTAGTTCTGCCTAATGAAACTTCTCCATTACTTATCCAGGAACCACAGAAAGGAAAATCAGCTCTTCTGAGGCAAACAGTCTCATACAATATTGAAAAATATTTTCTGCAGGACTATTTCTTTTTTATTTTGGAGGGGGGTTAGGTTGGATGTAGAGTAGCTTTGTTCTGTTTCATCTGGGAGAGCAGCAGAAAGAAAGAGGAAGAGAGAGAATTAGAGAGATGGGGAGATGAGGGAGTTGTCAAACAGAAGCTCGCTGACAAAAACATCTCCACTAAAAAGCCCCGACTTCCAAGGGCTGAAGGAATACATCGGCAGAAAAAAATTGAGTAAAACAGCTAAAATGCGAGAGTTTCCCTATTTCCTTTTTACTTTTCATTAAATAAACATTCAAAGCACCTGTGAGAGAAAGAGACAGCGCAGGAAAGAGAGAGACAGCGAGGATTTGAATATGGGTTTATTCATTTATCAAAGTGAGCAGTGAGAATACTCCACGCAAAATAGCGTTAGCTCAACATACGGAGACAGAAACGCAAATCCACTTAAGCAAGTCGAACTGGGAGACTATATGTTTGACAGAACTTCTGTATGATCACAGTTATACAGCTCATGCATAAAAATGATGCGTGCAATGTGCTTAATCCAAGCACTGGCATTGTGAAGGTTGTCAGAGCAGCTCTACAGGAGTCTTCTAAAACAACAATGGACAGAAGGTAAAACAGAACAACTCCTCAGAAAAGAAACAGGGCTCAAAAATGTGTTTGATTTTTACTCTTTTAGGTCATACTTATTGTTGAGCCCTAAGAAAGCATGTTGCACTCAAAATGCAGCTAGATTAACCTGATCTCTATGGCATCCATATGAATATTCTCCTTTTTTGTCACATGCTGTTGTTTAATGCAGTGTAGGATAATTTTATTCAGACACACATTGCCTTAACACCTGTTTACTCTGTGTAAGGTGGTGAAATGGACACTTTGTTCCGTCAGTGGAAAACGCTGGAAACCGGAGACAGTCCCGTGGATGCTTAAATGCAGGGGAACACTATAAAGCTCTGTTGAGAACAGGTCTATATCACTTCTATATATACACAGGGTTGGGAGGGTTACTTTTGAAATGTATTCCACTACAGATTACAGAATACATGCTGTAAAATGTAATTTGTAACATATTCCGTTGGATTAATCAAGGTCAGTATGCTCCAAAAAATATTTTAGCCTATTTTTAAGATGTATCCATTTCAATTTAATAACAAATTTCCATCTAATTGAATTGCCTAATCTTTAACCAAATAAAATGTATAAATCTTAAAAAATAAAAGTTTTATTAATTACATTTTCTTCAAGACTATTCAATTCAATTAGATGGAAATGTGTTATTAAATTGAAATGGATGCATCTTAAAAATAGGCAAATTTTTTTTTTTAATGTAACGTAATCTAAATACTTTGGATTACTTCTTCAGCTCTGGTGAACAATTTTCAATTGTTTTGACGATAAAAATTCTGCTGTACAGTAAGACAAAATACACGTTAAAAATAAGTTCTCTGAAAAACCTAAACATCTTATGCTGTGTTGTTTCTAACACAAGATAAATCAAATTGAACTTGTTTTAAGGATTTGTAGATATTTTTACAAGAAAACAATAAAAAAATTATTATAAAAAATATGATTTTTGCCCTAATATCAAAGGTCTTACTAGAAAAAAAGTTTAAATGAACTTTTAATTGCATAATGTATATAAATTTTTTCCATCTGAAAAGACTAAATATTAAATAAAAAAAAAAATGACAATACAATGCAAAGTAATCTCTTTAGCAATAAAAATACTTTTTGAATGTAATGATATTATAATTACCAATGATTTAAATTGTAACTGTAGTGGAATACAGTTACTTATATTTTGTATTTTAAATACGTAATCCTGTTACATGCATTCCGTTACTCCCCAACCCTGTACATAAAGGTGAGCTATTTGAATCTTAAGAACACACTGTACCAACAAGGTAGAAATGAACACATTTTGAAAGCACAGAATAGTGCCTATATACTGAAGTTTACAGTGAAAAGTAAAGTAGCAGACTAAATGTGTTAAGTGCCATTTCTGCAACATTATTGGTACCAAACGTAATTGCAAATATAATGACTGCTTCCAGTAGGGATGCATGATATTGATACTTGTAATGGTGTCATGTACATATGTGCTCTGATACCTAGAACCGTTTCCGATGCAGTGTACATACATTGCATAAGAGTCGAAACATACTCTACGTATGTCAGGAAAGCAGAAGCAGATATATCATGCAATGAAAAGCTCAATTTCATGTGTCGCATTCTGAAATTATATAACCCAATCTGCAATTCATAACCCAACGTAACTACACTTTCCATTCTCAATGTTGCCGCAAGCAATATTAGTGTGAACTGTCCGCTTCTACAAAGAGTTTCTTCTTTCAAGCTAACTACTGCCATGGTGGAGCAACAGTTTGTAGAGAATATTGCTGAGCAAGTAAGTTAAAGTAAATATATTTATAGAAACTAACCTGAAAAATAACGCATCCACTTTAATAGCACAGACGTTTAATGTAAGGTAATTCCATCGCCCCCTTGAGTACTAAGGTTTGTTCTTGCAACGGTCACGCAAGTGTAACACAAGAACACATGTTAAGGACATTCAACTGGACCGTGCACTGGCAATGTGGTGGCTAAAGGCTTACATCTGCATTTACATATGTTTCAGCCTAAAGAAACAAGTGCAGCAGAACTATATATGTCAGCGGATTGGAGAAATTTCTAAGATTAAAAACATTTAAGACACATCTTTAGATGGTCTTTGAAGATTTAGAATATCATGCATAAGCCACATTGACTACTTTTATAACACTTTTTTATAAGCTTTTAAAGTGGGGCGTTATACACTACTATTTTAAGCAAATCAGCAATAGCAAAAAAAAAAATTATATTACCTTTTTTGTTCTGCCGAAGAAAGTCATACAGGTTTGGAAAGAAATCATGGTGAATAAATAATGACCAAATTATCATTTCTGGGTAAACTATTCATTTAACATCAGTGTCAACAACTCTATGTCTGAGCAAGAAGAGATGTGTGAATTTCTCACCTTTCATCAAGGGGCACAATGAGCTCTGGAGGACCATGCAAAAAGTCTGCATCATAAACACATCAGCATACCAATACTGAAAATATAAGAAAGCACTTATCGGCTCAGACTCCACTTATACTGTATACTATATGCAATGAAAAAAGATTAGTACAACTGGACCAAACTAAATGGTACTAACTTAAAGATCAATCACTGTAGGATGTTAATGAAGGGTAACCCCACTGGAGACAGAGAAAAACTCCCTGTACGCATGCTTACATGCAGTGTGTTTACTTACATTAACTGATTCTTCTAATAGCAGTTAAGGATTCCCTCGGTGAACTTCCTTCACAATATAATCAATAATGCGACAAGATCCACAGCACTGGGCTGATTAACCTCCCGCTAATTAGTGGCCATCACACACCCATTACAAACATAAACACGTTTTTATTTCCTAGCTCTTCTCAGAACACCTGGAGGACCCTGTCAATCATACATAGGATTTGTATAGAATAGTAAAATCATGGTTTCTATGGTCTCAAATGACATGAATGACTGCTTAAAGTATTCAGAGAGCATATGTCGCTTAATTCTTTGACCATTTAAAGAAATTGTCTGCATTCTAATTAAGCTTTATTGACACTATATTAAGCACTTATCAAATATATCGTCTACATCGATAACATCAAACCTCATTAATTATCATTGTTTGTTGACTCCAAATATAACGTCACTCCATTGGTCGCAAGACACGATGAGAACCAATGAGGTTTGATGTTATCAATGTAGATGCCGTATTTCATTTCAGTACATTCTATGCTGTAAATGGAGCTTGATAAAGAACTTTATTCATGATTTTATTTGATATGAGATTAAATGCAATTTCAATTGAATTCTGTTCTTTGCAAAAATTGGTAATATCACTTCAGAAGACTTACAAAATATTCAGTATATTGCATCAATTTTGCAGTGGATTTATGATGTTTTTCCCCCCAGCTTGACAGGGTTTATTTACATTATGGCAAATAAACCCTATGACTTTTTAAAAATGTACCTTTTGTGTTCCACAGAACAAAGAAAGTCATAGGATTTTGGAGTGACATTAGTGTGACTAAATAATTTCAGAATTTTAATTTATGGGTGAACCCAAATCATTCCTTCAAGGATCCAACGAGCATTTGTTTTCCATGTGAACAGACTCTATGGCCCCTAATAGAGAAAGAGTCTAGAGAAAGAGAGAAGGAGAGGTGGGTAAAGGTCAATTGGACGTTAAGAGAAGAGTGAGGACTCGTCTGTCATCTTAAACCAGCCTTTTAGATCTGGATGAACCCAGCCAACAACAGCAGCACACAGCACACAGCAGCCGGTCAGACAGAAAGCCAATCTGCCATCATTCTCATGCAAACAGACTCCCTACAACTACTCAATAACACTCTTTCATATTTCACTCCAATGAAGAGACAGAAAGAGAGCGAGAGAGTGAGACAAGGAATGGAGAAAATGAAAAAGTTACAGGGAGAGAGAAGGGTTCGAGCGCAAGTGTAAAACAGGCGTATAACACGAGCAGTTAGGCCCGATAAGATTCGTACTCTCAGATTGCTGATGGCGATCGGTGTATGGGGGTCAGTTTTTGGCCACTCAAGCATTTCAGATGGGGCTGGGATAAGTGTCCAAATTAGCTTTTAGTGGCCCTGAACAGACAACAGCAGAAACCCAATCTGTGGGAAGCAAGGCCTGAATGCACGACTGTGTCGAATGAACGAACCCCCTGCCAGTAAAACTTTACATTCCTCCCCATTCACCAACATTGCCTTTAGCATAGACAGGAAAAGAGAGGAGAGGTAAAAGAGAGGAAAGTGAGGAAGGGATAGAGAGAGAGGAAGAGGTGAGAAAAATAAGAGAGAGTGCACACATTAAACTCTGACTGCACTTTTAAACACACACATCCCAAAACAAAGCGTGAAAGGCCTCTGTTCAGTATGTCATTTGCGTAAATATTCATTTATACACAAAATGAGAGAAGGAATATTCCAGGATAAGTATGACTTAAGCTTTATCGAGAGCGTCTGTGGCATGTTATCGATTACTGCAAATCAATCATTTCACTTAAGCTGGCTCCACACTAGCAGACTCAGAACACCTCAAATTGTGTGGGGGGTGTCACACTTAATGACTGTTTCTGCTAATCTTGCCCTCCTAATCAGTGAGTCATATTTACCAATTAAAAACGGAGGAAAGGTGACACACTTAAAGTGAACATTACCATGAACAGCAAGCAGTGTTTCACGGCAGCAGCTGCAGTTTCTGTTTTATTGTTTCTGGCAACACAGAGAACGAATAGAAACTAAGACCAAACTTACACGGCCTCGGACAATATGGCTTGTCAGTTCTTCAGCGGGAGTTGGAGGTAAGAATGCAACCATAACAGATGCTTTTATTTACACATGTGAAATTTTAGAAATCTATATTAATAGACGGTAGGCAATGTATTTTCACGTTAGACAGGTTTATTTTGCAATAATGACCAGCTAACAACTGTTAACTTAATGCACAACTATATGGAATAATTGATTAAATAGACAGGTCATAATCAAAATATTGTGACAAACATATTCGATAAAAAAATGTATTGCCAAGTATTCTTACACATACAAGGAATTTGTCTTTGTGACAGGAGCTTCCTGTGCACAACAATACAAAACAGCAACAAGACATGAATAATCTTAAAAATTTTTATAAAAATTGAACAGAAAATAAAGTAGATATAGAAAACACAATAAGACAATATACACACACACACACACACACACACACACACACAAACACAATGAGACAATATATATATTGTAAAGGGATCAATGGAAAGAGGAGGCGAGAACCGGCTTGTCATTATAAATAATAGTTTAATATAAAACTTAATCAAAAGACAAAAACACACATATGACGGACATGTCCGTTAACGATCTCTCTCTCCCGCACGATCCTCTGCAGTCGACCTTTATCCATTTACATTTATGCATTTGGCAGACGCCTTTATCCAAAGCGGCTTACAGTGCATTACAGGGACAATCCACCTGGAGCAACCTGGAGTTAAGTGCCTTGCTCAAGGACACAATGGTGGTGGCTGTGGGGCTCAAATCAGCATCCTTCTGATCACCAGATTACCAGTTATGTGCTTAGACCACTACACCACCACCACTCCTATCCCCCATGGAGGCTTGATTAGCCTAATACAGGACCGGGTGTGTAGGATCACGACCCGGCCCCGCCCTCCGCCCTACCACATTCCTCCCTCGTTTTATAATTTCTGGGGAGCCCCCGGCCTGACGTACACCCCCCCCCCTCCTCTTTCCCTTGTGGAGGGCGTGCTTTAAGCCTAGTCTACTGGCAGGTCATCCCCATCTACCTGGACGAGGGAGGGGACAAGGGGTGGAAAACAGAAATAATTATACTGGGGGGGTACTTCCTGTAACAGTGTAGTACCCCCTAAAAAAACACTGTCAAATTTAAAAGAGAGGGAAAAGGCCAAGGCAGAGCAGCAGTGAGAGAGAGAGATGAGGAAAAAAACTCTTACTCGCCAGTTCTCCGATACGCCGCAGCTTGTTCCTCGGCCACTCCTCCACCCTCTATCGGACGACAGCCGTGCCTCCCCGGGTGGATCAGAGGCAGTCCTCCAGCCCCTGGCGGACGGAACGCCCCGCCGCGTTCTCGGGGAACAGAAGGGGTCTCCCCGCCCCTGGCAGCGGTTCTCCCGCTCCAGGCGGTCGGCAGCAAGCCACTTCCTGCTCGCGGTCGGTGGTCTCAAACCCTGCCGCGTTTCAGCGGCTGGTAGGGAACTCCTCCACCCCTGGTGTGTAGGATCACGACCCGGCCCCGCCCTCCACCCTGCCTCATATATATGTTCATGAGAGCTCTGAAGGGTCGGCCAGAAGGCAACATTTCAAAAAGGTAGTGGGCAGGGTGAGTGGGGTCCAGAGTGATTTTTCCAGCCTTTTTCCTCAATCTGGAAGTGTAAAGTTCTTGAAGGGAGGGCAGAGGACAACCAATAATCCTCTCAGCAGTCCGAACTGTCCTTTGTAGTCTTCTGATATCCGATTTCGTAGCTGAACCAAACCAGAGAGTTATTGAAGTGCAGAGGACAGACTCAATGTCTGCGGAGTAGAACTGTATCAGCAGTGCCTGAGGCAGGTTGAACTTCCTCAGCTGGCGAAGGAAATACAAACTCTGCTGGGAGTCAATATGGGTCTCCCACTTCAGGTCCAGTGAGATGGTAGTGCCCAGGATCCTGAATGACTCCACTGCTGCCACAGTGCTCTTTAGAATGGTGAGGGTAGTCAGAGTTGGGGTGTTCCTCCTAAAGTCCACAATCATCTCCATAGTTTTGATCATGTTAAGCTCCAGGTTGTTTTGACTGCACCAGACAGCCAGCTGTTTAACCTCCCTTCTGTATGCAGACTCATCGTTATCTCGGATGAGGCCAATGACAGTGGTGTCATCTGAAAAATTCAGGAGCTTAACAGAGGTGTCCTTGGAGATGCAGTCATTGGCGTAGAGGAAGAAGACTAGTGGGGAGAGCACACATCCCTGGGGGGCACCAGTTTTGATTGTACAGGTGCTGGAAGTGAATTTCCCCTGTCTCACAAGCTGCTGCCTGTAATCCACTGACAGATAGACGTTGGAACAGAGAGTTGATGTAATTTAGTCTGGAGTATAGCTGGGATTATGGTGTTGAAAGCCAAACTGAAGTCCACATAAAGGATCCATGCATATGTCCCTGGTCTGTCCAGATATTGTAGATTATGATACAATCCCATGTTGACTGCATCCTCTTTTCGGAACACATGGCACACTTCCTCTTCAAAGATCTTTAGTGCAGGTTGAGTAACAGGATGGGGGAGGAGGAGGATTGCAGGAGGTGTTGTTTGTGTGAAGTTCAGAGTGGGTGTGGCTTGCGATATTGGGCCTTTCAAATCTAGAGTATAACACATTCAGGTCATCAGCAGTTGTTGGTCCACCACAGGGTTGGAGGCAGGAATCCTGTAATTCGTAAGTTGTTTCATGCCACTCCACACTGATGTAGGGTCGTTAGCTGAACGTGTTGCTGTGAACCATGGTTTGTCATTGTTGAATGTTAATAAGTCCTAGTAGGTATGCACATATCCTCACCGAAACTGATATATGATGTCACAGTATCCGTGAGCTTATCCAGGTCGGTGGCTACAGCATCAAAAACACTCCAATCAGTTCTGTCAAAGCAGGCTTGTAGTTCCAGCTCTGCTTCATTGGTCCATCCCTTAACAGTCTTTACTACAGGCTAAGCAGATTTTAGTTTCTGTCTGTAGGCTGGAAGATGATGAACCAGACAGTGATCAGAGAGTCCCAAATCTGTTCTAGGGACAGAGCGATATGCATCTTTGATTGTTGTATAGCAATGATCCAGTATATTTCTGTCTCTGGATGTGCATGTAATGTGCTGTTTGTATTTGGGCATTTCACGTGTGAGGTTTGCTTTGTTAAAATCCCCAAGAATATTGATAACTGAGTCCGGGTATTGTTGTTCCGTGTCTGTGATCTGATCAGCCAGCTGTTGTAGTGCTGCATTTGCACACACATTTGGAAGATGTAAACACTCATCAGAGTAAACGAGGACAACTCCCACAGCAAGTAGAAAAGATTACAGTTAATAAAGAGCACTTCCAAATTAGGACAGCACATCTTCTTTACCATTGTTACTTCTGTTCACCAACTTTCATTGATGTAAAAGCATGTTCCACCACCTCTCGTTTTCCGTGTTAAATACGCAATCCGCTCTATGCAGCTGAAAGCCCGGTAGATGTAATGCGCTGTCCGGAATGGCTTCACTCAGCCAGGTTTCTGTGAAGCACAAGGCAGCAGAGGTTTAAAAATCCTTGTTTGTACAGGTGAGGTGATGCAGTTCGTCCATTTGTTTAGGCAGAGAGCGGAGATTCGCTAGATGAATACTTGGCAGGGCTGTTCGAATGCCGTGCCGAAGGAGCCTGACCAGAACGCCTGCTCATCTCACTTGCCTGCGTCTCCCGAACTGCCAATCTGCACCACTGACTAAAATGACCAGCAAAGCTAAAAACAAATTCTGGTATATGCTGCCTAATGTTCAGCAGTTTGTCCCTGGTAAAACTGATTGTAAAAAGATTATTGAACACAGGACAAACAAACAAAAACTACAAAAGAATAGGAGCACTCCACACCGAGGTGGCCATCTGCGGCGCCATCATGATGGTGAAACAAATTTGTTGATTAAAACAAATTGGTTTGGCTCTATATTTTTAAACACATTTTTTTAAATATATATAAGTTTTTTTTTTTATTACTCTTTTTGTCTAAGTGATTAAAACCGCCTGCTGAGAGGTGTTAACGGGCGCTCTGTCTCCATCTGCCTGACCAGTGATTATGTTAACTAACTTGTGTTGCTTAAGCTAACACCTGAAAATCATTTGAAAAATCACCTAGTGTAGAGCCAGCTTTAGTTTGAGTTGACAGTAATGCCATTACACCATAAATCTATGGGGGAATTGCACAGCACAGGACTATACTTTAAAATATACAATTCATCACAATATTTCGACATTACAGCCATGACACTTGATCAACCTTGTCTATGTGAAGTTATGTCATGATCATACAAAGTCGTAAACCCAGTATACTTTACATGATATTTGTGGAAGGAGACCAGGAAGAGATGTAGTTACCATCCACAAAGCACCTTTTACAAACTCCACCACAAGAATTATGTTGGTACAATATAACAACAATTTCAGCTTCATCCACCCAGAAATATAATACCATCTCAAAAAGGACAATTCAGACTTTACAGATCTAATAATAAACAATTTAATGATGAATTAATGTGCTTAAATATGTACTTCACATTTCTGCTTTTAAACCATCAAGTATGAATGTCCCATAGACACCCAACTCCCACACTGGAAAAACATTTTTTTTCTTAATTAGTATTTTTGTCTCGTTTTCCAGTAAAAATATCAACATATTCTTAAAACAAGATAAATTTACTCATCCAGCAAAATGGCATGATATATTAAGTCTTGCTTTCAGAGAAATCAGACACAATTTAGTAAATGTGCTTTAAACAAGACAAAGAGTATGCAAGTGGATTAAGAAAAATAAACTTGTTTTCCCTTTGAATTATAATTTATTTATTTTTACTCCATTGGCAAATCATTTTTTTTATTGTCTTAAGCATAAACCTCACTATATTTAGATTTCTCTGAAAATAATAAAAATATATTTGTATCAGCCATTTTGCTGTCAAGTAAATACATCTTGATTTAAGAACGTTTAGATATTTTTACTGCAAAACAAGGCAAAAATACTAGTTAAGAAAATGTTTTTAGCAACTGTTCTCTATGTAATCAACAGCTTATTATGGATGTTTAAAATGTATTTAATTATGAATATTCTTTTAAAAGAGAACTGGAGTTCACACTGAAACTACGTTTGCATTACATCATCTGCTAATACTTGATAAGATGTTTGGGGAATTGTTTACAGCACTCAGAGACAAGGCAGCAAGGGTTGCAATTCTCTCAGGTATTACTAGACCAAAATTGCATAATTTTAACTGATGTACATCAACGCCTTGATAAGTGTCAAATACAAATACTTGTGCAATGCATTCCACTGGTGTGTAAAGCAGAAGGAAATGCATTTTTTCTTGATTCCATTGTACAGCAAACCAGTCTGTCCAAAATGAAGTATATGATTTATTTTTAAACATGACTGCATGTCAGCCCTGAAGCCTGACTTTTTGCTGTACATCTATTTTTCGAGCCATTTTTTGAGCATACCAACAGGTGTATGAAGCTCGAGGAATACATCGAGGAACGGTTTAGGCAAATACATTTCTATCGTAACCATTAAATACAGTATATGAGATATGAGTAAAACTGGTCTCAGATCAGCAGACAAGGGCAACATGTAAGGGAAATGTGTATACATATAGTCACACAGCCAACCTTATGCATCCGGTAGGCCTTTCAACTCTCACCGGAGCCAGCTTTACTCTCAGCTCCCACAAAAGTCTGTGTTTACTTCCATTACTATCTATCTATCTCTCACACACTCTATCTCTTTCCCTCTGCTTCTTTCACACCTGGGGCTAAGATGGGTGGAGAGATATAGTGTAAAACTCTGAGAAAAAGAAAGGGCCTTGTTTTTTTCACAGAGAAGAGGACCAGAGAAACTGATAAAGCAAGAGGGGGCGACGAAGCTTTGAAAAAGGTGACAAGAAGAAATTTGATGAACAAAGTCTTCTAGCACCATTCCTGCAACATTAATAGCAAAGCGTGACTTGGCTAGAAAGGGTGTTAGAAATGAGTTGATTTTGCAATCGTTTTATTACAACATAAAAAGAGAAAAAAAAACACTACCGACCTGTACTGAGAGAGTAAGAAGCCCCGATTAAAGATCCACAGATGGAGATGGCAACCATGCCGATCAACACCCCCAGCTCTCTGGCCGTCATGTAGTGGTCTAACAAGAAGAGCAGAAACATGTTAATAGCCCCCTGTTCACCTGTACAGAAAATAAACCATTACATCAGCACACCCACATTTCAGCTATTATAAAAGCTCTTTCCTCAGAACAGACTCGTGCTTTTTCTGAAAACTCTATAGTGTAGAAACAGAGAACAGGCTGAAAGCCACAAAATTGACCAGACTATTTCAAATATGGTGGATTCATATGATGTTGCATCACACCATTCTCAAAACTTGGCTGCTGTGGTTAAACTCCTGATACCATCCAGAGATCATGACACAAACTTACCAAATATAAAACACTTGTTACTTGAGAGATAGAGGAAGCTGTTCACAGGTCACATTTTTCACACTTTATTCTTTAAGAAAGTACTTGGGCCTGGATTGCCTTCTAGTCATTCTTGTTTCTTAAATTCAGACAAATGGGACAAAAACAGAAGCTGCCAGAAAAAACATAGTTGTTACAGTGCTGAGTCCTGTATCGCTGAATGATAGTGGGCGAACGGAGGCCTCGCCGCCGTGTATTATTTAACAGCATTGACATTATTTATAAAGTCTGCCTTCAGTTTGACAGTGAGACAGCCCACTGACTGACAGCTCTGAGACTGTTGTCAAACAGACATTACACTTCTGGGGTTCCCGGGATGAAACCGGTGAGGAACAAAAAACAGAAAATCAAATCAAAAATCAGAAGCCGCTGACAGTGCCACATGAATGCTTTGACATCACTTTCTTTTTGGGAGATTGAGTCTGACAGAAGGACTAAATTTGTAAAGAATGCTGTAAAGTCTGTATTGAGGTGGAACCAATGAACAATGGGACTAATGTTTCACATTCAGCATGTCCGCCTTTGCTTCCTAAAAGATAGTTATCAGCCAGATCCATTGTCTAGGGTTATTTTAAAATTAGGATACATATTGTTCTTGTATGTGGCATGAAAAATGGTTTTAGCCTAACCCTTATGAAAATGTGCCATAATTAAATCTTAACTAAAGTTTAACTGTGGTATTTTATCAGGTACAACCATGAATGGCTCCTCCTTACAGTGGTAAGTTCAATGTAACTGTGCTGCCCTGCAAAGCCAAAATGCAGTAACTATGGTAACGATTAATCTGAGAAAAATAGCTTCATAGTTGTGGGGTTTTGTTTGTTTATGGGCAAAATGTGGATTACACTCACACACTTTTATCTGAATCCATTGAACTCAAAACTCATCCATCTGAGAAACCCAATTTTTTCCAAAATGTGTAGTAACTGTGTTTTGGCTTTGCAGGGTAATAAGGTTTCTTGTGGTTTCTTTGGCATTAGCTATGAAAAAAAAAAAAAACATTTTTATACAAATACGCTTTTTGTCCCACTGTTTAAATTTACCTTTAGACATAAACGACTGCGTTTACTTTAAATCCTCACCAAGACGTGCATTGGCGGAATATAAAGTGCATTTAGGCGCGAACCCGTATTCGCGCTCTCGCGCTCTCGGAGCACACGCGCATGTAAAGCGTACAAATATTAACCGCCTCTCAATCAAACAGTGCGCCGTTACAGACGTCAGGAAAAAAGTCAATCTTTTATATTTCATCTAGATTCTAGATCAACCAACCAGTTGCTATCGCGATCATTGTAATGAACACCCCTGTTCTAGATTAGAACACAGGCTAAATATAGAACACTACTCAAAACTTTGATCCAGAACATTTCAATTTTTTCAGATAAACATGGCATTTTATTGCCCTGCCATATTGATAACATTGCATTAATCTCTCACAGCAGCCCAATAATCTAAGTGATAGATAGTTAAATTACAGGCTATGTTATAAACACAGAATATAGCCTAAGCAGAAATGTTTCTTCAAATTAGAGGCAGGATTAATGATTTTAAATGGATTGAGCAAGTTAAACTCACATGACACGATCAAGCAATTGGCCTTTTTCACAGCAAAAATCACTTTCAGGTGCGGCTGTAATGTTCAGGTTTTGAACTGTGCTTGAGGCATTCTCCACATTCATAACAGTTAGCACTGATCTACAGCTGCCATTCAAGATTTTTAAATTTTATTTGATTTGACGGGAATCACGAGACTCTTGTAGCAAATCAAGTTCATGGATAAAAATGAATTCAGGACAGGGAAGCAGCGAACACAGATGGTGGGAAAATAGCACAGTAAAAGTACAGTTACAGCACTTAAAATGTACTCAATTAAAAGTAATTGAGTATACTACTTAAATAAATACATTTCTTGAGAAACATTTAGTTAATTACAGTGAGTATTTGTAATTCACTACTTTCCACCCCTGATTACACCGAATACATTTTTCTTTAATAGATGTGCACACAGCATATACACATCGATGGATGGTCCTTATACTAAGACCGAAAGTTTCCCCCACTTGGTGCTGGTTGCCAGCTTAAACAGGGCCATGACGATTTGTTTTCGAGTTGGAACCGGTGGCAACCTGCGATAAGCGCAAAATCAGGACCAATATTAGAGTCCAATCAGAATGGCAACAGCTCCCTTTTAATTGCAATTCCTCCTCTTCTGATTACTTTTATTTGTGAAATTAAAATGACAGTAAGCTGGCTAATTTCAATTAATTGACTCAATACTCTCCCCATTTTACCAAAACTTCGGTGGAAAAAAAGTCAGGAACATCTGGGAGGCGAATTAGCGATAAACACTCATTTCTGTATGGAAACGGCTTAAGGGCAGATTTCTTTTGCGATAAATCAAAACTTATGCGACAAAGTGTTTTTTTTTTTAGGCTTGACGTCATCACGCACACCAGTTTTATCGATAAAAGGCCATTTACATGGAAACAGGCAGAAGATGGCAAATTTCGTTTTTCACTTTGTCGATAACAAAATAGTGCGAAAAGTGGATGGAAACTAGGCTATAGTTGTTAGGATTATAGATTTTTTTTTCACTTCCTTAAAGCTAAAGTTTTTTCTTTTTTTTTTTGTTAAAAATGAACAAAATGTAATTAATGAGCAAGTACACGAACAATCCTTCTTCCAAATCATGTTCTTGCCCTGCCCCGATTCACTACGGTGAGTCTATAATACTTATTTAGATTTTAGAGCTGTTTGGATGGATTTGGCAGAAAATTGCATACTTACATCGTTAATCTGTGCGTGTTTTCATGTCTGTAAATAAAGAAAAGAAGATCCAGCTATACAGCACGTGTATACAGTGCATTCATAAAGTATTCAGACCCCTTCCTTTTTTCATATTTTGTTATGTTGCAGCCTTATGCTTAAATGATTTAAATTATTTAATCTTTTCACATAAATCTACACTCCATACCCTATAATGACAAAGCAAAAACTAGATTTTTGATAACTTCATAAATGTATTAAAAAGAAAAAACTGAAATATCACATTGACATAATTATTAATACCCTTAACTCAGTACTTAGTTGAAGCACCTTTGGCAGTAATTACAGCCTCAAGTCTTTTTGATGCAACAAGCATTGCACATCTGGATTTGGGGATTTTCTGCCATTCCTCTCTGCAGATCCTCTCAAGCTTTGTCAGGTTGGATGGGGACTGTCAGTGGACAGCTATTTTCAGGTCTCTCCAGAGATGTTCGATTGGGTTCAAGTCCAGGCTCTGGCTGGGCCACTCAAGGACATTCACAGAGTTGTCCCCAAGTCACTTTTGCATTGTCTTGACTGTGTGCTTAGGGTCATTGTCCTGTTGGAAGGTGAACCTTCAGCCCAGTCTGAGGTCCTGAGCACTCTAGACCAGGTTTTTATTAAGGATATCTCTGTGTTTTGCCGTGTTCAACTTTCCTTCATCCCTGACCAATTACCCAGTCCCTGCCACTGAAAACACCCCCACAGCATAATGCTACATCACAGTGATTCACCGTTGGGATGGTATTGCACAGGTGATGAGCGGTGCCTGGTTTCCTCCAGACATGATGCTTGAAATTGAGGCCAAACAGTTCAATCTTCGTTTAATCAGACCAGAGAATCTTGTTTCTCACAGTCCGAGAGTCCTTAAGGTGCCTTAAGATGCAAATTCCAATGGGCTTTTATGTGTCTTGCACTGAGAAGAGGCTTCTGTCTGGCCACTCTGCCATAAAGCCCAGATCGGTGGAGTGTTGCAGTAATAGTTGTTCTTCTGCAAGTTTCTCCCATGATCTCTGGAGCTGAACCAGAGTTAACATCGGGTTCTTGGTCGCCTCTTTTACCAAGGCCCTTCTCCCCCGATTGCTCAGTTTGGCCAGGCGACCAGCTCTAGGAAGAGTCCTGGTTGTTCCAAACTTCTTTCATTTAATAATTATGGAGGCCACTGTGCTCTTGGGAATCTTCAATGCAGCCACATTTTTTGTAGCCTTCCCCAGATCTGTGCCTCGACACAATCCTGTCTCTGATCTCTACGGGCACTTCCTTTGACCTCATGGCTTGCTTTTTGCTCTGATATGCATTTGCCACAGGTGGACTCCAATCAAAGTGAAGAAACATCTTAAAGATGATCCAGAGAAATGGAATTCACCTGAGCTAAATTTCAAGTGTCATAGCAAAGGGTCTTAAAACTTAAGTCAATATGATATTTCAGATTTTTCTTTTTACTAAATTTGCCAAGTTATCAAAAACCTTTTTTTTTTTTTGCTTTGTCATTATTATACTTTTTAGCATAAGGCTGCACCATAACAACATGTGAAAAAATGAAAGGGTCTGAAAACTTTATGAATAGATGTGGTAATAGTTGAAATCTTATAGCTTGTAGCCACAACAAACACTGACCATGGATCACTTTTCAGAGGTGGCGACAACTGTAAACCAACCCAGAGATGGAGTTTTTCTTGCTCGATAACAGGTAAGATATTGTATTTGGCCGATAGTTCACCAGTTAGCTCTCTTAGCGTGGTAGTTCGTTAGAAAGCGTTATTCTGAGTTGTGGTACTGAAAGTGCTTGATTTCATTTTTGAGGAAAAACAATGAAAAAAAAATACTTTATGCTTTTAACAATGCCAATCTCTAAACCAGTTCCTACCTTGGTCTATTTTCCTACTGGCTAAGTTTTTAATTTCCACCATTTGCACCTTTCCACCACTTGACTTTATCTGACATGACTAGCATTCGTTATATCTAAAGTCATCGTTGCCTAACGTTTGGAACACTTTTTATTTCAAAACAATTATTTCGATAAGTCAAAACAACAGCGGATCAGTTACTTACCTGCTCATAAGATATATTTAGCATATTTCCTTCTTTTTCTTAATTTCATGATTTATTTATTTGTGGCGAGGCGAGTTTTGCTGTCATTAGTGACATTCACTCTGATAAGTTGATCACCATGGTTACACCAGCACAAGCCCAACTCACGAAATTGCCAAAACAATGTTCCTCCGCAAGTAACTTGCAGTTTTATTCTTCAACTGCCTAGAGGGCCAAAAGTTACATAGTGTAGCTTTTTTGGGAATAAAAAGGCACTTCAGTACTTCTATCTCTCTCACATGCACACAAATATACACACACTTTTTCCCTTAATAAATATAGGGGAAAATATTTTTTTTACATTTTCACCAAAATACCTTTGTTAATACTGTTAGTATTACTAGAATAAAACCATGTAGAACAAATGTTCATTGTGTAAACATGGTGATTCCTGTAGTGGAGGGAAATGTATACAGAAAATCAGAGACACCGTTGGATGATCATTGAATTGTTCAGAGATGCTGCAGATCCTCTCATACTGTTTATACATTTTGGACATGTGCTTCAGCATACTGCCTCTGTCTTTTTCTTCTATGCTGCTTCAAACTAATTATTTTTTAAGCAGGAATTGAAAACAAACAACAAGGCTGCTCATTTATGTCTATAAATAATCTCAGAGCAACAACTGTCCATTTCACATGGGATTTCATTAGACATCCACAAAAACACAAAGTAGAGGGAAGCAGAAGAGGGTAGGCACTGGGAAGAGAAGTGGGGGTGGCAAACTGGAGAGGGATCTTGTAGCAATTCACCTAAGGTGCAGATGATAGCTAGTGGAGAAATATAAGACAAAAAACTGACACCAGTTTCAGAAAGAAATGGAAAGTCTAAAATGGCAAAGAGTGCAGCACAGTCATGTGATATTCATTGAACAGTAAACCTGATAAGTACTGACTACTACCATAAGCTTTAAGCATACTTAATAGGGAATGTTCAATAAAAAAAATGCTATGCTCACCCTGATGTCTTCTGAAACCCGTATGATTATTTTTGTTCTGCTTAACATAAAAAAGGCAATTAATCAGAATGTCCTAGTCATTCTTTTTAATAAAACAAAAGTATACATTAATAAGGGGCTGTCAAACTCATAAATAAAATAATGAATATAAATGTACCATAAAAGCAGTCTATATGATTAGTTTGTGTGCCAAGTCTTCTGAATCCATACAATATTTTTGAGAAAGAAAAAATTGAAAATTCAGTTATCATTTGCTGAAAATCTTTCCTTTACGAAAATCAGGGAGAGATTTTTTTTCTGAAATGTTTTTTCATGGTCTTGTAATAGTTTGCGTTCCCTCGAAACATTTGTGTTCTCTCGCAATATTTTTTGCATCCCCTCACAATAAATTATTTATGGCTTTTCTACAGTAACCATTGCTGAACTATGATATTTGTAGTAAACCCATAGTACCTACATAATTTACCATGGTTTTACTTTAGTAACTATAATTCAACGATGGTATTTGTAGTAAAACCATGACAACAAAATGTTTTTTTTTTATTTTTTTTATTTTATGGAACATACTACAGAAAAGAAAAAAGCCAATATCTACATAATACATGAAGAAAGACATAGATAACATACAGACAATCTCAGCAAATCAGTGATTGAATTTGTAGTATACACTACTCATCAAACGTTTTTAAACACTTCCTCATTCTTTTCTCTAATTTTTTTTTCTTCACATTTTAGAATAATTGTAGTCATCAAAACTATGGAATAACATAAATTGAACTATGGGAATTATGTTGTGACTAAACAAAATCCAAAATAAATTAAAACTGTGTTATCTTTTTGCATCTTCAAAGTAGTCACCCTTTTCCTAGAATTTGCAGACATGTACTCTTGACATTTTCTAAACCAACTTCTTGAGGTTTCACCCTGTGATGCTTTTTAAACAGTATTGAAGGAGTTCCCATCTGTGTTGGTCACTTAATGGCTGCTTTTCTTTATTATTTGGTCCAAGTCGACCATTTCAAAAACTTTATTTTTTTAGTTTTATAATTAAATATATAATATGGTGGCACAGTTATATTTTTGTTTATAAAACTAATTTCTAAAATTTAAGCATATGCCTTCAGATCAAAAGATTTTTAAGATCATGAGAAACATTTCAGTCAAGTATTTCAAAAGTTTTTTCCGGTAGTGTATACAGATATGAAATTTGATTACAATATGAGATAAGGATGAAAAGGTCATATAAAGACAATGAAAACTGGGGAGAAAAATTTATAATTAAAAAATAAAATAAAAGCACAAGGGTAGATGGGATGGGGGCATGCTTATGAGTCGCACCAGAGTGCCATCCAGTAGACACACCTCCAGCAGCCAAATTACCCCCACCCCTCCCCCCAGAGACCCCACAGCCACAGGCTCCCAAACATGTTATCTCTCTTATCAACCTGGGCGCATGTCTCCAATGTCCTTCAGTGCCAAATGTGACAGCACGCATCCACAAGCCACCTGTATGTGGTCTGCTTATGCCACTGCCTCTGGTGTTTGCCCGGATTAATTTTACATTATTATAAAAATCCAGATAGGGGTCTGGCAAAGCACTTTACCTCCGGGTGCCCCTGCTGTTCTGACACCCGAACCAAAGGACCTTGAGGTGCAGTATACGGGACATCCATGACGCACACCTCCCCTGGGGGAAGGAACCCACACCGGACCACCAGACATATATCCACCAGACGACATCCACGCCAAGCCAATACCCCCCCCCCACACACAAAAAATATTGCAGTTATAGTAATAGTAACAATAATAATCATTATAATAAATTAATACTAATAATAATAGTTTTTAAAATGTTTGAAAGAAAGGAAAAAAAACAGAGCCTGCAGATTAGCTATAAATTTAATAAGTAATAAATAATAATGATAATGATAATACAATTTAAAAAACACTCATAATGGGTAAAGAAATATAACAAGGTAAGGGACAGATATGATACTGTTAATAACAAAGGTGAAGATAATAATAATTATAATAGATGGTTTTCAAAATTGCAGTGTTAAAGATGGTTTATACAGTAACCATATTTTAACCATGATATTCGTTGTGAAACCATGTAATAATATTGGAAAATGAAAACTAATAATTTTGTGATTCCTATGGGTTTTACAACATTTACTACTAGTTTTATTCCATTCCCATGGTATTTGTAGTAAAAACCATTGTACCCACAAGTTTAAAATGACTACAGTCATGGTTTCTACAAAATAACTATAGTAAAACCATGGTTTTGTTCCCTCCCTGTCATCTTGTATAAAGATGTCATTTTTTATACAAAAACAATAATAAAAGAACTTGTGAGAGTGTTGTTATCAGTTTGTATGTCTTGCGGTGTTCAATGACTTCATGTCGGAGCAAAGGTGCCTTTCCACTCCTAACATTGGAGGTGAAGATATACACTGAAGAATGTCAAAGAACACTTCATAATATCACCACACACCCTCAAGAAGACCACCAAACCTGATATAAAGGCACATGCACACAAGCTGACAATAACAAAAGTGTGAAAGCCAAGGAGCGTGAGGTGCTGACTAAAACCAGCACTGTGATACACATCTCAAACTCCCCAGAGTCTTCAGCATGGGAACAGCCTGAGTTCAGCCTCAAGCTACAGGCAAATATAAGGAGCCTCTGCCCCTCCTAGTTCATGTAGGTCACCGTGCTGTGTGTATCTGTATCTGTGTGTACTTGAGCTGAATCACACAACTCCATTGTGAAAGCTCCACAACCAACAACAAGCACCAAACCAAGTCTCCACGGACCTCTGAGGTAAGAATGCGCAAATGTCTAGGTTTTTAACTTTACATTCAGGGACACAATGTCATAATTGTTTGGACAAAACAAAAGCATCCATGCAGAACTATCAATTCCACCATTAGCTATGCAAGTGAGGGATGATATGGTGGTGTGGATAGGAAACAGAAATGCATTTTTTTTTATGTTCACACCCGAGTTATACAATGGTCCAGACAATGGGGTAAAATGTAGGTCAACTAAAAGACATATTACTTATAATTATTTATTTCTATGTCATTTGTCTTTTTTTCCATCTCTCTCTCTACTCTTGCACTCTCTCATCATACCCGATGCCCCCTGCACCCCACCATCTCTCTCTGTTTCACTCTCTCTCATAGTTGACCATGTGGTGGGTGTTCATTAATTCATCCCCCCTGCAGTCCTCTGCGTTCCCTCTGAAATATATTTGCCTTCTGTTCACATCACCCCTCCATCCCCACATAAGCCCCTCCTTTCTCTGGCCCCTGCTGTGCAGAACGGAGGGAGGGCAGCATCAGGCTATGTATATTTACAGTATATAATGTATAAATGAGTGTACATGTTTATATATATATATGACACTTTTTCCCTATATTTATAAAGGGAAAACGTGTGTGTATGTGTGTGTGTGCGTGTGAGAGAGATAGAAGGACTAAAGTGGCTTTTTATTCCTGCTTGAACCCCCACATGTACACTCCGTAAATTCAGCCTCCACCTGGAATCTTCCCAGGGAAGCTCCACGTCTGGCCCCATCCCCACCCCCTCTATCCCACCACCATCCTCTAATGCCAGGGCAGACTCTGTTCTGTGACTCTGCCCCCTCCCACCCATCACCCTTTATGAATGTTTGGGCCGAAAGAAGCCATATAGAACGGCACAGATTGGTAAAAACCTGTGATGCAATAGAGCTATTGAATGGTACACAAGGATTAAATGTGAGGTTGATTTATTGTCTAAGACAATTCAGTCCTTCTAAAACCCATAAACATTAAAACCCATTTTTTTATAACTTTCTTACTTTAGTTGGAATAGTCAGAATAGAGGCCCTACATGTAGTTCACGTTCTCTGACATGTTGTTCTTTGGGCAACCAGTCCAAATCCAGTTTGGGACATTTCCTAATCTCACCCCTCCTTTCTTCTCCCTATAGTTTTCTATTCATTTGATACTATTCTGTCCAATTAAGAGGCAAAAGACTATCAAAAATAAATAAATAAATAGGACTGCAACCGACACTTGGAGAATATGAATGTATTGAGTTATAACACGAAGACTATTTTCTATCCACACTATCCCTATGTACAGTGCTTTTATCATAGATGGTTTTAAAAGTGCTTTTTAATGTCTTTTATTTATATTTTTGGGAAATACTATCACACTTGTAACTGAATGATGTTATTGCATCAGTGAAATAGTATGTCATCTGAAGTGCTGTTTAATAGTGATTATGATGTTCATCAGGGGGAGAAACCTTATAAAACAGATTAAGGGGGAGCTGCCACTTGTCCTGTCTGATTTTGTCTGCTGGAAATCACCCGATTACTGGGCCACCTCTCTCTCTCTCTCTCTCTCTCTCTCTCTGTGTGTGCGTGCGTGAGTGTGTGCGTGCGTTAGAGACACTAACAAAAATACATGCTAACATACACTCCTCACAAAGATGGGTTATCTGATGAATTTCTTTAAATATTACACAAATTATTACACAAATAAGGCGGCAGATGCAAAATAACCCCATAAACACTGCTGGACATATTTTTTTCACTTCAGTTTTTATGAAAATACCACAGACACAATGAGACTCTAATCCTAACATAATCCCCTTCTGGTACCAAACACCAAATTCAGCTCATTGAAAGTGAATCATTATCTGGACATTTATGCCTGTATTCTCAATTCAGATCATGACACAAATGTTGGGCTAGTGATGAGGCACAAGCCTAAACATGATTGGAATATTTTGATATTTAAGATTTTAGTAAAATCATTCTGAACCACTGGATGAATCCATGGTGTATGTACACTTGAAGACAGAAGTTTACATACACCTTAGCCAAATACATCTAAACTCAGTTTTTAACAATTCCTGGCATTTAATCGTAGAAAACATTCCCTGTCTTAGGTCAGTTAGGATAACTACTTTATTTCAAGAATGTGAAATGTCAGAATAATAGTAGAGAGAATGATTTATCTCAGCTTTTATTTATTTCATCACATTCCCAGTGGGTCAGAAGTTTACATACAATTTGTTAGTATTTGGTAGCATTGCCTTTAAATTGTTTAACTTGGGTCATACATTTTGGGTAGTGTTCCACAAGCTTCTCACAATAAGTTGATGGAATTTTGGCCCATTCCTCCAGACAGAACTGGTTTAATTGAGTCAGGTTTGTAGGCCTCTTTGCTTGCACACGTTTTTTTAGTTCTGCTCAAATCAGATTGAGGTCAGGGCTTTTTGTTGACCACTCCAATACATTGACTTTGTTGTCCTTAAGCCATTTTGCCATCAACTTTGGAGGTATGCTTGTGGTCATTATCCATTTGGAAGACCCATTTGTGACCAAGCTTTAACTTCATGGCTGATATCTTGAGATGTTGCTTCAATATATCCACATAATTTCCTTCCTCATGATGCCATCTATTTTGTGAAATGCACCAGTCCCTCCTGCAGCAAAGCACCCCACAACATGATGCTGACACCCCCATGCTTCACAGTTTGGATGCTGTTCTTCAGCTTGCAAGCCTCAAAATGATGTTTTCCTCCAAACATAATGCCAAACATACTTGCAGGCATCTTGTTTTTGCTCAAGACGGCGCCGAATATGGCTGCTGTGTTATGAGCTCTGACCCAATGTTGCAGTTTTTTGTTTGTTTTGTCTACAATTCTTATGTTTTTTGTTTTGGATGTTGTCTGCCATATCGTCTACGATAGACAAACACTTTTGGACATTGGTTCTGTAATAGCACACCAAAAACCAGACTTTAAATACCTCAATGCCGACCTGCTGTTTACAAACACAACTGTGGAGCCCTTTGTCTGGGCAGCCCAGCCGCAGAAACATAGCCAGAAAAGGGGAAGGAGGGTCGGCGTTCTCATCAGACTAAGACATTGTGCAAATCGACCCCTGCTACCAAATGTTCAGTCTCTGGACAACAAGCTCTGCGAGCTGAGAGCGCGGATCTCTTTCCAATGAGAAACAAAGAACTGTTGCATTATCTACCTTACAGAAACTTGGATGTCTGCGGAAATTGCAGACTCAACCATCGAACCCATGGGTTTCTCCGTGTACCGAGTGGTCAGAGTGAAAGAACTCTAAGGTAAAAGCAGAGGTGGTGGTGTAAGTTTTATGATCAACAAATCCTGGTGTGATCAGAGGAACATGCATTCTATCAAGTCTTTCTGCTCTCCTGATCTGGAATTTCTCATGCTTCTGTTTCGACCATTCTGTCATTATCACAGCTGTGTACATTCCCCCACAAGCCGACATAGACCGGGCACTCAAGAAACTATAGTATAAGCAAGCAGGAAACCGCGCACCCTGAGGCACACCACGTTCATTGTGACTGGGGACTTTAACAAAGTCAACTTCAAGTCAACAGCACTGAAATAGTACCAACATATCAGTTTCAACACATGAGGGGACCGGGTCTTGGACCATTGCTACTCTCTCTTCTGGGATGGCTACAAATCCCTCCCCCACACACCATTTGGCATATCGGAGAACTGTTCTGCTTCTGCAGAAACTGAAACTTGAAGCACCGGTCCTCAGAACAATCCAGTGCTGGTTGGACCAATCAGATTCTATGCTACAAGACTGTTTTGATCATGCAGACTGGGAGATGTTCCGGTCCACCTCTGATGATGACATCGAGGTCTACGCTAATAGCATAATGCGTTTCATCAGGAAGTGCATAAATGACGTAGTGCCAACCAAAACTATACAGATCTACCTTAACCAGAAACCATGGATTAATAGCGATGTTCGTGTGGCACTTAATGCACGGACCTCCGTGAATTCCGGGAACACGGAGGAGCATAATCAAGCCAGTTACACCATCCGCAAAAATATCAGAGCAGCGAAACGCCAGGACAGGATCAGTACAGGAACACTACAAGTTGCAGGGAATTAATGTTATCACAGACGTCAAAGGGAATAAAAACTCTGCCGTGAACCCCGCTGCCTCTCTCCCGGATGAGCTAAATAATTTTTATGCTCTTTTTGAGGGAAATAACTCTGCCCTCACGGAGAGAGCTCTCATGGCGGAAGCTACAGAGGTTAGTTCACTTTCCATCTCTGTAGCGGACGTAACCCGATCCTTCCGATGGGTGAATATCCGTAAAGCCGCAGGTCCAGACAGCATTCCGGGCCGCATCAGAGTGTGCGTGAACCAATTGGCTGGTGTTTTTACGTACATTTTCAACCTTTCCCTCTCCTTGTCTGTAGTCCCCACATGCTTTAAAACGTCCACCATTGAGCCTGTACCAAAGCCAGGTGTCCTGTTGCTCTGACCCCCATCGTCAGCAAATGCTTTGAGAGACTAATCAGAGACTACATCAGCTCTGTGCTGCCCACCTCAGTGGACTCACTGCAGTTTGCATACCGCAACAACTGCTTCACTGATGATGCCATTGAATCTACACTACACATTGCTCTCTTCAGTGGCGGCTGCTGGTTACCTGATTCTTCCAGCACCTTCACAAGGTCCTTTGCTGTTGTTCTGGGATTGATTTGCACTTTTCTCACCACAACTGCGTTCATGTTCATGGTTTGAGAGTGGGCCTTTTGTTGAGGGCTGTGAGCAGAGCTCTCATCCGAGAGCTCTGCATCTCCTTCCTGAGCGGTATGATGGCGGCGTGGTCCCATGGTGTTTATACTTGCGTACAATTGTTTGTACAGATGAGTGTGGTACCTTCAGGCATTTGAAAATTACTTCCAAGGATAAACCAGATTTGTGGAGTTCCACAATTTCTTTTCTGAGGTCTTGGCTGGTTTCTTTTAACTTTCCAATAATGTCAAGCAATGAGGCACTGATTTTGAAGGTAGGCCTTAAAATACATCCAGAGGTTCACCTCCAATTCAGTACACCTCCTATCAGAAGCTAATTGGCTAATTGTCTAAAGGCTTGACATAATTTTCTGGAATTTTCCAAGCTGCTTAAAGGCACAGTTAACTTAGTGTATGTAAACTTCTGGCCCACTGAAATTTTGATATAGTCAATTAAAAGTAAAACAATCTGTCTGTAAACAATTGTTGGAAAAATTGCTTCAACAATTGCACAAAGTAGATGTCCTAAACTACTCGCCAAATCTATAGTTTGCTAATAAGAAAATCGTGGAGTGCTTAAAAATGAGTTTTAATAACTTCAACCTAAGTGTATGTAAACGTCTAATTTCAACTATGATTTCCTGATGTTTTGTGGATTCATAGTCTTTTGGTAATGTGACAGCGAGCCTGAAGAAGGACAAGACTGCCATCTAGTGGAAAAATAACACATTGATTGGAACTGACCATAAATTTAAACTGAGCAGATGGAGCCTTTTAACAGTGAAGTTAATCATTTTAATTTCTCCAATCCCATCTTAATATGCAGAGATAATTATAAGTAAACCATTCATAGGTTGACTTTCTACTGACTTTCTAAAGAGTGTAAACAAACTGTGGCACTATGGTATGTTCAAATCATTACTCTGGTTGTTTGAACAGTCCAACATGTCCACTTCTGGCTCTACAATTGGAGTGAATTTATGGCAGAAAACCCTGTAATAAGCTGTTATCAAATAATTGACTAGTTTTTCCTAACAATGGCAGAATGTTGGGAAAGAAGGGGCCAATTCTATGTAATGTCACAAAAAATACACGCCTGAGTATTTACTGTATGAATAAAATTAAAGCAATGAAAAGCTAAAAGACAGTGTGTTAAGCAATTAATGCAATATAAAAATATGTGTCAAGCTTTTCTGACAGGTGTGTCTTAAATTATGTAGGAGAGGAAAAAAATAAAGGACAATGTACTAAATGTTCTTTTGGATCACCAAATAAATATTTAGTGCTGAATTATGACAAAAATATCTTACCTAGCTTGTAAGTGAGGATGTAGAACATGGTCCATGGAGTTCCTGGCACATACAACAGTTAAAAAAAGAGGCTCTTTTACAGTACACGTCATTCTTTTTTTCCTGGGCATTCACTTAACATCACTGCCGAAAACAGCAGCTGGATTTAACCGACGCAACGAAATTATACTCTGTGCCGAAAAAACATATTTCATAATCAAAACACTCAGCGTACCGGAAGACACTCAAATGTCATCTTTAAGCACAATAAAGATTTCAATTAACATTTAATGAAACAGTACTTTACTGTCTGAAAATGTGATCTACTTGTGGGAGACTTTCGATAAGCAATTATAACAACAAAAAATACATAAAACGAAATCTGAGAAGAAAAGAAAGAAGAAAAAAAAAAGGTTTAGCACTGCAAAAGACCTTAATGTATTTACAGGTAGGCCTAACGGTCTCCCACGTTTTAAAAAGTGTACATGCTTGTACAATTCGAATAGCTTTTTGTATCTTCGAGGGCAATACCCACTGATCTATATATATGTGTCGGCCATACCTGTCAACATTTGGTTTTCAAAATCCGGGAGATTTTTTTTTTGGGGGGGGGGGGGGGTTGTTATGAGCCTACCTCTTCATGCTGTAAGAGTTAGGCTCATGCTGTTAAGCGTACTGCACGTGTTAAGTGTATTATTTACATTGCAATACCCATAAATGAAAACATAACTTAATTTATTAATATTTCTTAATTTTTTTATTTGTCATTTTATTACAACAAAACATCACAGTTTTTAACACTGGTACAAACACATAACACTGTGGTACAAACTAATTTAACACATTTATTTACAGTTCATTCCTTGAGCATCAATAACTGTCTCTCTTTTGTAAACATAAGTACAGTATGTTTTGTAAACATGAATATTGTGCTCACTTTTTTTTTGAAGTGTTGTAATTGTATGTGGCAGATTTTGCTGCTCTCAGTGCCCTCTTGGACGGAGTGTATTTTGAAACCAAACCGGTGTGGTTTATTTTGCAGGATAGGAGAGAGCAAAGAGTGCTGTTATTCATGCTCATGCGATTTTCTGTAACTCTCTGTCTGTCCTTTCGTGATGAAGGATGAGATCGCCTGTGTGCCCTTACTTGCCTCTTCTGCGCGATGGTGCCGCTGTGTTTTAATGTGCTGGCTAATGTCATTTTTCCGCCGTGGCCTACATTAAAATCAATGCGACATACCTTACAAAAAGCGTGGAGGTTGTCTATATGACTGGGTAAGATGCACGTACATTGTTGCGTCCAACATTGTTGAAATTTACAATTGTACTTCAGTTTCTTTGCGGGGACACCGCCTTCACCTGCCATCATGTCTATCGGCTCGCTTTCGGGTTAAACTTTCCGCGACTGCGCAACTGGGTTATACTAGGTTGCCAGGTTGAGGTGACAAATGGGTTGAAATTGTAAATGGTGTGTGTGGATTGTGTGACTATAATGCATTTAATACAATCTGGCAACTGATCAACATTAGACAAACATATTGGTCCGATTAATAATAATAATCGGCGATTATTCATAAAGGAGTTTGGGCCATGCAAATTACGGGAGTTTCCCGGGAGAAATAACAAACCGGGAGGGGTCCGGGAGATAGGGCTAAAAAACGGGAGAAACCCGGGAAAAACGGGAGTGTTGACAGGTATGGGACTCGGCCGCGATAATCTAAAACGAGCCGCCGCGTTAGCGAACACTCTCCCCCAACAACTTTTTGACAGTTATGTCAAATCCCGGGCCGATTTCTCTTTCCAGTCCAGCCCTGAAAAGGTGCACATGGATATTGTTGAAGTTAAACAAGGTAAATTTGCCGTTTGGATTTCAATAAACATCGCACTGAATGCTAGATAAAACTGGAATTGGTTTGCAACAGGAGGAAAAGCTGTATGAGGAGTCAGCCTGGCTTCACTGAAGAGCTGTTTTAACAGAGTAAAAAATATTATACTGTCTGTTTTTATTTGCAATGAAGATACTTTTGCAACATGCAGTATAAGTCTCATAAAATTACTGTGTTTCAGATAGTTATAACATTTAATATTAATAGAAAAGTTGACCCAAATATGTAAATTCTGTCATCATATACTCAACCTCATGTCCTTCCAAATCCATGTGACTCTTTTGCAGAACCCCCAAAAATGTATTTTGTATTCCATATAATGAAAGTAAATGGTGAGCAAAATAGCTTGTTTTAGTCACCAATGGCTTTCATTATATGGACAAAAACATTTTTTTAAATGTCATCTTTTGTGTTCCACAGAAAAAGTCATACAGGTTTGGAAGGACATGAGGTTGAGTAAATAGCTGTGCGTAAGGTCTTAAGTTGGGGTATAAAGTTCAAGGCTTCAGTAACTACTAGTTAGTTTGCAACTAAGTTGGTGCTTAATTTGGTTGCTCCACCTGTTCTTTAAGTCAATTTTTTTATGTACTTGGAAGCTTTTGTTATTGAACAAATAAATATGTATGATTTCCTTGAGTGTGCATATGTCAATAAACCTATTTCTGATTATGATTTAAAATATCAGGGATTGTTGAAATAATTAAATGCTCACAAGCTGGTATGTACATGTTCCAGAAATGAATGCAAATGGATAATTCCATTAAGTAAAGGTAAATTAATGTGTGTGTGTGTGTGTGTGTGTGTATATATATATATATATATATATATATATATATATATATATATACACACACACACACATACTACATATGAACTTGTGTGTGTATACTATGCTACATTTTTATTTGGTTCTGGATTTATTCTAAGAGGTACTGTCTAGTTACAATATCAACACAAAGCTAGTCGTTTTTATTAACTTTAAAATTTGTTGATGTGCATGCACCCCCTAAATTAGTTCACATTTACTATATAATCTAGTCAAAAATGGTTAATAATGTTGGCAAATTATGCAGATGTATAATTTGTCAACATTATGAACTAATGAGCATCAACAGATTTAAACTATGAAGGCAGAGAAACATTGCATCCTGTAACAATCTGCAGATGGATAACTTTGCTTTAAAAGGGGTATTAATACACTTTGGTGTTGTATTTTTACTGTTGATTATTAAAGATTATGATCGTTATGGACACTCTACATGGGGATAACGACTAATGTGTGCTTAATATGTACATAGTCATAAATTACAACCTGTGGGCACTTTAGCCGCATCCTTAAGTGAGTGTTGTTTCGCGGTTAAACGCTGCACATGCCGCGATGCCCTCTGTCGGTAGGGAATAGTAAGATGGCCGCCAGAGCACTTCCGGTAGCTTCACCTACTGCTGGCAGTTTAGAATTCTATGAGCTATCCAGTTATATATATGGAAGCCGGTTTCCGCCACAGTTAAATAAAAAAAGGTGATTTTGTAAGTCAATAATGAGATACTAAGTCATTATTATGAGAAACTTTCTCATAATAATGACTTAGTATTTCGTAATAATGACTTAGTATCTCGTAATAATGACTTATTAGTATCTCGTAATAATGAGAAACTTTCTCATAATAATGACTTAGTATCTCATAATAATGACTTAGTATCTCGTAATAATGACTTAGTATCTCATAATAATGACTTAGTATCTCATAATAATGACTTAGTATCTCGTAATAATGACTTAGTATCTCATAATAATGACTTAGTATCTCGTAATAATGACTTAGTATCTCGTAATAATGAGAAACTTTCTCATAATAATGACTTAGTATCTCATAATAATGACTTAGTATCTCGTAATAATGACTTAGTATCTCATAATAATGACTTAGTATCTCGTAATAATGAGAAACTTTCTCATAATAATGACTTAGTATCTCATAATAATGAGAAACTTTCTCATAATAATGACTTAGTATCTCATAATAATGACTTAGTATCTCGTAATAATGACTTAGTATCTCATAATAATGACTTAGTATCTCGTAATAATGAGACACTTTCTCATAATAATGACTTACTGTGCGCATGCGCAATGTGCTCAATCAGACGAATTGTGCGTTTTAGATTGAGACGGATCACACAAATGACAACAGCACAACTCTTTTGAAATTAAGTATAGTTTTATAGCAAGAGGTTTGCAAATAACAACAATTTAGCGCGACGTAAGTGCAGGGCAAGTGTGTTGACTCATGAATCGGTTTCACACCACAAGCGAGGTGTGCATTATTAAAATACATATATAATAATCTCGTTTATAATACCACAGTTGTTACACCTCAAGATATTTTCAGGTTTTAATTCCTAAAACGCTCTTGTGAGTATAACTACGTTGTTACGCCAGGGATTCAGGGGTGAACCTCACTGTTTTTAGTTCTTCACCTAGGGTCTTGCGTACAAATTCTCCGTTACGGATTCGAAAGCGTCACTTTAGACCTACTAACGGAGGTTTATTGGAGTAACGTGTGTGTGCGTGCGTATGAGCGCTGGAAAGAAAGTGTTCAGACCTGCGTGTACCTGTGGGTTCGAGCTGTTATGAATCAACTGGGGATCATTTTAACTGTGGATGTGCGCTTGCACACTGTGGTAAAGTTAGTTTTACGTATACTGTTACAATTTGATATGTAAATAAATAATAAAACAATGTGACAAGCAATACATCTTGGAAAAATGAACCTAACATTTATATACTTGCACTGTTTTAAAAAGATGCCCATCCAAAAACGTAGGTTTACATTCCATGTTTAAAAAAAGTTACTCTGGGTGCTATTGGATGTTATTTAAATAAAATACTTGATTTTAAATTTGTTATTTAGGTGATGGCTTAAATTTCATAACTGACATATGTTTGTCTACAGGATGGAAGATCTAAAGGGATTCTTGAGACAGAGGAATGTCCCTGAGGAAACAATAGAGACACTGGAACATGAAACTGTGAAACAGATACAGATTAACACAGATAATGTTCATAAAAGTTTAAAAGTATTTTGTTAGAGATTAACATTTTAGCTCCAAACTCAAATATAAGCCGCCAAATCCATTCTTGCACTGACATTGGTAGTATTACAACATGTTGCACAAGTAATTGATTAATCGAGTACTCGTTCAGCTTTAAACATTCGACTAGAAAAACTTGATTTTCATTTGTGCCAGCTGTGGGCAACAATGAAACTGCTTTTCTCACTAAAATCTTGCAGTTACAACTAAATGTATTGGCTGGCATTGTACACTCCTGAGCACAAAAAAAACGGGTCAAGCCCAAAATGTCAAAACATTAAGTGAGGAATATTAGCAAGAATTAAACAAATGCTCTCCTGAGACCTTCTGTGCCACCATTTGCTCATTAACTGTTTGGGGGGAAAAGATGGAAATGGGGAAATTCACTTATATAGTCTTACTATAGGCAAATGTAAAACCTTGATAACATTTTCCAAAAATGTCACTTAGCCTTCACAGTGGTGCGTAATATTTGGGCACTACTCAAGAACAGCATCTCAGATGTAGATGCTCAATAGTTCGGTTCACATTCATGCATTTAGAACGGCACCAGAGGTGAATTTTAACAGAATTTGAATGATAAGATGCAAATTAAACTACTGTGAACTTGCCTACTGTGAGGGACAGAGGGTCAGAAACAAAGAACACAAGCTCTTAACTGAAAAGATTGGTCTTTATTTGAACCCAAATAAAAAAGGACTTACAAACTCATAAATTTCTTATAACATAACAAAATCCACAAACAAAAAGAAAATAAGATAACACAACATTCAATAGAAAACAACTAACAAACTAAAGCTGTCCCCTGTAATGAACAAAGCAACAGCTTATAAAGGAAAGGATGGGCCCATTACATCACAAGAAGGGAAAACAAAGTAACTTTACATTTAACAATTAACTCTACTTAAATCATGATCAAATCAACAAATACATTTATGAAATCAAAATTGAAGAAAAGCAAATTTTATAAAGATACCATAAATATAGAACTAAAGAAGTCAATTAATAAAGATATCAGTTTTTCCTCCTCCCCATGCAATCTGAGCAAAATGGTATGTAAACCAATGGTAAAAAATGGTAAACGGAACCAATAATGCTTAAATTCCTCATCCTGCCCGGACTCTAATTTTCATCACCACAATATGCTGCTTCTGCCATCCTTGTCTGAAGACCATCGCCACTCATCACCGGTAAACTTAAACTCAAATTGAAACAAATATAAATAACAGACACAACGAAACTAACTTGTGTGCACTCCAAATCAGTAACGATGTAAATAAAGTAGGGCTGTCAATTGATTAAAAATTTTTAATCTAATTAATTACATGGTGTCCCGATTAATTAATCGCATTTACAAATATTTGCTGAGAAAGCCCTCATATAACAATAATTCAATATATAATGATGAAATAATGATACATAGTTATCTTTAAATATAAAAAAATATATAAATATATATATATATATATATATATATATATATATATATATATATATATATATATATATAAAATAAACAAATATTCAGATAATTAAAATGCATTACATTCCTGTAGCAGAAGAGTTAATCATAGATAAGACCATACAAAATTTTCAATTTACACCTACATCAGATGTCTCGGGTGTGTTGCATCATAAACATAAAATGTTTAGGTCACTGTGTCAAGTTAAATATAGTTTAATACTCAATCTTTAAACACATCTTGAGATCCCTTAGATTGCATTTGCGCTCCAAGTGTTTTGAGCACTAAGAACTTAGCGATGTTGTTCTGCCTACTAAAGTGTTTTCTTCACTGTATAAACTGTGCGTTGCTCATACAGCTGAAATTTCACTTACTAGGTGGTACTACAAGCTTGCATTTCTCAGGAATCTTCCTTATTATGGTCCGTGGGCATGCGATTAATTGCATTAATTCAGTGCGATTAATTGTACAAAAATTACTTAAATTAATTGCAATTAAATGAGCATGTAAATTGAGACATTCAAAATAGTTTTTTTTATATTTCTTGTTGCAGTTAGGTAAATGCTTCAAAAAATCCCAAACTAACATTTGGGCTTTCTTTAAGATTTTCTTTTCTTTATTTCTGTATTTCATTAAATTTTTCAGGTTACATTTTTGTGAAATAAATATTGTGACGTATCTCCAGCAGGCTCTCTCGAAAGGCTATGAAATTCCTCATCCCCTTCCCTCCTCTTACTTATGTGAGTGCGGGTTTTCAGCTTTGACCCTGCTTAAAAGCAAATACAGATCAAGGCTGCAGGTGGAGGACGATTTACCTTTATTCCTTTCTACCGTTTATTTTTTTGCTTAATGTAAGCTTATACTGTGACAAAACAGCACTGTCCATCTTGCTGATGTTGTTTGATGTCTGATGTTGATGTTTTCAAAGTTGAATTGGCTTAAGTCAGTGCTTCCCAACCACTGTGCCACGTGCTGTGAAAGATTGTCAGGTGTGCCGTGGAAAATTATCAAATTCCACAAAATAAATAAATGCATGAAAATAATAATAATTTCAGGGATCTAAACTGCTCACCTTTCAGAGAAATTAGCCATTATGAAACCACAATCTGTCACTTTTGTGATTGTGAAGAACAATGATTAATGTGCAAAAGTGAGTGATATTTATACACATTAAGAATCTTTCACATGACTCGCATCAGCACTGCAGAATACATTGAAGTCTATGAAGTGACTTGACAACAAAGTGTTTTTCACACATATGTTTTTTCTTCACGATAATATTTTTGAGATACTAAGCAACAAGAAATATAATTTTTTTCCCCAAATTTGGTAAAAAAACAAGTGCATTTCCCGTTTCCAGCTTTTTCCCCAAACAGTTAATGAGCAAATGGTGGCACAGAAGGCCTCAGGAGAGCATTTGTTTAATTCTTGCTAATATTCCTCACTTAATGTTTTGACATTTTGGGCTTGACCTGTTTTTTTTGTGCTCAGGAGTGTACAATGCCAGCCAATACATTTAGTTGTAACTGCAAGATTTTAGTGAGAAAAGCAGTTTCATTGTTGCCCACAGCTGGCACAAATGAAAATCAAGTTTTTCTAGTCGAATGTTTAAAGCTGAACGAGTACTCGATTAATCAATTACTTGTGCAACATGTTGTAATACTACCAATGTCAGTGCAAGAATGGATTTGGCGGCTTATATTTGAGTTTGGAGCTAAAATGTTAATCTCTAACAAAATACTTTTAAACTTTTATGAACATTATCTGTGTTAATCTGTATCTGTTTCACCGTTTCATGTTCCAGTGTCTCTATTGTTTCCTCAGGGACATTCCTCTGTCTCAAGAATCCCTTTAGATCTTCCATCCTGTAGACAAACATATGTCAGTTATGAAATTTAAGCCATCACCTAAATAACAAATTTAAAATCAAGTATTTTATTTAAATAACATCCAATAGCACCCAGAGTAACTTTTTTTAAACATGGAATGTAAACCTACGTTTTTGGATGGGCATCTTTTTAAAACAGTGCAAGTATATAAATGTTAGGTTCATTTTTCCAAGATGTATTGCTTGTCACATTGTTTTATTATTTATTTACATATCACATTGTAACAGTATACGTAAAACTAACTTTACCACAGTGTGCAAGCGCACATCCACAGTTAAAAGCGATCCCCAGTTGATTCATAACAGCTCGAACCCACAGGTACACGCAGGTCTGAACACTTTCTTTCCAGCGCTCATACGCATGCGCACACACGCGTTACTCCAATAAACCTCCGTTAGTAGGTCTAAAGTGACGCTTTCGAATCCGTAGCGGAGACTTTGTACGCATAAGACCCTAGGTGAAGAACTAAAAACAGTGAGGTTCACCCCTGAATCCCTGGCGTAACAACGTAGTTATACTCACAAGAGCGTTTTAGGAATTAAAACCTGAAAATGTCTTGAGGTGTAACAACTGTGGTATTATAAACGAGATTATTATATATGTATTTTAATAATGCACACCTAAGCTTGCGGTGTGAAACCGATTCATGAGTCAACACACTTGCCCTGCACTTACATCACGCTAAATTGTTATTATTTGCAAACCTCTTGCTATAAAACTATACTTACTTTCAAAAGAGTTGTGCTGTTGTCATTTGTGTGATCCGTCTCAATCTGAAACGCACAATTCGTCTGACTGAGCACATTAGCATCGCTACAGTAAGTCATTATTATGAGAAAGTTTCTCATTATTACGAGATACTAAGTCATTATTATGAGAAAGTTTCTCATTATTACGAGATACTAAGTCATTATTATGAGATACTAAGTCATTATTATGAGAAAGTTTCTCATTATTATGAGATACTAAGTCATTATTACGAGATACTAAGTCATTATTATGAGATACTAAGTCATTATTACGAGATACTAAGTCATTATTACGAGATACTAAGTCATTATTACGAGATACTAAGTCATTATTATGAGATACTAAGTCATTATTATGAGAAAGTTTCTCATTATTACGAGATACTAAGTCATTATTATGAGATACTAAGTCATTATTATGAGAAAGTTTCTCATTATTACGAGATACTAAGTCATTATTATGAGATACTAAGTCATTATTATGAGAAAGTTTCTCATTATTATGAGATACTAAGTCATTATTACGAGATACTAAGTCATTATTATGAGATACTAAGTCATTATTACGAGATACTAAGTCATTATTACGAGATACTAAGTCATTATTATGAGATACTAAGTCATTATTATGAGAAAGTTTCTCATAATAATGACTTAGTATCTCATTATATTGACTTACAAAATCACCTTTTTTTATTTAACTGTGGCGGAAACCGGCTTCCATATATATATATATATAGATCAGTGGCAATACCCCTATTTTCAAATCTCAGCACTTCCGCGGGAGCTGGTTACGTAACACACCCACTCAACCAATCAGTGTCCAACTCTCTGACGGCCGCTCGTGGATTCTGAAACGCAGGATGGCATCGTTCATATTTATGAGTAAAGCGTTACTTGATTGCTAGGGTGTAGTTAGCGGTAGGGTTAGTGATGGACCGGCCAATCAGATATCACTGTACTCATGAATAAGCTAAGAAATCAACAGCGCCACCCGTCATTACAATGGTACTGCAGTGCAGACTTGGGCAGAGGCCCTATAATGAGCCAAAATGTCTTTCTTATAGGGTTGGGAGGGTTAATTATGAAATGTATTCCACTATAGATTACAGAATACACGCTGTAAAATGTAATTTGTAACGTATTTCGTTAGATTACTCAAGGTCAGTAATGTATTCTAAATTCTTTTGATTACTTCAGCACTGGGTTTTTTTCTCCATGTTTTGACTATAAAATCTCTGCCAATACAGTAAGACAAAACACACATGTTAAAAATACATTCTCTGAAAAACCTGGTTTATTTTTATTTCTTCTGCTACAAACTTACTTCAAACTTACTTCTCTGTCTGCTCGTATGAATGTAACACATCATAAGAAAGTGTTTCACTGCTGTTCAAATGCACTTTGGATTGCATCATTTATATGTTTTCCATCTAAATGGACTAAATATTAAATGAAACAGTAATCTCTTCAGTAATCAGACAATACTTTCTGAATGTAACTGTATTCTAAATGCCAATTATTTAAATTGTAACTGTAGTGGAATACAGTTACTTATATTTTGAATCATAATCCCATTACACCAGATGTTTATAATAATAACTTTTATTTTATAACAACTTTTGGCGAATTAGCATAAAGTACTTCACAAAGAATTCAATTGAAACACACACAGTAAAACACAACACATTCACATAGTAGTAAAAGCAATTCTATACAAATTACATTTTAAGCGAGACTTTAAAACAGACACAGATTCAGCAGATCTAATATCCCAGGGCATGCTGTTCCATAATCATGGGGTCTTCACAACAAAAGCGCTATCACCTTTAGTTTTGTTTCTGGAATGGATCTTGGACCAACCAAAAGTTCATGACAAGAAGATCTCTAAGATGTCTAACTATTTTGTAACCAGGGGTGTAAAGTAACAAATTACAAATACTCACGTTACTGTAAGTTTCCCCCAGGAATTTTACTTTAAGTAGTTTAAAAATTGTAAACTTTTACTCGAGTACATTTTAAGTGCTGTAACTGTACTTTTAATGCACTATTTTCACACCAGTGTGTTCGCTACTTCCCTGTCCTGATTTTATTTTTAACAATCAACATGACTGGCTCAGGAGAGTGTGACTCCCATCAAATCAATTCACACGTAATTAAAACTCAACACTAAGGAATGTAGAGATGATAAAATATTTTATAATTATGCTTAGCCTTTATCAAGTTTTTTTCTAATGCCTGATAGAAAAGTGTCAATCTTTGTAAAGTAATACTTCAGGCAGAACATTCCACCAGTCATAAACTTCAGAAAAGTATGCATTAGCACACAACTATTTCTGGGCTTAAGATACAAGAACTACATCAATGTGGAACATTGTATCTCAAAAGGAGGACAATGTGGCCCCCCATGTGCTACTTAAAGAAATAGTTCACTCAAAAATGTAAATTCTCTCATCATGTATTTACCCTCATGACATCCCAGATGTGTATGACTCTCTTCTGCAGAACACAAATTATGTTTTTTAGAAGAATATTTCAGCTCTGTTGGTCTATACAACACAAGTGAATGGATGCCAAAATTGACGCTCCATAAAAAGCACATAAATGCAGCACAAAAGTAATCCATATGACTCCAGTGGTTAAATCCATGACTTCAGAAGTTATATGATAGATGTGTGTGAGAAACAGATACATGTGTGATTTTTGGAGCTTCAAAATTTTGACACCTATTTACTTGCATTGTATGGACCAAAAGTGCTGAATTATTATTATAAAAACCTTAATTATTGATTATTCCTTTAAAGCCCAATGTGGCCCCTGTACCAAACAACTGCTGTACCGCCTCTATTGTGCTGGACATAAAGCACCAAGTGACAAAGCATTTTCTTTCTTTTCTTTTTTTTTTTTTTTTTGCATTCCTTGCATCGTTTAAAAATGTTTTAAGCGCAACAATAACTCTCTCAGTCGGCATTAAGGAAAATTTAGACCCTACACAAACTGATTTGAATGTAATTGTTTCATACATTATAATATTGAAAATAACTTTTTCATCTTTTCATTTCTGTAATCATGTCGCCCTTTTATTTATTTATTTTTTTTTTTATCAGATTCATGTAGTGTTTACAGTATCATAGTGATGTATTTTAAAAGTTGTCAATCACAAACACCTATAAAATACCTGTATTTTTTATTCAGCCATAAAAGGGAATGTAAATGATGGTATATGTGCTACATTTTTAAATTGCAGCAGAGCGTTTTTATTATAAAGGGGCATAGCTTTCGCAACTCAGTACTTCATACTCACTACTTATGAGTACTTTTAAATGAGCTACTCTTTTACGCTTCCTTGAGTAGTTTTTAGGACAAGTACATTTACTCTATTCAAACTACATTTTTAAAGAAGTAACAGTACTTTTAGTTGAGTATTATTTTTCAGTACTCTTTCCACCTGTTTGTAAGGCATTAAAAGTTCTTGGTTTTCAGGGGCCTGGGTAGCTCAGTGAGTATTGACACTGACTACCACCCCTGGAGTCACAAGTTCGAATCCAGGGAGTGCTGACTGATTCCAGCCAGGTCTTCTAAACAACCAAATTGGCCCAGTTGCTAGGATGGGTAGAGTCACGTTGGGTTAACGTCCTCATGGTCGCTATAATGTGGTTCACGCTGTTGGTGGGGCGCATGGTGAGTTGTTCGTGGATGCCGCGGAGAATAGCGTGGGCCTCCACATGCGCTACGTCTCCACAGTAACGTGCTCAACAAGCCAAGTGATAAGATGCATGGATTAACTGTTTCAGATGCATGTCAACTGCTAAATAAATAAATATCTTGTCAGGATGTATTTATTCTGAGATTTTATCTGTGGATGGCATCTATCCGGCCTAGCTCCACAGTTGGAACAGGGTGACCCTGGCAACATCCACTTCAAATGTATTACCATCCTTAAAAGTAAACATTGTTAAAGGTTTAAACTATTTTCATTACATTTATCCGTGTTCCAGGGAATCACAAACTTGATCAGCTGACAGCACATGAACTGAGAAGGCAATTACATTCAATACAATCTACAGTCAAGTGCATGACAATTTGTTTCTTGTGATTTATATTTAGATATCATACAGATGATCAGAATCGATACAAAATGTCTTTAGTATGTGCAATGGATGATTATATCATTGCACATATACAGTATATTGCATCCACTTAGATGCCTACTTTATACTACAGAAATTAAGGGTGACAGAATAAACCACATCAGGTTAGGTTACAAAATTTTGATTTGACCACAAATACATTTGTGCAGGTTTATTTCAGTTGTTGCCAATTGTTTTTGTTCCTTAAAAAAAAGACCCAGTTTTAAAGTCTCACAATGTACAATTAAGAGCACGATGAAGAATAACAACTAGCTGTAGAATAAAATGTAACATTTTTTTTTAATGTTTGCTCTGCTGATTGATAACGTAACATGCTAAGCCAATGCCTATAGTCATTAATTCAAAATAATACAAAAATGCATATTACGAACTATGAAGTGTTGCAAAAATGGGAACAATTGAGTTTAAGCTTAAATTTGTTCTACGGTGAAACTTATTTATATTTTCAAAATAATCCATTAGAAGTGCTGAGGTTTAGGAGCTTGGACTAACATTTTCAGTTTCACACGCATGTTGAGGAAACGTATTAATTTTCATATATACTCTGCACACCAGCATAATCAGGAAGCAAACTATAACATTTGACTTTGACATTTTATAGTTAAAGTAAATTAATCTTTGCCATTAAACAGAGAAGAGTTTTTATTTATCAAAATTCATTCCAATCTGTTACAGCTGTTTGGTGTATACAATTAATATACAGATAGCTGGAGAGTTCGACTTATTATTAGGAATTAATTGCCACACAAGGCTAGCAGGATCTTCTCATAGTCTCCTTTTGTGTCATCCTAAAAACAAATGAAACACACAATCTATAACATTAGGATCTTTTTCCATGTAAAGAACAACAAAATAAGAATATTATGCAGTTAAGTATTGAAAGAGTTCTGTGATGAAAGCAAAACATAAAGACCCAACATTTAAATTTGCTTTAACTGCAGTAATTTTAAATCACTTTTAATTACTTGTTTCTTTTCCTTTCCTTTTTTTAATCTGTGTTTCTTAGCTTACTGCAATTTATTTACCTGGATGTCCTGGTAGAGGCTCTTGCTGAACTTCTTCTGATACTCTTGCTTGATTTTGTCCAGGTCTACCTCAGAGCGGCTCACCAATATTCTGGTCAAGATCTTACCTTTGTAACCAGAGCCCTGTAAAAACACAAGGCATTACACAATGTGGTCCTTGCTAAAGTCAGATTCATTGGGAAAAGTTATTAGAAACTTGTAATTATAAAAAAACTTTGACATCAGTGATATAAATGGATCAACTATATGGTAATGTTTTGTGATTAAAAAGTTACACTTGCCTTCATTGCAAGATTTATTTTTTCAGCAAAGAATGCAGGTTTGCTTCCAGCACATTTCACTGTTTGAAAAAAGGTTAAATAAAATCAGTGTTATGAAAACAAATAAATTATAATATTTCATTTGGAAATTGAATGCATGAGTTTGGGACAAAACTATCCATTTGTCTGACCAATGGAAGATGAGGGGTGTGTTCAGGAAACCTTTATTTTTGCAGTTCAGTTTGGTGATGCTAGTAGCTCAGAAATGACACACTGGGGGGTTAAATTGTAGTAGTGCTATGACAACCACTTCTATAGACTTACCAACAGCAATCAAGCAGTTCTCAACATCACCTTTCATCTCCAGATCAATGGCTTTTGCAACATCCACTTTACTGTACTTTGAGTAAAGCTGGAAAACTAAATAAAAAAAAACCAAAAACAAGATACATTATGATGTATTATTGGCATAGTAGATCTGAAGAGAACTGCAGACCTATCCTGAAAATAGGGAGGCATAACAGGTAAACCAGACCTTTCCTCAGGTGAGGAGCACTCCTTGTAGTGAGAATGTCGATAAAAACAGAGCTGTCTGTGCCTTTTCTTTTCTCTCCTGCCTCATACAAGGCCTACAGAAAGATTAAGAGGTTAAGAGACATGTACATGCATGACAAACCACAAACTCACTTACTATACACACTTAATTACCCTGGCATCTTTGTCAGCCAGGTCATCTTGCACAATACGATCTTCACTCCTGGCAGCCTGTGAATAAAAGTTTAAATGCATCATTCATCAACAGTGTTTCTCAATCAGTCCTTCCTTCCATCCCGCCCTACCATCACACACTTTATTTGTCTCACAAATTCGGCACACCCAATTCATGTCATGCATGCACTCTACTAGTGAGCTAATGTGTATAATTAAGCATGTTAATATGCAGTGTTGGGCAATAAGAGTACTGTGGAGCAGGGTTGAGAAACGCTGTGAAGTTGGATCATCTATATGAGCAAAGCCAACCTTGCAGAGAGAAAGAAGGACATTGCTGAAGTCTCCACTTGTCTCAGATTTGATGTCATTCTCTAGATCATTTTTGTAGTCTATAAATTTAAAATCACACATGAAATTTCATATAATAATTATACCGAACTTGAATGCCAATACACATAAAGGATAAGTGGCAGATAATGAGCATTGAAGTTACCTTGTTTGTAAGTCTCTTTAATCTGTCTGATCTCTTTATTGGTCCTGGAAGCCAAAATCTCAGTAAGTGTATCCTCATCTGTGCCTAAACCCTGGAGAGAAAATGACAGTGTAACTGACAATTGTTTCCACACTCCAAATGATCTCAGACCCCTTTAAACCAAAATGAGACCTTCTTGGGAGGTAGTCGGTGTACAGTTTGCTTTAAGCCTGCCATTCGATTCACTAATAATGTGCATTGTAAACACAAATTGATTCAGGCTCACTTGATTTTCCTTTACATGTAAACATGTTTGGCCATGACAGGTTAACATAAACCGGTAATGATAATATGCAGAGTAGAGACACAAAAAGAGATGTGAATATATACAGTGTACAGAGTTGGGGAGTAACGAAATACATGTAGCAGGATTACGTATTTAAAATACAAAATATAAGTACCTGTATTCCACTACAGTTACAATTTAAATCATTGGCAATTAGAATTCAGTTACATTCAAAAAGTATTTTGATTAATGAAGAGATTACTTTGCATTTTATTGTCATTTGTTTTATTAAATATTTAGTCCTTTCAGATGGAAAACATTTATACATATAAATGATGCGGTCCAAAGTGCATTTGAACAGCGGTGAAACACTTTCTTATGATGTTTTAGATTCATACGAGCAGACAGAGAAGTTGAGCAGAAGAAATCAAAATAAACATTGTGTAAATTGTCAACATTACGCTAAGCTAAAATGCTATTTCTAGCCATTTTATATGCACGTTACCAGACACGATCATATTTTTTTTATCAAGAAAATTCATGTTGGATCAGAATTATTTTTTTCTAGGAAGACCTTTGATATTAGGGCAAAAATGGTATTCTTGATAATAATTTTTGTATTGTTTTCCTATAAAAAAAAAAATCAATTAGATTTATATACACACACACACACAACAGTGCATAAGATATTTAGGTTTTTCAGAGAATGTATTTTTAATGTGTATTTTGTCTTACTGTACTTGCAGAGTTTTTAGTCAAAACAAGTGAAAAAAAAAAAAAATCTACCAGTTCTGAATAAGTATTTTCAAAGTATTTAGAATACATTACTGACCTGGAGTAATCTATTGGAATACATTACAAATTACATTTTACAGCATGTATTCTGTAAGCCGTAGTGGAATACGTTTCAAAAGTAACCCTCCAAACCCTGACTGTGTGTATGTATGTATATATATATGAATGAGAGAGAGAGAATATTTTAACACACATGACAGACAGACGTTTCAATGATGCCAAAGAGCAATAACGATGTTTTATTGAACACGGACACATGCCTACTCTGTTTTTAAAGGCATTAAACATGTTTAGTACATTTCATAAGGTAATATGTAGAGCTGATTGTTCTCTTAGCATTAAATATAGCCCTAATAATAATAATAATAGTAATCAACAATATTCTAATTTAAAAAAATGGACTGGGTTCGAAAAAAACAACACTGTGTGAATGTAACACAGACCAAAAAGAGATCTGAGCTGACATTGAAGTCCACAGACAGTGTTTATAAAAATATATAACTGGATTCTTTTTCAATCTATTCAAAAGACATCACATGAACTGCCTTCTGTACAGACAGGATTTGTGCAAGATGGGTTTTTCTTTCCAAAATATCCACACTTATGGTCAGACCTTTAAAGTCTTAAAGTTACCTTCATGGCATGTTTGAGCTGAAAGGCATCATATTGAGCTGGAGGCATCAGTAGGCTCAGAACCACATCTTCCAGTTCACCTTTAAGGGCAGCTTTTATGGCTACATCCAGAGGCTACACAGAAGGCAAGAGATTGTTTAAGTGAGTGAAGATCCAGTAAGAAAAATGTTTCAAATTCAGGTCCAAAGAATGTGTGTGACTCATACCTTGCCACTGGCTTTCTGGTAGGCAGCCTTAATTTGCTGGCGCTGGGCATTACTCCTGCGGACCAGCGTTTCAATGATTGTGGCCTCATCCACACCTGAGAAAATAAAAATAGAAAACGCCGTCAACGGAGTTAAACGGATGCAAAAGTGAGGATGTGCATGTGTGCTGTCTATATCTTTGTAAACGTCTCTACATTAACCTTTTGCCTTGATAGCTTTTTCCAGGACAGCTACATCTGCAGCTGCATTGAATTGCGCAAAGGGCCTTACTGTCCCCTGTCCCTCCTAGAGACACAAGAGGCACTTATTACAATGATTTTATAAGACTAATGTAAGAGACTTATTGTTATATTCAATAACAAAAAATAATAAAAAAAAATCAAGAAGAGAATTTTAAGAAGTAAATGCAGAAACATTGATGCTCTTTCCCTTTAACAGACTGAATGAGTCAAGAAAGGGGAGTGGAATACATTCCTGTTGCTGACTCATTTTCTGGTGCTGCTTAAATTGTCCAGAAAGTTAAAAGAAACAAAGCAAACTTACTGTGACATCTTGCACATCTTGCATGCCCTGATAGGCAAGCTGCTCGAGAAAAGAACTGACGAAGGACATGTTGACACCTTGGCAACACAACAGCTAAACCTACGTGATGGCATATGTTGAGATACATATATTAAAAGGCTGAATACATAAAATATTTTAACTAGCAATTATAACTGCTCTTATAAGAAATAAATAACAAATAGAACAAAACAAAACATCAAAGATTGACATTTCAAAGACTGACAAGCGTTAGTCGACTACGCTGTTCAGGAAAACAGTTTGAGGAAGTTTAGAGCTCTGACTGTCAAGTTACAACTAGTTTTACAACATAAATGCTCTGCAAAGTTTCTAATCTCCTTGAGGAACAGAACTGCATTACTTGGAATCTTATTTTTCAAGAAAAACAATCCCGTCCAAAAATATGCAAAAGTAGGCTATATAAAAAGCTGACATTAATGTCTGGCGTGTAAAACAACGAGTAAAAAGTAGTTAAAATCTGTTCCCCACTTACCAAGACCGAACGCACACAGCAAGCGAGTAGGAGGAAAGCTTTAGTGGTATTTATACCCACAGAACCACACCTAGCAACATCAGTTGAACTGTTGCGCTGCAGTTGTGTTGATGACTGTGAGTTGAGTGGGCAGGACTGCTTGCCTCCTTCCCATCAATCACAGGCTGAAGTATAGGCGCCCGAGCAACCCAGATCAATGGAACGTTTTTTGTTTCTTTTTTATTTATTTTTACAAATTTAAAGGAATATTCCGGGTTCAATACAATTTAAGATCAATCGACATAGTTTGTGGCATAATGTGGATTAGGCCTACCACAAAAATACATTTTCACTTGCCCCTCCTTTTCTTTAAAAAAAGCTTTAGCGCATCAAAATAAAGCTGATGGAAAGGCAAATTATCGCTAAAATTTCACAAGTGTCGACATACTATTTTTCCGTTTAACACTAGCGCATAGTGCATAATTAACACTAGTTTTTTTTTTTTTTTTTTTGGGTGAGAAAATTGGATTTAACTCTAAAATGTAGACAGACATGACAGAGTTTACTCCAATCGTTAGAGGACGGTATACATCCTTGAAAGCCAATATATTGTAAGTGTTTATAGATTGATTTTAACGGCATAAAGATCCATCCGATGCTGCAAAAATGACACTTCCAGGAGTGCCAACACAAATATATTATAACATGCACATCGACAAGTGCAAGGAGAACAAATGAATGGCCAATGTTTGCGATTAATTTGATCGCGGTAGCCATCCGTTTGTTTCTTAAAGCTTTTCCTCTCCATTCAGAATAATTTACAGCAGTCATGGAATTAGCCCACAATACAAAAAACATAGAATTTCTGTGAGCAAAGAGGTTTTTAAAAAATAAATACACTTTACTAGGAAAAATGCCGGCAAAATTCCCTTTAAGTTAAATAAATTACCAAATGAAAAAAATACATGTATTTTTAGACCTATATATGCTTTTTCTTTACACAAACTTAATTTAGCCTTACCCTGTTCTGTAGACAAAAAGTCGGCCGAATGATTCTCAGAATGTTCTACAATTTTTTTTAAGGCTAAACTATCAGAACTACTTGTCCAATGCGGAGTTCACTTTCAGAAAAATAACTTTTGAACATTTTAAAACGTTTAAATATTTTAAATCTAACCGTCTTTACCTCTGATCGCATTTAGAATCACCACACACACACACTGTCAATAACTTTGGGGGGTTTCTCATTTAGAATCACATAAAGAACAAGGAATATTCTTTTAAGATTTCCTGCTCCTATAGTCATAGGCCTACTTTCCATAAAAAATAGGCCTACCTTTAATTTTCAGGTCATACTTTAAATAATTACTTTACATTATTTTTATCAGCATCATAGGCTATACATAATTTGTATTATTAGGCTCTACGTCATGATATTTAAGCAACTCAACTGCAAATGCAGTCTTCACAGTCCAGCCCTGCAGCAAACATGAATAATAAACAATAGCCTGTATGTCTTAGCAAATGCAGCAGAATCCCGTGTTTGCATCATATCATTTCCGTTCACCACCCACAATGTCAGAGCCAGCCTCAAAAGTTTTGGAAATCCAGTGAGTGCCTTTCACTTAGGAACATTTATTTTCACCATCATCATAGAGGGAGTGGTAGTATCCTGAATTAAATGTGAATTTGGATGTAATTTAAAAACCAGTCTGCATTGCGGGAACAGGCAGGACCGTCTAACAAAATAACTTTTGTTTTTCGAGGTATACAGGCAAAGGATTAACTTTTTCTCTCTTTTATCACAAACAATTGTGCAATTGTACAATTGTGCAATTTTTTAGAATCACTGTTCAGTAAACATGAATACATTTTTTGGTTGCATCAGATTAAGCCACAGATAAATTAACTGCATTCGTGAGAAAATGGCATTCCAGACCGAACAGAAACACAAAAGTAATGTTACTGCATCGAGTATCTGGTTTTCCAGCATTCCTCTATGCAAAACACAGCAAAAACGAATTGATGGCAACGAGACAGCATAGCAATTCACATTCTTAGGACAACAGATTGACACACTTTGCAGTCCATACACGTCAACTTTTTGCAGTTTTGTAAAGGCAGACCCAAACCTGTTAGCACACGCCTATGAACAGCACTGACTGCCCGAACAAATCATGTCATGTTCTCTGTGTTTTACATTGTTTTCATTATTTTCTAACACCTTCTGCTTTACCACAAACATCTCTAGCATTGTAAACTGACATTTAGTACAAATAGCTACAGTACTATATTTGTGGCGTTCATATTCAAAAATGTTTCTACCTAAAAGCAGCTAACACAACTGTGTGTGAAGTAATTTACTCGCTCAGAGTGATGTAACAATAAAACTGTTCCTCCATATTTATTGTTAGATGATTCATTTGAATGGTATCTGACATTCTGAGTTTCCCACTATTAAAGGAATAGTTTACCAGATTTAAAAATCTGTAAATGCAGTTGAACCAACTTGTGCACTATAGTCCAAGTTTTCTGAAGCCATACAATCATACAATCACTTGTAAATTTTTCATAACTCTCAAATCTTTCAAGAACAATTTTTTTTTTATCAACTCCTGTTTCCAGGGTCCTCTTGATCTTGGAAAGTCTTGCAAGAGTCGCCACGTTCACATGAAGCGACAAAGCAACATGATCTCATTCATTTTCAACTTGAGCATGTCCAGCGACATGAGCAACAGTGACAGTTGGCAAAAAGATATGGCCATGTCCAGTGACTTCAGAAAGTTGAGAAAAGTTTAACTTTATGCAAATGAGGAGCGACTTTCTATAGCGACTACAGTGTAAAGACGTGTTAGTGGACCTCACGTTATCCGTCTCCTGTGAGATTATGTCGTTAACAAGACAGAGGAGAAATTAACATTTCTGTGAGTGATTTCACTGCTCTGTATGAATTGTCTGTAACCACATACATGGTTATAATAAGAAAAATAACCATGCATGGAAAAAAAAATATTTTGCAGTCTGAGTGAATTAGATTTTGACATTGATAGATTGTTCATTTGTTAATGATATGATGCAATGAGCACTGCTGCAGTTCATATAAAAACTCAGAATGTTAATTTATAGCCACAAGAAAAATAATTCCCTGTCAAATTAGAAAGATATTTTAGTTTCATCAGCAATATGTCTCATCTGTTGTCAAGTTTAAAAAAAGAAATGACAAGATGTGCATTCCATCAGTAACGGTACAATGACAGCAGTAGGAACATCCACTAGCAACATATAGTACAGGGACTAGTGACATCAAGTGATAATGTCGCTGCATGTGAGAACCGGGCTTAAGTTTAAGGTTAGGTTTAGGGCTCTATTTTTATGACCTTGCTAAGCACAGCACAATCCGCAATGACCATGCACACCATCTTATCTAATTTTTGTAAGAGAGCTAATTTTAAGCGCAAAGCTTAAATGGGTGTGGGTGGAAGTGTTTGCGCTGTCTGTGGGTGTATGCACTGTATGTAAATGAAATAGTGCAAAGAGCAATTTTCTAATTTTTTGAGAAATTGGTTATTGCCCTGAGACGTTTCAGAACTTCATTTGTTTTCCTAACCTGAAAGGCTGATACAATCACTGTTAATACTATAGCCATGATTTGTGAATCACTTGATCAATTTGATTAATAATACCTACATTCTCTAAAATTCAACAGAGCCTACATTCCAATACTGACGAGAACAAAATTTAACATGCTTATAAAAGGAGTGTGTCACTGTCATATAAATATCCCTGGCATTCATCAATGATGCAGTTAATGGATAAAAGAAGTCCATATATCTATTACTTTAATTTATTGCAAACAGCCCATTTAGACTACCAACTTCTTATGCATGTGCTGTCTTTGTTTATATTGCTGGTGCTTGAGAGGGAATAGACTATAATAGAACTGAAGGTGCAATAACCAGAGAAGAATCTCACAATTAAATTGCACTTGACCTGGCGTGTTAGCACTTTGCATGCACATTTTCACGAAACCACTTGTGCCTTGAATTAGCGCATGCTAGCAAAACTTCACAGTCATGTCCATTGTATTTTCGCATATTAATTATCACAATGCGCTGTGCTAAGTGCTAGTGTGATGCTCACGTTCTACCTACTCTGTACGGGACTCATCTCCAGCACAGGAGGTGGGTGCGCTAACAAGGAGGCTAAGGGCTACAGCCTCTAATGTCAGTCGCTAGTGCACCTCTTGAAGTCAGGAGAGTGAGGTTTATACACATTGCACAGCTATCTATCAGCTGGCTCCCATTACACTGGCACTCTTAAAATAGGGCCCTTAAATGTACTGAAGTATCGGTGTGAATCTGATTTGGGTGCTGTGAATGAGAGTTGATCAATAATTTAATTTGAGAGTGATTAACAACTTAAACATCAGTCTGTACATCAAAATAGAAATTTGTCCTCAGAGGACTTAGAATATACTGCATAAGATGGTGTGACTGCTTTTACTGTTTTCTTTTTTTTGTTTTTTATTTGGGAGCTTGACAGCCCAGAGTCACAATTTTCCTTTCTCATATCACACAAACTGTGAAGATGCTTAAAATTTCTCCTTTTGTGATCCAGAGAAGAAAAAAATCATACAGGTTTGTAGAAAAATTAGAATGAATGAATAAATAGTTTTAATTTCCATGAACTATTCCTTAAAAGCAGATGAACCAGTTTTGATTACTTTTAACCCTTTCCTTGTCTTCATATAGTGCTGATGGCTGAATATTAGGCTCACACATACATGGTACAGAAAGTAAGCCGATCATGAGCATAAGATGTCTGTTTATGTCATTATTTTCAATTCATGAAAAACATGCAATCCTTTTTAGGCAGTAATTCACAAATCCAACGATGATCACAGTACAGGTTGCTATTAGCATTGTCCTAGAGGGATAGACCTACAGTATATGGATGTAGTTACAATCTCTATCTTACACATTGGAAACCTGATGACAGTCTGCAGCTTGTGTTGGCCAATCCGGAAAACTAATCCCACTGAAACCTCATCCACAGATGTTAATATTTAACAAGTGTTGAGAGTTTGGCACCTCACAAAAACAAGAATCTTTCTAGTTTTTTCTCTATTATGTTTGCCAGCCAGGTATTCATAAAGCTGCCTGCAGTCAAGTGTCTTTGAATAAAGGTAATCCATCGGAATTACAGATCATTCATTTTCTTTCAACTCTTTCATAAAGCAAATGTTTATAGTTTCACTGATGATGTTAACATTCATCTCTCTAATTCAATAAAAACACTCTATATATCGTCACCTTCCTAAAATAATGTCCTAAGTAATTTTTTCAGGTTTTTCAGAAATTCTACCAGAGGTGGCAAGCATCATGAGGAGATGATTTAGGCAAAAAAAAAAAAATTTTGGTGAAGAAACGACTTGGGACATTATTTTAGGAAGGTGACGATATGTGTTTTATGTAGCCAGATTTATATATGTTAATATATATATTTATATGTTATAGCATTTAATTAGGTTGTTTAGACTGCTTAGTGATAACACTGAAATAACGTTAACCTGTGGCCGTGCATTTAATCAGGCACCAGTCCAACCAGTGGTGGTAAAGCAGCATACTGTAAGTTTATAATTCTCAACATCTTATTATTGTACATTAGGTGGGGTGATTCAAGTTTTTCTTCTTTTTTTTTTTTTAATTGGACAGGGAGGGAATAGAATGTATTTGTAATAATATTTTTTGAGAAGCTAACATAGAAGTTGGCTTAAACTTGTATTTACCTAGGCTTTTACCGCATAGCTCAGTTTATATATTTGTGTGGTTAAAATATGGGTAAATACTGTGGAGGAATCTTGGTCTTATTATGTATGTACAGTACGTCAGTGTATCACTGTGACACATGTGCCTTATTTCTTGCCCATTCTCAAACAAAAACAGAGATACAGACACTCTGACATCATGTATGTTAATTCTGGAGCAGAAAATGTGTCAATGTATTTGAACTTCATGGACAGGAAGTTACGTAACCATACCGTTGCCCCAGCATCAAAACAACGTACGTAAATATCACACCTCTATCTACCTCACATCTTAATGCGTCACTTTAGGCATATCTGATCTTGTGTCATCACACAAAGAGTTTTTAGATGTTGAGCAATAAAGGTTTTCCAAGACTGTGTTCGGTAGGAAGTCGTATGTGTTCATCAGGATGTTCTGTTTTTCCCAGTAATTAAATGTATTTTGTTGAAAACTGGTTATTACATTTTACTGCAACAGAACTTTCATCTCCAAAACCACATCCTGTCGGCTATCAGCACACCTAACCAGTCTTTAAAATATATTTTAAAAGACAACCTATTATTGAAAATAATATCACCTTTTAGAAACACTTACTCTTAGATGTAATTCTCTGTGAACAGTCTAAAAACATTGTTTTCTTTCCTGGACCGACTCGATGTTGAGATCTGAGCTCTGTGGGGGCTACCTGTTGAAGGGCTCCATGTTCTCCTTCAATTACAGGTGAAACTCGAAAAATTAGAATATCGTGCAAAAGTTCATTCATTTCAGTAATTCAACTTAAAAGGTGAAACTAATATATTATATAGACTCATTACAAGCAAAGTAAGATATTTCAAGCCTTTATTTGATATAATTTTGATGATTATGGCTTACAGCTTATGAAAACCACAAATTCAGAATCTCAGAAAATTAGAATATTGTGAAAAGGTTCAGTATTGTAGGCTCAAAGTGTCACACTCTAATCAGCTAAACACCTGCAAAGGGTTCCTGAGCCTTTAAATGGTCTCTCAGTCTGGTTCAGTTGAATTCACAATCATGGGGAAGACTGCTGACCTGACCGTTGTGCAGAAAACCATCATTGACACCCTCCACAAGGAGGGAAAGCCTCAAAAGGTAATTGCAAAAGAAGTTGGATGTTCTCAAAGTGCTGTATCAAAGCACATTAATAGAAAGTTAAGTGGAAGGGAAAAGTGTGGAAGAAAAAGGTGCACAAGCAGCAGGGATGACCGTAGCCTGGAGAGGATTGTCAGGAAAAGGCCATTCAAATGTGTGGGGAGCTTCACAAGGAGTGGACTGAGGCTGGAGTTACTGCATCAAGAGCCACCACACACAGACGGGTCCTGGACATGGGCTTCAAATGTCAAACGTCTTACCTGGGCTAAAGAAAAAAAGAACTGGTCTGTTGCTCAGTGGTCCAAAGTCCTCTTTTCTGATGAGAGCAAATTTTGCATCTCATTTGGAAACCAAGGTCCCAGAGTCTGTAGGAAGAATGGAGAGGCACACAATCCAAGATGCTTGAAGTCCAGTGTGAAGTTTCCACAGTCTATGTTGGTTTGGGGAGCCATGTCATCGGCTGGTGTTGGTCCACTGTGCTTTATTAAGTCCAGAGTCAACGCAGCCGTCTACCGGGACATTTTAGAGCACTACATGCTTCCTTCAGCAGACAAGCTTTATGGAGATGCTGACTTCATTTTCCAGCAGGACTTGGCACCTGCCCACACTGCCAAAAGTACCAAAACCTGGTTCAATGACCATGGTATTACTGTGCTTGATTGGCCAGCAAACTCGCCTGACCTGAACCCCATAGAGAATCTATGGGGCATTGCCAAGAGAAAGATGAGAGACATGAGACCAAACAATGCAGAAGAGCAGAAGGCCGCTATTGAAGCATCTTGGTCTTCCATAACACCTCAGCAGTGCCACAGGCTGATAGCATCCATGCCACGCTGCATTGAGGCAGTAATTAATGCAAAAGGGGCCCAAAACAAGTACTGAGTACATATGCATGATTATACTTTTCAGAGGGCCGACATTTCTGTATTTAAAATCCTTTTTTTTAATTGATTTCATGTAATATTCTAATTTTCTGAGATTCTGAATTTGGGGTTTTCATAAGCTGTAAGCCATAATCATCAAAATTATATCAAATAAAGGCTTGAAATATCTTACTTTGCTTGTAATGAGTCTATATAATATATTAGTTTCACCTTTTAAGTTGAATTACTGAAATTAATGAACTTTTGCACGATATTCTAATTTTTCGAGTTTCACCTGTATATTTGCAAAGGGAATGATGAAATCTAAAATGTTTATTTCCTACTGATACACTAAAGCAGAATAAAAAACTTTTTATGAAAAATATAATGAACCGAACACTTTTACAGACATATATATATATATATTTGAAGCCAGAAGTTTATACACACTTAAGTTAATTTTTAACCACTCCACAGATTTAATTTTAGCAAACTATAGTTTTGGCATGTCAATTAGGACATCTACTTTGTGCATTACACAAGTAATATTTCCAACAATTGTTTCCAACAGTTCACCTTTTTGAACGGTTGCCTTCTGGCCAATGCTTCAGAGCTCTGAGCACCAGTATATATATATATATATATATATATATATATATATATATATATATATATATATATATATATTAGGTAAAGGACTTGATGTAGAGTGGGAAAGGAGGACACAGCAACTGGGTTCTTCAACTCAAAAGTATGTTTTTTAATAAAAACTCAAAAAGGCCTTTTCAGGAGTACACACTTCCCATTTAAACACAACAGTCTTTTTCACACAGGTCTCTCTCACTCTGCCTTTGGCGTGGTTGATCTTTATCGCTCTCCCAATGCTTACAGCAATTAGAAACAGGTGTTAGTCATCATTGGGCTCAGGTGTATGCACCCTTACTTCTTTCTTTCTCTCCGGACAAACGCTCGACCACGCGCCCACCACCACATATCCCCACCACCCGACTCAGGCTGGGGAGACATCCGGTCTGTCTACCACTCTACCCTACATTTCTGGAAAGGAAGTCCACGACAGCCATCTGCGCTCCCGGTCTGTGACCACCTCGAACTTAAACGGCTGAAGAGCCAGATCCCACAGGGTGATCCGCGTGTTGGTATCTTTCATGCAGTGGAGCAATTGGTGTGGGGCGTGATCCGAACAGAGGGTGAAATCCCGCCCCAGCAGGTAGTAGCAGAGAGTGAGGACTGCCCACTTGATGGCAAGTCACTCCTTCTCAATGGTGCTGTACTTAATCTCCCTCAGCAAGAGGTTGCGTCTAATGTAAAGCACCTTTCTTAAAAGGAAATATAATCCATCAATAATAGACAGTATATCCCGGATCTAGAGGGGGGATAGAACAGGCGCACACTAATCTAGGGACAGTACTCATCAAGGCTGTGTAAAATGCTCTAGACTTGATCAGAGCTTGATAAGAGAAGTGTCAAATTAACTGCATATTCATATTTGAAGTTGCAGCTAAAGGTGAGGACTCTTGGCTGAGGAAAGGTAGACTCAGATGGAACACATTCAAACACTGGATTGGCGCAGACCGGCATCATGATTCAAAATCCACTGGCAAAGATAGGCTCTGGCAAAGGTGGTTGTGTATAATTAAAGTGCAGATAGAAGTTCATTCTAAAAAAGATTTGCAATTACATTCATAGCCTCCAGTATGTCTTCTGTGAGTGCAAGAGTAAGAGAATGTGAGGTTAAGGCTCCAGTGGATGTCAAGATGTTTATCCCATATGATTCTGCCAAGCTATGCATAATCCAAATATGTAGATACCACTCCTGATGCATTCTTATAGGGACTCTTCTCGACTCTACATTGTGTAATGTGCCACATTTAAGAATAGAGCTTAATCCAGTGGACCTAAGAGCACTGTCTTATGGACAAGAACACAAAGTTGTTTGTTAGGAATGCAATTTAGCAGTAGTCACATGTCTGTCACTCCCTCTGTTGCCAGATAAAGATCTCCATTCACTTGCAGTTTAAGGACCTACTGAGCAAAGATATTTTTCTATTTTTCTTCAAATGTGTTCTAGTGAAGAAAGAAAGTCATACACACCTGGGATGTCATGAGGGTGAGTAAATCACGTGTTAACCACGGAGGTGCTAAGAAGAGACAATGCAATGCTCAGTCTATCAGTGCAAAAGAAGGAAAGAAATGTCCACACAGCTGTTGCCATCACAAGTGGCCAAAAGGCTAAACCAGAGACAGTCACATACTACAACAGAACCAAGTTCGGAGTAGATGGGCAAGATCAAATGGCAAGGAAATACTCTGTGAAAGCACCCACATGTAGATGGCCAGTGGCTGTGTTTTATAATATCCTTGACCTGGCTGTGATAAATGCTTCCATCATGTTCAAGAAATGCACAAACGAGAGAATGTCACAGAGGAACTTCATAATCCGACTGGCAAATGAACTTCGATACGGCCATATGAGAGTAAAAGCCACACAGCTGACGGTGCGAGGACCCAGGCAGGAGCAGCTGCAGATGGAGAGAGGAATGCAGCGTCAAGTGCGGATAAACTGGAAGAAAAACGTATCGGTTACCTAACGTAACCTCGGTTCTCTCTAGATGAGGGAACGAGTATTGCATAAGCTAGCTTACGCTACGGGAAAGATTAATCTTTTCTGAGATATTGAAGCCAAAAAATTATCCTTAATTTTTGTATCCATTGTCAACGCAGTGCGGCAGCTGCAGACCTTGAGCGGGCTAGCTAGCGAGCTCATAGGTTGCTCTGCGGCAACTGCTGCAGCCTATAGACGAGCTTGGGCGAACTCGCATCCAATGAGAGGCGTCCGCGCGCTCACTGCAACAAAGCCCGCCAAAATGGGCGTGACTAGAGTGCATATAAGTGTAGTTCGTAGGCCGGAACCCTGGTTTTCATTGACTGAAGCGAAAAGTCGCTCGTGGCGCGAGCACGGCCGGCTACGCAATACTCGTTCCCTCATCTAGAGAGAACCGAGGTTACGTTAGGTAACCGATACGGTGCCGGTCTGTGTGGAATGTGTCCCATCAGTGCAGCTCACCAGGGGAGCTGTAGCGTATTAAACCGCTAGTAGTTTTGCCTGCAGAGCGGGCACTTCCATATTGTAAAATCTGAAAAAGGTGGAGGGGGAAGTCCATCCCGCTGTCACACATATGTCGTGAATGGAAATCCCGCTGGACCATGCCCACGAGGATGCCATGCCTCTAGTGGAGTGAGCCCTAATGCCCAACGGGCATGGCAGGTCTTTGACGCCGTATGCAGCAGCAATAGCGTCCACTATCCATCTAGATAGTGTCTGTTTCGAGGCGGCGAGACCTTTGGTGCGCCCTCGAGCGAAACGAAAAGCTGCTCAGAGCGTCTGAAAGCGGCGGAGCACGCAGTATACAATCTCAGTGCTCTGACCGGGCAAAGGAGATTGGCGTCGCGTTCACTAACGGATGCTGGCAGCGCCGATAGGGAAATGACCTGTGCTCTGAAAGGAGTACCGATCACCTTGGGAACATAGCCGTGTCTAGGCTTTAAAATGACCTTGGAGTCACTTGGTCCAAACTCAAGACACGCAGCGCTGACAGACAGCGCGTGAAGGTCTCCCACACGTTTGACTGATGACAGGGCAGTCAGAAAAACGGTTTTGAGTGAAAGGTATTTCAAATCCACGGATTGAAGTGGTTCGAAAGGGGGCTTTCATAGTTTCGAGAACTATAGAAAGATCCCAGATAGGAACCGATGGGGGCGCGGGGGTTCATCCTTCTAGCTCCCTGAGGAAGCGGATGACCAGCTCGCTTTTACCCCATGACTGGCCGTGCAGGGGTGCAGCTGAACGCCGCAACGGCCGCCACATACACTTTGAGCGTGGATGGGGATCTGCCCTTATCCAGCAGCTCTTGTAGAAATACGAGCAGCGACGACACCCCACATGTCCGCGGGTCCAGGTCTCGGTCGGTGCACCATTTTGAGAACACAGACCATTTTGACGCATAGAGTCTTCTCGTGGAAGGGGCTCTAGCGTGTATGATGGTGTTTATTACTCCTTCTGGCAGAGCGACGGGTAGTCGTTGATCACCCACGCATGCAGCTCCCAGCGCTCTGGGTGGGGATGCCAAATTGTGCCGCGAGCTTGAGAGAGGAAATCTGCTCTCACTGGGATGGGCCACGGCGCTGTCAGTGACAGCTGCGTAAGCTCCGGGAACCATGTCTGATTCTCCCAACGCGGGCTATGAGAAGCACCGAGTGACGCTGCTTCCCTGATCCTCTGCATTACCTGTGGCAATAGCGAGACGGGAGGGAAGGCGTAAGCGGGCATCTGGGCCAGTCCTGGGCCAGCTGCGTCCTCGCTTCGAGAAAAATATTGGGCAGTGAGAGTTCTCTTTGGATGCAAAGAGGTCTATCTCCGCTCTGCCGAATAGGTGCCATAACGCCTGGACTGTTTGAGCGTGCAGGGACCATTCCCCTGGGGGAATATTGTCTCTGGACAGTCTGTCCGGGCCGTCGTTCAGGTGGCCTGGCACGTGCGTCGCCCTCAGCGGAGCGCAGGTGGCACTGGGACCAACTCAGTATGCGTTTCGTCAGATGGAAGAGGTTCCTGGATCTGACACCGCCCTGACGGTTTAGGTAGGATACCACAGATCTGTTGTCCGAACGGACCAGGACGTGGTGACCCTGAATGACCGGGAGAAAGCGCACGAGCGCGTACTCGACCGCTATCATTTCCAGACAATTTATGTGAAGGAGCTTTTCCTGAACTGACCATAGGCCGAAAACCGGAGAGCCCTCGCGAGACCGCGCCCCAACCCGTGTTGGACGCGTCTGTCGAGATGACTTTTCGGCGAGATACAGCTCCCATTGTCACTCCCCGCTGATACCATTCGGCCACTGTCCAGGGCTGCAGAGCTGAAATACAGGTCTGAGTCACCATGATGGGCTGGCGGCCTGTGGCCCAAGCCCGGCGAGACGCCGGGTGTTTAGCCAATGCTGAAGCGGGCGCATGTGCAGTAAACCCAGCTGAAGTACTGCTGCGGCTGAGGCCATGTAGCCTAGCACTCTCTGAAATTTCTTCAGAGGTGTGAGGCTGTTCATCTGAAATGACGCGGCTAGTCGCTGCACACGGCGCCGCTGTGTAGATAAGCGAGCCGTCATTGCCACTGAGTCTAGTTCTATTCCAAGGAAGGAAATTGCCTGACTGGGCTGTAGTGAGCTCTTGGTCCAATTGACTGCAAGGCCCAAACTGTTCAGATGACTGAGGAGAACTGTCCTGTGAGACAGAAGCTCCGTATGTGATTGTGCCAAAATCAGCCAATCGTCCAAATAGTTCAGAATTCGCAAACCCTGACTCCGCGAGGGGTGCGAGCGCCGCGATCCATGCACTTCGTGAAAGTACGGGTGCTAAGGACAGGCTGAACGGAAGGACGGTGTATTGATAAACCTGGCCGTCGGCGAATCTCAAGAATGGCCTGTGACGGGATTTATCTGAATCTGAAAGTATGCATTTTTCAGATCGAGAGAAATAAACCAGTCCCCTGGCGCATCATGCGCGAGGAGTTTGCTGGTTGTAAGCATTTTGAACGGTCTTTTGCAAGCGCTTTGTTCAAAACCCTGAGATCTAATATTGGTCTGAGGCCGCCGTCTTTCTTGGGGACAAGAAAATAACGGCTGTAAAACCCCGACTCGCTCAGGGAGGCGGCACTCTCTCTATGGCCCTTTTGCACAGAAGGTTTGCTATTTCTGAACGAAGCACGCACGCTGCTTCTGTGTTCAAAGTAGTTTCGAGCCGCACTCTGAAGCAAGGAGGACGGCGATCGAACTGTAGCAAATAGCCCTGTTTTATTGTGCTTAACACCCATTCGGATATCCCTGGAATATCTTCCCACGCTTTGAAGCGTAATGTTAGAGGGTGAATGGCCAAATCGCTCTGATTGCCGCACACAGCAGCTGAACAGAATGTGTGAGCGCGCTTACTGTGCTTATGCTGGACTGCTCGCAGACAGCATGGACAGGCTGTTCTGTGAGTGACTTCCCGATTGAGGTGAATGGGGAAAGAGTCACGTCTGTTAAAGGTGGGGTATGTGATTTTCTTTTTTGACCATTTTTTCAAAATAACTTGAAATCCTATTCCTAACCCACTTACTGGCTGTAAATTAGAAGCACTGAAATGAAAATTAAGCAATTTAATCATCTGTGGAACGGGCAGGACTCGAAAAACTCCAGCCAATCATTTTCAAGACCATCTAGAATCATTGGACAGAAAATGTGTCAATCAAACGGTCGTACCATGCCCCCTCCCCCACCACCCTGGCTGCGTGTCCCGTTCAGTGCGCATACTCAAAGCTCGTGACCCAGTAACAGGAAGCGATTGTATTTATGTATGGAGAATAGAGCTTTTATAGTGCTAGTGGGGTTGTTCCACATTTCTATGAATCCTGTTTTGAATAGAAGACCGCTGTACAGACGCCTAGGGCTGGCTATGTTCTTTTTTTTTACAGTTATGAGAAAATCAACTCTACACCTTTCAAGAGTGGTATGCGAACCCCTCCTCCTGCTGTGTCAACAATTTGCTCTGAAAAATTGTCTGACAGGTGAATGCACTGTTTGACTAGTGAGTCTAGAACACTGCTAGAACACTGCGCATCTGAGTTTTCGCTCGTGCATGATTGCGCGTCCATGTTTTTCGAATGGGTGGAGTCAGGGCCAGCGTTGGAGGAGAGAAGGTAGGACCTTAGAGTTGTGTATTTTCAAAATCTGCCGGCCGTTTTGCAAATCACATACCCCACCTTTAAGTGATGCGCAAGCATAGCCACGGGCACGGGACTTACATACAGAGAAGTGTTTGCTGGCCGTGTGACAGAGCGGGCAGAGAATGGGCGCGCGCACGTATTCGTGAGCGCATTTATTGACTCTAACACTCGAAGTGGTTCAGTAACCGCTTTTGAGTGTGCTCTGATGGGGACACGGAACGTGTAATGCTTGTGTGTAGAGCTGAACACTAGATTGTGGGCACATTTTCTACACATAAGGCTGGTCGTGTGACAGAGCGGCCAGAGAATGGGCGCGCGCACGGATTCGTGGGCGCGTTTATTAACCCTAACACTCGAGCGGGTCGTAACCGCTTTATGTGAGTGTGCTCTGATAGGGACACGGGACGTGTAATGCTTGTGTGTAGGGGTGAGCACTGAATCGTGGGCACATTTTCTACACATAAGGCTTTATTTTGGGTCGCCGTGGAAACGGCGTTTGAGTGCAGGCAAGCGGGTAATATCACCGGCTTGTTGGCTGCTGAATCCACCACTGCAGTAGCCTGAGAGAAGGGGACTGACAGGGGGCGTACGGGACTTACATACAGCTGGCCGTGTGACAGAGCGGGCAGAGGAGGGGCGCGCGCACGGGCTCGTGGGTGCGTTTATTAACTCTAACACTCGAGCGGGTCGTAACCGCTTGTGTGAGTGTGCTCTGATAGGGACACGGGATGTGTAATGCTTGTGTGTAGGGGTGAGCACTGGATTGTGGGCACAATTTCTACACATAAGGCATGTTTACTCTTTACAAGATTTCTTTGGGTCGCCGTGAAAACGGCGTTTGAGTGCAGGCAAACGGGTAGTATCACCGGCTTGTTGGCTGCTGAATCCACCACTGCAGTAGCCTGAGAGAAGGGGACTGACAGGGGCGAAGCTTTGACGGTGGTCCGGCCGTGGCGGGACTGAGCCGTCGTTTTCTCAACAACGCTAGGAGGACTTCGGTTGCTCAGGTTTCAGTACAATCTTAGGCCGAGGCCCGCAGGGGGGCGGCGGTCTGCGGCGGCTGTCTGAGCGCGATCGAGGGCGGCCGCCCTGTCGACGCTGAGAAGTCTGGCTTGTTGAGCTGGGCGCTGTGAAGAGGCTCGTGCAGGAGGCTGGTCACGTGGGCGGCCTGCAGAGGAGCTAGCGCGACGAGGTAGAAAGAGATTCATGGCTTGGGCTTCGAGAAACGGTCAACAATGCCACTCACCGTGGAACCGAAGAGACCGGACAGAGAGAGCGGCGCGTAGTGCGTTCAGCTTCTCCCAAGTCGGCTAGTCAGATCTGAAACAGCCTCTGTCTGTAAGACGGCCATGGAATGCAGAGCAGATGCGGCTTGGCCGGCGGCGGTATAGGCGCGGCCAACACAGGCGGAAGTAGTTCTGCAGGCCTTAGACGGGAGCACCAGCTTAGACCGCCATCTCGCGGAGGGCGGGCAAAGGTGCGGCGTGGAGTCTGTTGGGAGCCTGTTCAGGGGGCGGTGACCACTCGAGCCCGAGGCGGTCGACAACCTGTGTGAGGAGGCGCGTTAGTTCCCCTTCGACTCCGGCGCGGGTCCTGCTGGATTCCTGGGCCGAGAAGGAGGCGTGTGAGCCTGACCACTCCTCGCTGTCCGAAGCCATGATGGAACAGCCCTTATCCTCCGCTTCTTCGTCCGAGATGGCAGCAGAGCAGCCGCTCGGCGGCAACTGCGCGTCCCGAGTGGGCGGGGAGGGTGAAGGCGATGCTCGAGGGAGGGGCTCCGGCGAGGCAATCGCTTCTACCACTGGTTCCGGCAACCTTTGAGAGCAGCGCTTTTACTGCGCGGCTGAATGGAAGGCGGCGCGGCGGCTCGGTCCTGAGCGCTTCGAGTCGAGCCCGCAGGGTCGACATCGGAAGCTCCTCGCAGAGATCGCATCCGCCTTCAGCGAGGGGGAGCTCTGCATGCCCCAGTCCCAGGCAGAGAGCGCAGATGAGGTGGCGGTCTCCGGTGCTGAGAGGGGCGCGGCATGAGGCGCAAGTGGAGCGAGGCATCTTTAAAAAGACGCTCGTACTCTTTTGTGAAGTTCATAAGAACTAGCTTGCTTTAAAAAGGATACGTCGCCGGATGGCGTAGCTCGCAGGACGGCTGAAGGTGGCGAAGACGGCCGGCTTCTTCGAGCGCTGTCCATGCTTGCTTGATGCCCCTCGAACGGCGACGCGGCTTCCAGTTCAGAGATGCGAAGAGCTTCGCTGAAGAGATGAAAATCAGGGTTCCAGCCTACGAACTACGCTTATATGCACTCTAGTCACGCCCATTTTGGCGGGCTTTGTTGCAGTCATTGGATGCGAGTTCGCCCAAGCTCGTCTATAGGCTGCAGCAGTTGCCGCAGAGCAACCTATGAGCTCGCTAGCTAGCCCGCTCAAGGTCTGCAGCTGCCGCACTGCGTTGACAATGGATACAAAAATTAAGGATAATTTTTTGGCTTCAATATCTCAGAAAAGATGAATCTTTCCCGTAGCGTAAGCTAGCTTACGCAATACGAGAGAACCTCTCGTAAGAGAACTAAACTAAGGACACTTGTGACAAATGTCAAAAGGTAGTGTGTGGGAGCTGCAGATGGAAGGAGAGTAGGCCTACCTATGTTTACTGTGAGTAATCGATCCACAAGCGTCAGTGAATGATGTGCGGTGTTTGCCCCAAAACAACCAGATGCCTTGTTCAAGTGAGCCCACTTTTAGGAGAATTCGTTCATAATGATTTTACCGCATAATACTTTCATTATAGTTTTGCAGCATGATATTTTTGCTCACTGTAAAACAAATATTGCTTTCTAAATCAGTTCGTTTTCCACAGTTTAGCGAAAGTTCATATTCTTTATTAACTGTTTTGGCCATTTTGGGTTAGGCCTATATGTGTTTCATACATGTCCAAGGTTTTTACTATGCATTGAAATACACATTGGTGATGTTTTTATAAGCTATTGTATCCTAAGAATTGTCTTTATTTTACAAAGAAAATAATAGAATATAAATAATCAAATTTGTATCTGTAATTAGCTACAATAGCATGTTCTGTGGTTGTCGATGAACTAATACATTTTCACATTCATTAGAATTTAAATATTGTGTCCTGGTGTTTATTATTAATATAACAGATTCATTTAGGCCTATTCATTTTGATTCCAGTGGTGGCTGCATAGGATTGTTTCCGATTCGTGTTGTCCAAACATTTCCAATAACTCCAGAGTGTTGTAAAGTCCAAAAGTCAACATGTTTTGAAAAAGATAGATGTAATAATTTCCAAAATTCACAACATGTTTTTATCTAACGAAATATTCTGCCTCAATCCATGTTTGTTGGCATTTAGGCTTTCAAAAACATTTTAAGTGTGGAAAAAAACATTGCACCTTCCGGGGCAGTCTAGCAGCTAATAAATATATATATATATATATTCAAGGATTTTTAAATTTTTTTAGGGTGATGACATCATAAAATATGATGACAGACATTAGAAGCTTCATTCTAAAACCTCAATAGAAGCTTCGAATGTAAATATGACATGCAAAAAAATGCTTGGCCATTCTAGTAGTTATAGAATTCCGGTAGTTCTAGTGAGAGCAAAGTTTCAACGCTTGATAAACGGTAAGACCGTTTTTTCTTCTTCCTTTTCCTCTAGTGTGCAGACTTATGTACAATAATTAGACACATTCCATTTGATTTTCAAGGCGCCACAAAGAGGCTATTTAAACTCAGCAGTGTATTGTGAACCTGCACGGGCAGAGCGCATATACAGGCAGTAAGAGTTTGATCATTTTTTACATTCATTTGAAATGCATCCTTTCAAAACCTTTGTATTGTGCTATTTAAGCTTATAGTTCACTGTTATGCTATTTTGAGTTGCGTTTTAGGAAATTCCATTGCAATAAACATGTTTATTCCTGCGTACTGACTCCAGACTAAACCCGAATAACCAAACAAGTTCACTGGTGCATGCATTAAAATCTGCTTGGTGTTTGGATTGTTAAAAAAAAATGAAGATTAGAAATGAGATTTATAGATTATACATTTAGAAATGAGGCTTGCGTAATTAAACCTCAGTGCCTCTCAGAGGCGTTTCCAGCATTGAAGGACATCCGGGGCTTAGCCCAGACCATTTTATGCAAATACTGGGATCACTCGAAGAGTTTTCTTTTTTTACAGTAACACTTTACTTTAAGTCAAAGTACATATTAATTGTGTGAGACTTTAGTAGAACATAAAATGTAATATACCAATACACAACAGTTCATATTAAGTCAACAAAACAACTGTCCTAGAGAGTTCAGTCAATCTCTTTTCACCTGCTCCTGTCGCTCTCCCTTCTCATCAAGTGTTGCTGTCTTTTTCTCTCTCCTTCCACCAGAAAGCTACCACAGAGACAAAAGGTGTTTAATGTTAACATTAGTTTAACATTATGTACACACACATACACACACACACTCTCTCTCTCTCTCAACACATTCTCTTGCTGTCTGCTATCTGGTGTCCTTCTCATTACTTGTTATATTTCACTCTCTCATCACCTGCTGTTGTCTCTCATCACCTGCTGTTGTCTCTCTCATCACTTGCTGTTGTCCC